>NC_088885.1:130860090-131161063 GCF_037157495.1 Lathamus discolor | reverse complement strand
CCTTACTTCTCCACCCATCACTGGAAAAGCTAGGGGCTGGTTCCAGCTTTAAATGCACAGACTAGCTGCAGGCAGCTGTCAGAAGGCAAATGGGATGAATCCTAGAATATATGAGCTGTGAGAGAAAGCTGCAAGATTTATGGGCAGCAGTGTTAAGGAAAAGTTTATCCTGTTATGTAACCCAGACGAAGAGACAAACACCCTATCTTTAGCCTTACAATTAAAACTCAACTCTGTGATCGTCAGTTTCTGCAACTCCAGGTCCTCAGTGACTGTAACAAGGAATGGAGGCAGCATGATACTCCTTGTATCACCTTTTATAAACAGATTGTTATCCCATATTTTAAGTGAAGATCAGCCACCATGTGTGAGCTGCTGTTCTACGTGACCTTATGGTTTATTCTACTAGACTCTCAACAGAAACCTGAAAACACATTTATTACAGCTCAGAATTAGCCATGGCCTGAAATCCAGTTTATTAGTCCAGTTTTTTGCTCTGTATCTTTTTCATTCCCTCCTCTTTCAGTGCAACATGGTCCCAGCAAGGCTGCTGGAGCTGCCTGCCCCCAGCCCGGCTCCAGGAAGGTGGACACTCTCTGGAGCCTTTCAAGCAGAACTCATCTATCCCTGAGCTGCCAGCAAAGGAGTCATTACAGCTGCGAACAAGCTTTGTATTTCCTTTGCTTTTCCTGCTGCAACCTGCAAATGCTTCTCTAAGGTTCAATGGAAAAATTTCCTCTCTAATAAATATCAGTTTCCAGCTTTTTATTTCCTTGAGACAAGGAAATAAACATTCACTTTGGTACAAATTGTGTTTTTTAAAGATCTGGAAACAGTAACAAAAGAAAAAACAAAGGACTGTTCACCTAGTCCTCATCTGTTTATTTACTGTCTTCCTCTTATCTGTGACATAACTCATCTCTCTCTTCTTCTTGTTATGAAACTTTAATTAGAATAATTTTTTTCCAGACATTTGGGATTAAAACAATGTAGCTTTGGGTTTTTAAGCTCCTAACTAAATGCAGATATGCTATTTAGAACCCAAGTATTTGGCTCTTTCACTCCATACAAAGGTCACTTAAAAATGTCATGAGAGCTGGAGACATTCCAAAACAGGAAAAGTGTGACAGAACTGATAGTGTTGAAGGCAAAAACAGTAAGGCAGGTGGTACAAGTCAGCACAGAAATTGCGTGTTTTGGGATACTGGTATCTGTAATGCAATCCTTGGGGTCTCCAGGGAAATCTAGGGGGAATCTGAGTTGTGTACTGTCAATATCTTTTTTTATGTCTTACTGCAAATTAGGTTTTTTTCTTCCTTAAACTTTTTACATGGCCCAGATACTTATGGAACAAACACCTATACTGCGGTACAATGCCTGTGTCTTGAACTGTGTTATCTCCCTGGGTTGTGTATGCACTTAATCTAGAAATAACAGTAGCCTGGTGCTGGCATTATCTGAAACAGCATTATTTAAAGCAATCAGCTTAATCTACTGCCCACGGCTGGAAATGAAAACCGAGCTGATTTTAGAGGACCACACTGAGACTCTTCTCCCGTTGGTCACGCTTTCTGCGAGTGCTGTAAGGCTCTGTCATACCCTGTTTCACCCGCATCTCCCAAGGCAGTGGGAAACACCTGCATGGGGTATTAATCCTCCGGCTGCTACAGACCTGCCAGCACTGCGTGCCTCTGCCCTGCCTGATGTCTCCTGGGGCAGGAGAAGCAAGCTGGCAGGATGAGAGCCTGTCTCAGGCCAGTGCTCCCACAGGGAGCACTGAAATCAAATAAAAAGTGTATCTGAAATCAAATAAAAAGTGTATCTGGACTCCAAGCACCATAGCTGTTGCCTTGGACTGGGCAGAATTTGGCAATCTGTGCTAGAAATGCTGATGTATAGATCAACCTGTGATCCTGTACCATGCACCCTGGTCTTTTCCACATGAAAAAGTGGAGTGGAGCAGAGAAGAGAGGTGAAGCCACCGACTTTCCTGCAAGGGAATCTTTGTCCCTGCTGATATATTACATAGTATCTTTGAACTTCCCTTGGCTGCTTTAGATAAGTTCATTTTGGGGGCAACCATATTCCTGCAAAGTGAGTTTACAGCCCTCAGGAGCTTAGCACATGGCCTTTGCTGCTGTTTCACACAGAAACCTGGTCATCTGTTGCGACAGTTTCACTAGAATGGCTAAGCAGCTCTCGAAATAGCGAGGATTTGGTGAGGGGCATTAGGCTGTGCTATTAAAGCAATTGCACTTCATGAAAAGTCCTCGTCACTTAACAAGTATTTTCAGAGAAACTCATTATGCTGATAAACTGTTCTGTATAGAAATTGCTCAATTGTGCCTTTTAAGATGTTGTTACCGTCCCTAATCTTCATTTTGGATTAAAGATGACCAGTTGCTGTCTGGGATGCAAAGGAGTGAAAGGTTAGCCCTAAAGGAGTAATCAGCTAGAAACAAATAGGCTGATGCCATGAAAAAATTGCTTTCAGAAATCCTGGAATTTAGATGTAATCAAGGTCTTTGTTAGGGAGGCAATTAGAGCATATCCTTGCCATTTCAATGCAAAACGTTGTGATTGGCTATTAGCCATCATGCTGCAGACAGGAAACACAAGAAAATGATGTTATTTGGACTAAAGGGCACAACAACATTGGGAATAATGCAGTCACTGAGACACTAGAGAGAGAGAAAGCTGTTAGATACCGTTCACACTGTATTTTCAAAGGAGACTCTGCTCTTTTTACATTTCAAGTAGCACATCAGTCTTTAAATATACTTTCCTCAAATGTCATGAGAATTTTTAAAACTAAAATCAGGAGGTAATCAATGATTGTGGGATTAGGAAGGTTGGGGTGAATGGATTACAGCAGGATCTATTTTCAGGTGCTCTGTGGAGTGCTAATTGAAAGTATTTAAAGTATTTTCCATATTATTTGCTATAATGTGATCACCAGTACTCATCACACTACTTGTGAGAAGTATAAGGGAGAGAAAAAGGGTTTTTTTCTTTACTTCCAAGTGAACACACTCCCTGGCACAACCCATTTGGATGAGACTTCCTTAGAAGAGGCATCTCTCTCAGCAATGGGGTCAAAACCACTATGAAAATTGATCTTGTTCTTCAAGCTTATAAACACAGTGTCACAGTTAAAGCTATGGGAGGAGACATCTATCGTGGAGCTGTGGGCCATGCCAGATAAGGCACAGCCTCTATCAAGTTTTACAGAGTTTGCAGTTTTTCTGGGAAATCTGCAGACATAATTACCAGAAAGAAGAGGTATTTAATGTATCTAGCTACTGTACAATACTTATACATGCCAACAATAATCTCCTTTATCTCTCCGATCCTAGCAAAAATTTCCAGAGCTGAAATCTAAGTTTTACTTGGAAGCCTTGCACATTTGTCATGAAAAATATCCATGATACAGTGAAGGTGGAGCCCATAGTCCTCTTATATAGAGAATCTCCTAGCAGAGATTCACAGCTTTGTACTGCATTGTGCCACTTCCTTGTACTTTGTACCACATAGTGCACAGAGGTTTGTTGCCTACTGACTCTTACAAATGTGTATAGGCAAACTCATCGAAAAGGAATTTTAATTCCTTCAAAAATCTCCTTTCTTTATGAACAGCAGAAAAATTAAGACTACAAAGCAATTTGATATTATAAGTCAAAGCCCCTAACTACCCAGCTAACACAAATGTTTTTGTTTCAGTTAACAAGAGATAGAGAAGTCAGATTATGAAAGGTTAGGTGCATAAACATTTGCGCTTTCCAGATAGGATCTGGGGCCTCTGGCCAGGAGCACAGGAGCAGCATTAAGGCTCTCCGTGTTGCTTCCCCTTTCTGGTGATTTTGGTATAATCAAGAGGCATCATCACAGTTTATCCTGGCTCTGTCTCCAGCTGGGCAGAGAGCATGTTGTGAAATAGAGGCAATCATTATAGTCTAAGCTAATGACCTTGGAAATCTTGTGGCAAGGAAGAGGAATAATTGCAAGATTAAAAAAAGAATTATCCTGGTTTGGATTTTTTTTTTTTTTTTTTTTTTTTTAGGAATGAGGACCTATCTGAGTAAGTAGTTTCAAACCAATCTCATTTTGTTCTATGCAGGTTGACAAGTCTTGTGGATGGAAGAAGGTCATAATAGTCACCTCTGTTGACTTCCGTAGGGCTTTGACAGTAAGTCCTAAGACATCTTCATAAATGTGCCATAAATTTAGGCTAGATTAAGCTGCTGCTACAAAGAAAGGGTGCAAACTGATACAAAAACCATACTTGGACTGTCAATTCACTGTGAAAGTCAAAGGTTGTATCAAGCGGACATGTGCTGGTCCAGTCCAATTCAACCTCCTCAGTAATAACCATGATGCTACTTATAGACCGCACAGAGATGAGAGGAAATACAAGCATACTGGAGGGCAGGGTTCAAATTCAAATGATCTCAACAAACTCAGGAAATAGTTTGAAACAAACAGGGGAACATTTAGAAGGGAAAATGCACAAGGCAGTATCAGCAGGAGCACAAACACCAGATGGAGAACAAGCAAGAACTAATGCAAACACAGGATGTTCATAGTGGATCACAGACTGAATAAGAATGGTAAATGTAGCATCACTCAAAAAAAGCAAATTTTGTACCACGATGCACTGTCAGGATTGCCAGTGAGCTGTGGTCATCTAGTGAGCTGCTTGCCGCTAGTAAAGCATCCAGGGTGCATGCTATCGTGCGTAGTTCTGAGTAATGCAGTGCAAAGTTAACGGGTCAGTGGAGAGAGTTTGGAGAAAAGCAACGAGGCTTAAAAAACATGCTCTAAATGGAAGCATGAAATTAGTAGGGAGAAGGGATTCAGGGAAGCGAGACTGGTCAAGGGCACAAAAGGCTGTGGTGACACACCAGATTCCTCGGATAGTCAAGATGTGCAATATATGTAGATCTACACACACATGGACATGCACACACAGAGAATTATCCATCAACACACATTGTTTTAATCACTGATAGAGACACAGAACCAAGCTCCTGTGACTCCTGTTCTTCATTACTTAGTACGTCCAGGAGTCTGTGTAGCTGACAGCAACCTCACCTCCTCAGTACCTGCTATGAAAGTCACCGTTCTGTGCACTGTCCCTCCTAAGAAAACTATTCTTGTCCCCTTGTAACTGTTATGGAGGGAGTGATCACATGGTGATTAAGTGTTAAGTTCCCAAAGCTTGTCTAAGATCAACAAAGTGCTGCATTGTTCTTTGATAAGAATTTCAGATTATTCACAGTGCCTGTAACAACAATTGAAGAATGTGCTTTTTAATGAAATTGTAACTGTACCTAAGCCTGAGTTCTTCCCTGAAATCCACATAATAGCACCAGATCTGGATTCCCAAAACAGGAATTGCCTATATGATACCTGTGAGCCCTCTGAGGATTGGCAGTCATAGGTTGAAGACGTGTTGTACGAAAGATATTCTCAGACTCTGGATCAACAACAGCTCTTCCACCTAAGAACAGTTTGGAACCCCCCCCCTCGACAGCTCTTAGTGGTCAGCATAGCGGTGTCAATATGATTTATGGTTTTGATGTAAGGCTGTGCTATCAGAATGAATACCGTAACAGTTAAAGTGATAAGGAAAATATCCACAATTATTTCTTGCTGCTTGGACAGATTCATAGTCACCTGTGCTGTCAAACCATGAACCATAGAATCAGCTGGGCTGAAAAGACCGTTAAGATCATCAAGTCTAACCTTTATCCCAGGACTGTCAAGTCCACCACAAAATCCTGTCGCTGAGGGCCTCATCTACAAATACTGCTGGGTATCTACTGGATGCTGGCTGGTGGCAGAGCTCACCTAGACAGACTGATGGGGGACTATCCCCAGGCACTGGGTGTATAAATTGTTCATGAAAAATACCCAGGATGACAGATGGCAATCAATCAGCCCAGTCAGAAATGGCATTCTGAAAAAAACCCTGCAGTGCCTGAGCTGGGCTGAGAGGCTCGATACCCCCCTGAGCATACTGTGCACTGCTCCAGGTAGTGGTCAGAGCCCCTTTGCTTCCTCTGTGTGAGACCCTATACGGTGCACTCACAGTACTTCGCCTTTTACGGCAAGAGGCCTGGGATGTGCGCCCACTCAGGCTGCAAGTGCAACCTGACTACACCCGTGCCTTATTCAGGAGGCTGGGGAGGGATGGATTCAACAGGGCTTCTCCAGCGGGTTGCAGCAGCCTGCTGTGGTGAAAACACCGGGTCTGAATCTATTTTGGAAAAAAACCCCAAGACAAAACGCACACACACACACACACACACACACACACACACAAAACCAAGCAAAAGCAGAAGAAAACACAAGAAAAAACACACACACCAAAAAAAACCACCCTATACAACATTTAGATGACTGGCCTTAAAACACAAGGGGATTAAATCGCATCTTTTTTCCTATTTCTACCTACAGCTCAAGGTGGTTCCTCCTGGCAACTCACACGGCTCACAGCACACTGTTTTTACCAGACAGACAGTCCACACTAGCTGTTCTCTGCCTCTTCTCCTACTTCCTCATTTTACATAGCTATTTAAATGACTATTTGAACTTAATTTCTCACTAATGCACCTTCATCCTGACTAGTAGGGAGGGAAGCAGAACAGAGTATGCTGTGCTTGCATGAATGCTGAGCATTTCAATCTGTGCTGGTCTATGTGGCTGGCCATGCATACTGGTATATGGATAGCATGTGTGTGCTTGTGCGTGGGCACATGTGCCTTTTGGGAAGACAAACAGCCTTACTGATAACTGTATCTGGGGCCTGAGCTGTGGCAGCTTCACCTCTTCAGAACTACTGAACTCAGCAACCCCAGACAGACATCCCTTCTCTGCCTTCTCTGACTCAGTCATGGCTTTCCCTCTGTTTCCATTCCTTGGTCAGGCTCTGGTTTAATGCTGAGTTTTAGCATGTATATTACTTGATCTAAGCCTGCCTAAGTGAATTGTTGAAGTTAGTACTACTTTCCTCTTGAATCCTAGCCTTTGATCTCAACACAGTGCAGACATCTCCACCTCACCCAACACAGGTATCTCCATTTGAAATACCTCCCTATATAGTCCTTGGAGAATGATAAGCACCTTTAGGAAATAGTTTAGCTGACCTAAACTGTTATTCATCTCCTAAATGTCTTCTTTAGAAGATGAATAACAGTTTAGAGGCATCTGCTTTTTTTTCACCGACTGTTAAGGGATACATGTTATTGTCTGATACTTGATGTAACCGCTCACCAAGTGGAAGGTTTAGTAGCTCTCACCACAATTCTGGTTCAAAGGTCTGTGGCTGAGCTTTCTTTAGCAGCAGGCCTCTGAGGAGCACCCAGCTGGAGAGTGCTGGTGATGCCATGAAAACTCTCTGACTTTTCTGTGCCAGTGGCACACCACAGTACCCATCTGGAAAATTCAATCCACATTCTCTAAGCAGGATTAACTGATAACATGACTGGAGACCGTTTACTGAGATGAGCAGATAAGATGAACTGTTTCCTCCCATTTGGATGTGAAAGCATGGTCCTCATCACATAGAGGCACACATTGCTAAGTGTGGTGGTGTTTCACTTGCCTCTGCGTGCATGCTGCTGCTTTGGTTCCTGCTTTTCCTATGGATTTGACAGCCTACCCCACTCCTTGGGCTAAGCAGCTGAGCAGTACTGATGGCTGCCTTCCAGTTGGTTTCCTATACTAACTCCAAAGTAGCTTCATCTTGTTTGCATTTGTAGTGTTAGGAAAATGTGTGGGAATCTAGGGGGCTAAAAGGTCCTTCTTGACTAAATGAAACAACATGCTGTTGTATTGTAATTACCTAGTTTGGGCTCCCAGGAGATGCTCATGAATCTGACAAACACTCAAAATGCTGGAAGCAAAAGTAACTCAATCTCTGCTTCTCATTTTTTTTTTTCTAAAAATACTGCAGTTTTTCTACTATCAAAATGGTAACACAAAATAACAACATGATTCTCAAGCTTTATTTATCAATCAGGAAATTACAGGACTCTAGTGAGCTGTCTTCACTTTCTCTTCTCCTGGTAAGTCTACAGAAAGCACTTTCAGCAGATGGGGAAAGGGTGAAACACAGAAAGGATGTTAAAGTTCAACAACAGCATGCTGCGTATGTCCCACAGAAAATGGGGACATCACCTCAGGGACTTGAGTTTAGCATCCACATTATGATAAGAGTGGAACATTCAGATCCAAAGCCTGACAATGAGAATGTGACCAGAGTCACTCCCAGGTGTGGTGCAAGGAGGTACCACAGCCAAGAGGAAGGGAATTCTTTTTTCAGTAGCAGAAAATTCTCCAAGCACCATCTGGATTTGAATAGAAGTTCTCATTAAAGGAAATAACTTATAAATGATTACACTATCTTTTGTAATTTGTAATGCCTTTCCACACACATCCTTTTCGTAACACACACACACATACACAGAGCTGATGTTACACCTACTGCTTACAAACCCATTCATAGTCTGTAACTTTGTCTAATCTTGCAAATCTATGAGAATTCTCTCAAGCTGTGAGGAAGAGAGAGCATGGCTGAAAGACAGGAAAACTAAGGTATCCACTTTAGCATCTAAATGTAAGGTTGGAAGAGACAATAAGTTTGCTTTCCTTGGTTAACCCAAGTAATCCATTAGCTTAAAATACAATAATTAGTGTGACTGGCTCCTCTGCAATGATTTATGGGGAAGAGGTGAATCTGAAGATACAGCATCACCACGCATCACTATCCTTTCTTTCTCATGTTTCTGTGTGATACCTGCCTACTCCTGTCTTACAAAAAGTCTATAGAATCTCACAAAAGTGAGGTCACTTAGAGTCTGTGGAAAAGTAAAAGTACTTAACAGGATTTATTGTTAGTTGTTTTAACTTACAACATTGATTGAAACAAACCTGTTTGGGGTTTTTTTTCCAATGTATTTGATATCAGTCCATAGACTGCAAGATAGTTATTCATCCCTTCTGGAAATTCGTCTACAAATTCTACAGGAAAGATGCTCTTCTCTATTAAAATGTGTGATTTTTTTTTTTCTCAAGATACATTCATACTTGCTCTCCTGGATGTGACTAACACCTCCACTAACGAGAAATAAATACAAGATGATAATTTAACAAATCATTCCTGAAAAGAATGCTTTATCTGAGAGGATTATCTTGTTTGCTAGTAATATGAAAGCAGAACTGTCTGTTATCAGATCTTTTGGCTAAACGTGAATGATATTTGGAACCTAACTACAACAACACAATGAAGCCAGGACTAGCACTCTTTGTATAAGCCTCTGCTAACACAGAGAACAGTTTCTGCTCCAAGATACAAGGAGCTGGAGTATCACACATATCTAAGAATGCAGATTTACAGCTGTATGCAGCTGAATAGTAATGGAGAAAAAGAAGTAAAGCTGAGTTGCTCCCTTTGGATTCACTGGTTGTAGAGGAGAGAGATTCTGAGGAAAATACACGCAATTTCCACGGCTGGAGGAACACATGCTTGCACAAAGGTCAGGTTGCACACTCTGCTTTGCAAGATGGATCCCATGCATATTATAATGTATTTCATTGAGGTTTGTGCCCACTCCCTGGCTGGCATAACCAAACTACAGTGATGCTTATTTTGAGAAAAGCAAGCTAGATTCAAAAGACATGTCCTCTCCCCAGCACAGCATTTGCTGTTCTGTCATCTGCTTGAGCAGATCTCATCTGAGTTTGTACATCCACAGCAAGGCAAACTACTTTTTACTGTGTAATTTTCACAACTGAAGACTCACCAAAGACAGTCTAGTGACAGTCATATGGGTGGAAACCAGAGCAAAGTCTGGTCACCACAAGTGAATGGTAGGTGTGGCAGACAGGTGAAAGGAGCCAGTGTTAATATGGAGAGGGGAAAAGAATTTTGTATTTGTCACTTTTCGAAGAACCCATGGTCAGAGTACTTTGCACTGACTTGTTTGCAGTTTGAACACACAGAAAGCTCACTGTTTTTCTTTTTCACCTCAGTCAGCATGACAATATGTCTCCCAAGACACACACTTAAGGAATTAGCTCTTAATCACTTAAAAAAAGTTGACATTGATTTCAAAGTGAAGGAAGAAAATATTTTCCATAAAAGAAAAGAGTATTTTCCATTTTTCTACTATTAACCCAAACAGAAGGACATGTTCCGAAATCTGGCTCTGCAAGTACTGGGCCAAAAAACTACCTCAGACAACGATGGTCTTCAGCTTGGACACTGAGCATACACAGTCACCTCTAGCAAACAATAGCAGGAAATCCAGTCCCCAGGCAATGGAAAGTTCCAGCATATGAAATCCAACACATGCATTATTTATTTCCATATTAAGCATGATACTCAAGGTGGATGAATAGTGGAACAGTAACTCTGTGTAATGTTTATAGCCAGGAAATAAAAGCTATTTATAAAAGATAAATAAAAACACACATTTTTGTCCAACATTTAAAGTTTCAGTATAAAAAAGGGTGAAATGCATCACGCTTTTTTTTGTCCTGTGTGTGTTCTCCAACCAGAAAAAAGCAAAATAATGATATTATTACCCCAATTGTTAGAAAGTAGTACTGTTTAAACTGAAACATTCAGAAGAAAAAATAATTTAAAAATGTGTTCATTGAACAAGAAGAGAAAAAAAAATCTTCCAAAAATCCTACTTCTGTTCAGCACTGGTTTTACACTTGTGAACGTACTTCACTTTAAAGCATCATGACAAAGCCTCTTCTCTGCCCAGCTAAGGTAACTAAGCCCTGTTCCTTGCTTGTGCACTGTGTGACGAGCTGTAGGTTACTCGTCTCAGGTTTTCCTCTCACAGGCTCTGCGAATGACAAGCTTGGTTATCTTGTGCTAAGGAAATCCTTGGGCTAAGGATTTCAGGGATTTAACTTGGATAAGACTCAGTGTTTCATGTTGTAACTTTTTGTGAATTTTCCCATGTAACTGTCAAGTAGCTGTTAAAAACATGACCAACGGCTGGGATGGCTTCCTGTGTATATAGATTTGCCTTTGGTTTTCTGCAAGCAGTCTCTGAGAGTGTGGGTTTTCTAAGGCGGTAGCTTACACACTTGGATACATAATAGTGCCCTGTGAACTTGGAAAGCAATAGATCAGATAAGGTTGTTCTTTATTGTCAAAATTTCGTGGAAGAAAACAGCTTTGAATTAAGCTGGAGAGGCCACAAACTCCAGATTATGGCAGGCTTGGAAATAAAGTTCAGTGGAAGAATGATAGAAACCTATGCTAATAAATGAAAAGGTCATGAAATGAAAGGTCATCAAATGAAAAGGTGTTTGATGAAAATAAAAAGAACACTTGTAAAAAGTCCATTTTCTGTTCCAAGATACTCTCACCTAAGTCTCCTGGTAGCAGAGACCACTGGAGGAATACATATTTTAGTAGTATGGATGCTTATGTAAGGTAGAACAGCTAATAAGGGAGTTAATAAGCTATATAAGATTTCTGTGTTATAAAGGACAACAAAGGAGTTTAAATTAGGGATATTTAGAATTATAAAATCACAGAATGGCTTAGGTTGGAAGGGACCTTCAAAGATCATCCAGTTCCAACCCCCTGCCATGGGCAGGGACACCTTCCGCTAGAGCAGGTTGCTCAAAGTCCTGTCCAACCTGGCACTGAACACTCCCAGGGTTATGGCAGCCACAACTTCTCTGGGCAACCTGTGCCAGCGCCTCACTACACTCACCTCCACTCCGGAGCTGAACGCAGTACTCCAGGTGGGGTGTCACCAGAGCAGAGTAGAGGGGCAGAACCATGTCCCTTGACCTGCTGGTCACATTTCTTTGTATGCAGTCCAGGATATGTTGAATTTCTGGGCTGTAAGTGCATGTTGGTGGCTCACACCTAGTATTTCATCCACCAGTATCCCCAAGTCCTTCTTCATAAAGCTGCTGTCAATCACCTCATCCCCCAGCCTTGTTTGATGTCATGGATTGCTCCAACCCAGGCACAGGAGTTTGTACTTGGCCTTTTTAAACCTTATGAGGTTCACATGGGCCACTCGTCAAGCCTGTCCAAGCCTCCCTGGATGGCATCCCTTTCCTCTGGCCTATCTACTCCGTTGCAGTAAGTGTCAGGAAAGATCTCTTGTCTCTGTTATTTACTGGTCTCTTGACTGTGGTGCTGGATGCTGTAACTTCAGCACAGGGGAAAGAGAAGTACTTTCTACAAAATTTTGATTAGACAGAGACCATCAAAATGTATTTTGGAGGTTGTGAGGCTAAACTTCATCTGTTGTAACAGAAGTTAATGAATCCGTGAGTCTGCTGACAAAGAGTTGCCATTATTTGTAGAGGAAACAAAGACAAGGCACCTGACGGCAGTTGGTGGACATGAAGCTGCCACTTGCTATTACTAATAGTAAGCAACACCAGTGGTAACTTGACAAAGGCTCTGCGTAGCACCACCTTATTCACCACAGAGTATTTTCCTCTTCACATAAAAAAAAAAGCCTTTGCACAGACAGTTTTCATTCATACCCAGCTTTTTCTTTTTTTTTCTGAAAGCTTTGTTTCCTAGTTTGCTTTTGATTATTTTCTTAAGTTATCACCTTATTGTTTTGCTATGTCTACTGGAATTTTTATAAACTATTTTAAAAGACTTCTGAGACGACATGTTGTTGAAGGAAACTGGAATATTGTTCTCCACTCGGATGTTTTAACACAGCTAGCTTCCTTTTATGTAGTATAGAGACGGAAGAGTTTAAGTTACAAACATGATGCCACCATAGAGAAAGGAAGATTTCCTAAAGCGTGGATCTAGCACATGTTGCATGCCATTGCACAGGAATCCTATCTCTCAGAAGTAGAATCATAGAATCATAGAATAGTTAGGGTTGGAAAGACCTTAAGATCATCTAATTCCAACCTCCCTGCCATGGGCAGGGACACCTCACACTAAATGCTCAAATGGGCTTTGCCATTTCAGTGTCATCAGCCCAAACACATGGAACCCTGATAATTATCCATAAACACATTATGTTTATGGACCACTTTCATTTTATATTCTGGTCCTTACGTTGCCAGTGATCACATTTTCAAGCTTTCTCTGCTAAGAGCTTGCTGCTTACTTTGCAGCTGTTTGGGTTTTGGTTTTTTACAAAACTGAGTCTCTCAGATGTTGACACGACTCTAGGAAAGGCAGTTTTAAGGACAGAGGAGCAAAGCAGTAAACACGGTTAAATTGAATTGCCTACCAAGTATGACAGAACTAGGGGAATTCTCCTTTCTCTGTTTCTCTATTTACTGTGTGTGTTTTTTAGTTTCAAACAGTATGCATTGAGAGCACATCTGAAAGGTCCAGCAATACATGATTTACATTCACAGACCCTCACTGAAATACAGCAGTTTGGGTAAGCAAGTGAAAGAATTTGATTAAATCATAGAAATCAGTAACAGCTTTTGAATAGAGAAGAATAACATTTAAAAAGCCATGACCAAGGTCAGCCACATGTTTTTGAACAGACTGCATACATAGTGAGTGTTCCCAAACTCTCCTGGAGTGACAGGACTAAGCATTGCTGACGTAGTCTATCACAGTAAGAAAAGAATCTGTGAAGTCAGGTGCCCCATAGACATGGGTATAACACTGTGCCTTGTAATACCTGGACAAGAAAAAGGTTTCCTCAGGTCAGTCCCTAGTGAGAAGTTGCACAAACACCCTGACCCTAAAACCAGTCTTTTGTGGCTACATTAGCTTTATCTGCCAGCATAGGAATTTGATTTGTCCTGCAGGATGACTCCCGCATTCATGGACTTTTTGTTTCTTGTGAAATTCTCTTTCCCCAGATACCCAGAGAGATGGCATCTGCAGCCACTGAGGCTGCTGCTCCATGGATGGTGGCTGGGTACCACCATGCAGGACATCCTGGGTGTATAGCATGACTGCCCTTTCACTGTGTGGGAGCCATCGGCACCTCCCTTCATCTTCACTGATACCCTTTTAAATACTTGGGTCTCTAAAGAAAAGGTCACAAAGCACGTAAAAAACCTCTCAACATGATTCACATGCTAATGCAAACAATCATGTTAAATATTTTGTCTTCATATACCCATTATTTTATAGCTGGTTATCTAGGAAATCTCTGAGCTAGTTTGCATTCTCCAGTTTAACATACACTTGAAGATAAGTATTGGGTGAAATCAGAAAAAACAAGTTGACAGAAAATAAATCACAGATTATACAATGAATTTCCTATCCAACAGAGAACGATGTCCTAGAAGATTTGGAAAAGCAGCTGCATGTATAAAATGCTGGGGTTTCACTTGTATGTGAGAGGAAAATTGCAAATCAGTGATCTTACAAAGTCACGAACTTTTCTTGGTATTTTAAACATGTATTAAATAATCATGTGAATGATTCAGTGCCTAGGATTAAGGTTTATGTTAGAATGTCACATGCAGCCTCAGCCAGGCACCTCTGCTGATCATACTTCCTCTTTTATGTTAAAGCTGTTTTGGGGAAGATGCAGTTAACTGAACATGACGTACAAAGCCTTTGAAGTCAATAAGCTGTATGACAGCAGAGTTCTGTTGAATTTGTTTTGGTGAGTGATTAGCAAAACTTACATTCATTAAGAACTAGTACTTTTCAACACTAATGATATGACTCATTACCATACAGAAAGCCTATCATAGTGCTGAGAAATGGGAGAATTCTTAGCATTCTGAGGAAGTTTATAGCTCAGCATCACACAGTTACTACCTGTAATCACAGACCCTGACAATCAGATGACATCTAAAACATTTGCCTTTCAGCTTTTGCCCAGAAGATACATGGAACTTGTAACAGCATTTATTGTCTTGAGATGTACTGTCCATTTTCCAACCTGCCAGTTGCAAATAAGGGCATACAGAAAACCTGCCATGTAAACCAGATAGTTTGATGGGGAAGAAAGGGTGGTGTTTTGTTTCTATATTCTTAAACGTTTGAAACTATATGAGTGGCCCCAAAACTAAGTGCCAATACATTGGTTTATTTTCTTCTTTCATGTCTTTTGTCATTACATGATTGCCAAGGGCAGGAGGGCACCGAACTTGCTTTTAAAAAGAAAAGTGTTGTAGATGAGCATGAAGAAATGCATAGGTTGACAAATCATTAAAAGAACAAAAACCAAACGACACATTTTAATGCTAACTTCCTCACGCATCTATAATCCTCAGTGACAACTCTGAGGGCTTGTTTTTCAGCTAAAAAAAAAAATGCTTTCTGAGTCATCACTCTCAGTGACTGTGTGCCACTGCTATTCTTAGATCATCATGCGACAGCCTGACTTACTCAGGGTGGATACAGTTCAGACCGGGACAAATTTTCCCATATATATTTTCTCCAAGCATAACTCAACCATGGCCTATTATTAGGATGAATATGCCTAATGCTGAATGAGACATCTAATCCCTGTGGCCACCCCTGGAAAGACATAGCAGATAATGCACAGCCTGCACTGGAGTAGGTGGTATGGGAAGTAGAAAATAGCTCTCAGCTCATTCTGCTTCTGCACAGACCTCCCGAGAGCTGCTGTTGAGAAGTCATCTGGGTTGAATTCCGGCTGGCAGGCTCTAAGTGCAGAGTTTGCAGCTTACTTGAGTCATCTAGGCTTTACTAAGAGGAATGTATAGGTTATTCAGATAGTATTTAAAAAGTTGTTTAAAAGAATGGTACAAACTGCCAAGACAAGCCCTCAGAAGTTAAGAAATGTGCTTGTGGAAATAATTCCTCCACTTAGTACACAGAGACTTTCAGTGACCATGTTGTGTTTTTTTCCTGGGTGGGTTCCCAGCATAGTCTGTAACCAGTATATGTGCATGGGCAATGGTACAGATATCTTCCAGCTATGCTCAATGTGCACCTATCAGCAGATAAGATACTGTCTTTTCTGTGAATCTAAAGGAAGTGCATGACACAAACATCACTTTTCACAAATTGTAGGGAAGAAGAAAGTGATCTGTAAGAACTCGCTGTGATCTGCTAATTAACACTACAACCACGAGTAGAGAGCGCTTACATGCACAGGCTCAGCACAGCTTTTCTTAGTACATCTGTGGCTGAAGTTGGGACGGGTGCCCTAGAATCAGTTCTCACTAGGCTGACCTTGAAAAGCCATTTTCTTGGCTTGTCTGCATCAGCACATGAGACCATGGTCAGAGAAAACTGTAGGGATTTTCCCCAAAACAATGACACCAAACTTGCAGTGGCAGAAAGGTGGTCAGAGTACCTGCTTTACTAATGGAGACACTTCCCCAGGCCAAGCAGTACTTTGAAGAAGAGGATTGTTTTCAGTCTTTCTCTCAGATATTATCTCTACCAAAATGTATAACATATTTGACTTAATTGGTACTAAGAAGTCTGAAATTCATCTATACATTCACCCTTTCAGTACACTTTTTCAGAGTTGAAGTCTTGAGTTAAAACAAAACAGTGACAGTCTGGGAAGAGTGAAATATCTGCTTTGTTTTAGCATGGCTGCCAACTGACTGGTGTGACTGGTAGGCAGCACATCCCTATTTGAAATCAGAGTCCTGAGTCATCACTTTATGCTTCATTCAAACACCCACAAGGTCACAGTCTCACCTTTCCTCTAGTCCCTAGGAAGCTCTGTGCTTCTGTGTGCTCAGATGATCCCAAAAATGCCAGCTAAGGAAGCTATGCTTTCCCAGGGCAATGAAATGTCACTAGTTAACAGGCAGTGGCACTGGCCTTATTGGGCAAATGCCATCATCTAAATCCATCTTCTCAAAAGATGCCTGTAAATCTGTTCCTCCATTCTAAAATGAGGTAGTGAAACTGCTGTGCATGCAGGTAAGAGATACCCAGTAATGTTTCATAGCTATGGTATTGGTTATTAAATCCCCGTTGTATTTAAACCTAGGTTAATATAACTTCATGTACAGAAATTCATCTCTGTTCATGAAACACTTTATGGTCTTCCATAAAGACTAGTTAGAAGAAGTAAAAATTACTCCAAACCTGATCCTCATGGCAGTGTACTTGTGCAGACTTGTGGTGTCACTTTTGAGTTTCAAAGCAAGAATTACTGTGATCACCAAAGATTCCATGTCTTTGTTAAGCAACTCACATAATTACAGATTTTTACTTAAGTTTAAATGATATTTCAGTTTGAAAAGGTACTTCTCATCTCCTGTCCTAACCTCATCTGGGGCGTGGTGGAACAATTTCACATTTGGGAGCACAGGGTACCCCTCTAAGTCTCTGAACCTCTCTACGAGCCGCCTTGGAGTACCTCACACAGAGGTACCTCATCTTGTACCCCTACCCAGTCCTGCCACAGGCTCCTGTGCTGGTCCTCGTCTCCAGTTCCTGGAGTGCCTCTGGGACCATCACCATCCCCCGCTCCCTTTGCCCAACCCAATGGCCATGGGATCCCAGAGACTGCAACCAGGCCAGACTTATTTCGGCCCCGTGCCCAACACAAACCCAGAGCACCCCAGATGGGGAAAGGCAAGGAAGCCTGAAGCAAGGACACTGGGATATTAATGAAACCCCTTACTTTTTCCAGGCTGTATTTGCAGAGGGTGGGGTGCAAGCAATATCTCTGGAAAGCAAAGGAAGCCAGCAAGCCCGCTGCCTGCTTTCTCAGGACTGCTGTCTGGGCTGGATGTTAAAACTGGACATCCTCACAGAAACCCTCAGTAAGTGGGGCCAGGACCAAAAACCATTTCCTGAGCATTTGACAGTTTTTCCTAGCAGGGCAATGACCCTGTTCCTCTCTCCCTTCACAGGGATTTGGACCTGCAGAGCAAGCCTGGCACCTTGCCCCGGGAAAGCTGCCTACAGCACCAAGCACAGGCTTCCTGCCCCACACCGTGCTGACAGCATTTCATTCTCTTGGTAAATGCTCTGAGTTGTACTCCTATGTGGCTAGTTAGCAGCTGTTCAGATACTGCAAAAATACAAGATACAACAAAATTTACCTATAAAGAGGTAATAGCAAAGAGCCTGGTTGGAAACCCATTGAAGTCAATGGGAAGACTCCTGCTGTCCTCAGTGAGCTTTGGATGAGGCCCAAAGGCTGTTTGGCCTGAGATAAGGAGAGGTTTGTGTCAGGATTATAATACCTAATCTGTAACAGCCAGGATTAATTTCAAAATTAAATTTTCATTAATTATCCTAAATTATCATCCTTGATAGCCAGGACTGTCAATAGCTAAGGCTATTGATAAACTAGGACTAATGATAGCTAAGGCAGCAATACTATGCTTTACAGTCTTAAGCTCTGAAACAGTGAAGCATTTCAACATGTGTCTGTCCTGGGTAGGCTGGGCTTAAAGCGCAACACTGCCCTTGAAAAAGCAATTAGTAACTAAGGATTTATAATGCACTTGCCTCTGTGAACAATGTTTTTCACTGGCACAATGTTAATTAAAACATACAGCCTGACACTATCACATAAGCTCATAGTAGATGCCATATTGTCAGTGACTGTGTACTCACACTGGTCCTACTGGTTGGGAGATAACAGGATTAAATACATTGCTTTTTTGGGTTTGATGACAAAAATAGGTGGAGGGGAAGGAAGGAGGAAGAAAACATTAAATAATCAAACATAACATTTAAAGCAGTGGCTGCTATTTCATTAACAGTCAGTAAAATTGTTATGAAGTTCCTATTGGGAACATTTTTATTCTCTAGCATCAGATATGTCTGTTTATAAGGATATAGCTATTTTTACTGATTCTGATGGTACGAGAAAGACAACAGAGTTTAGCAGACTGGGTACAAAATGGGAAGTTCGCTAACTAACAATGGAGGGAACCAATATTCTCGGCTACTGATACCCACTGGGTTAAGAATGCAGTCAGTGGTGTAATATCCTTTGGTCAGCTTCCAAACAATGCTGCGTTGTGGGAAGGAAGTTATAATGCAGTTGTGTCTCTGTCTTATATTGACTGCTAGGTCAAACAAAGCCCAGACTGATTTGGAATTCACTTGCTGTGCCACTGCTTACTGCAGCTAGTTTATGAAGCAAGCTATTGTGGGTGAAAAGGGGAAACAAAAAGTATTTGATCTTCACAGTGCTCATGAGACAACTTTAAATTTATTGCATTTTCCAGGCAGCAAAGGAACAGATTAGTATCTGGTTATAGATCAGCATTTTCACAAATGCTGAACAGCAAATGCTCCCTGGCATGGCTTACTTAGGGATGTGAAAAGAAATTATTCAAATCATTTAGAAATTGCTTGACAGCGCTTTTGAGATAAAGATGCATTAAAATAAAACTGAGTCTAAGCACTGCTTACCTGGAGATAGAAAGATAAGAGCTGCTGTACTGGATCAGATTGAAAGTGCATTTAGGACCTGATGTCCAGCAATGGCTATCTCTGCATACAGAGGAAAGTACACAAGAGTAAGAAGTGCAGGTGCCAAGTGGTCCTTTCCTTCACACATCCTCCCAGCCTTCAGAGATCTTCAGATGGAGCTCACACACACATGCCTAAATTGAAAAGTCTGGATGCATCCCTCCGCAAATTAATCTGTGTGCAGCTACCACATCGCCACTATTCTGGGATCTCAGCTTCCACCATATAGCAAATTTTAGTGACTGCATGAAAATCATGGTCATTTGATTATTTTTTTTTACCTCTTGCCTGTTAGCTTCCTGAAGTTCTTTAATTCTGTGGAAGGCAAAGGGAGGAAAACAACCTTTCTCACTTTATCTGCCCCAGATTACCAATGACTTTGTGAACCTGTACTACATCAAACCTTGGTTATTTTCTTACAAGATAAAGATGGACAATAGCTTGAAAGATCAAATTATTAGTCAACCTTCTATGCTTAATTTTTTTTGCCTGTAAAATGGGGTTTCTGATATTAGGCTTGTTTCTAACATTTTGTCATCCCCTCCACCCTAATGTCCAGGAAAGCTCACCTAACAGAACTGTTTCAGCTCTTCCTGATATTTTAGTAAACTTCCTGATATTGCAAAGTTAATGGAGACTACAGGATTCTCAACTGCTCTGAACACAGCAGTGTGCTAAAGCAAATTCTACTGTTAACTCAGGTTTCATGCAACAAGCTTGCTAACTATGGTTAGGGAGAAATAAAAACCTGTACTGAAGAAAGAGCTTTTGTTGTTCACTAAAGTAGTGGGAAGAACTGCACACAGGTCATTCATGTCCTTTTTTAAACTTTATATATCTGCGGAGCAGAAAGCACAACAAGTCAGGAATAGCTGTAGAGGATGTAAACATGTGCCATGTGCAACAGGAGAATGAGAACAACCTCCAGTGAGTTTGGTAAGCTAATTGCCAGGAACGTGGTCCTGTCTTCTTAAATCAAAGACAAAATTCCTAGTTAAATTCCCAGGATAGTGTGTGAGCCTTAATGGGAAAACCATTGTTAAAAGAGGGGGTGGAAGCAGCTTTTTGAACGTCGTATTTCAAATTCCCTGTGGACTTCAGCAAAACCATTTTAATTTCTGAAATTCTGTTTCCACTCAAGCACCTTCCCCAATATGCTACGAGACTGCCTGGCCAGGCTGGCTGAAAGAAGCTTTCCTCTCTCCCTCTCCAGAACACAGAGATGTGAAATAAAATCAGGAAAATCTGCATTTTCTTTTTAATGAAAAGGGCAGAAGTATTTTAGAAAATAATTTGGAAAGGTATCTTGCTGTCATCTTTCAATGAGCTTCTATCTAATCTGACTTGTTTGTTATGTTTCTCTCAACTCATAAAAATGCCCCAAAGGGCCCTGCCCCTTAACTTCAGTGAAATGCAAGGTGGATGTAATTATTGGAAAATGACTTGATTACCTATTCAGGGCTGAAGCATATCCAGTAACAAAGGAAGTCCCTTCCCAAAGTAGTAAGCCGAAGTAAGTATTTGATTTCTGCCAGAAGAACACAGGGCAATCAAGCCTGCTCACATTTTACACGGCTGAGGTCAAGCTGCCTGAGAAACAGTTCAGGTCACGACAACATTTTGTATCTGAAACCAGCCATTTCAGTGCCTCTGCCTTGTTTCAAGCTCCCTTGTAAAATCTGTGATTAATTCTATCTAATTTATTTGTTCATCAGACTGATATTTTGCCATATCACTTGAAATGCTTTGTTTAGGCATTGAATATTGCTTGAGAGTTGAAAAAAAAAAGGATTGTTTTGCAGAAGTCTCGTTTCCCTTCGGACATATTGCTCTGTCTTTAACATTTCCTAAAGCATACTGGAAGAGAAGCACTCATAGAACAGAGTTCGTCAGTCTGGGTCTGGTAACCTCACAAACCAGAAGCATCCTTTGAAAGCATTTAGACCCTCCTTAGTCCTGTGTCATCCTGTATCATAGAATCATAAAATCACAGGATGGTTTGGGTTGGAAAGGGTCATCTAGTTCCAAACTCCCCGCCATGGGCAGGGACACCTTCCACTAGACCAGGTTGCTCAAAGCCCCATACAACCTGGCCTTGAACACTTCCAGGAATGGGACAGGCATGAGAAAAGATTGCCTATTGGTCTAAAAAAACATGGCAATGTCTTTATTCCTAACATGTGAATCAAACTGGTCCTATATGCATTAGTTATTTAAAGCAAACTTTGTTGTATTTAGCTGTCTTATCAGTTAAATCCTTAATTGCTTAGCTGGCTTTTTAAGTAGTCATGACTGTTAGTGGTTTAGACAAAACTTTTCCCAATAAAAACGGCTCTAGATATCAGTCTACTAATTACTCATTTAAATATGAACAGTAGTTTTGCGAGACACGTACTTTTTGTGCCCTGATAACTACTGGAGATTTTTTTTCTGTTTTTTTTCTTACCTGTTGGTTCATTCTGCTGATGAATGGAGATGAGCTGAATCTCAGTTACCTGTATTCATTGCCATGATAATTGTGAACAGGAGCACTGCAGCACTGTTTTAAAATGTCTCAAGGGTTGCATTTGTACTAATAGATAAAGTGAGCCAGCCACTATTCTCTGGCAATGAGGTAACTGGTATGGACTAGGACGCACAGAGCTCAGTACCTCTAGTCCCCCAGACTAGGAGACCACATCCAACCTACTAAGTAGGGATTGCTAATGAACCATGATGTGAAAAGGGCCAGCTGGACTATGACAGCTCTGTGACTGACAGTACAGACAACCCTATATGAGGGCTTGGTCCTGTGCTCTAGCTCTATTTCGTTACTGGGATAGATATTACCTATTGCATAGAAACAGGTTGTCGAGAGGTGGAATTTGAATGCACATCTCTTCTGTGAAAAAAGTACACTTTTTCTCTCTTTTCCTCCCTGTCAGCAAGAAGAAAAATATAGGTGTACACTGTATATCGCAAGATGTGTAGCAATGTCATGCACCTCTCTTTCATTTGCTCACAACAGCGGCAACAGTATTGCTGCACTCCTGAGGTAGTATTTGCCAGGAGCATGAGGATCCTCCATGAGTGTCTATGGCTGCACAGAGGGAAGGATTCACCAAGGCACACACGCTGTGCTCCCTGACATGCTGAGGTTGCTCCCCCAGCATGTCCTACTGGTGTGTTATGGACCTGCTGCTCCTTGAGCATGCACGGGAGGTAAAGCTGCCAGCAGTTCTGCTTTGAAGTTTCCTCCTGGCCACAGCATTTGAGGATTTAACTCTTACTGAGATTGGGGTTATAATCATCTGGATGTGAAGCCTAGATTGCTTCGAAGGATTCCATTAAATATGCTGCACAATAAAAACACATACATAAGAGGTTATTTAGGTTTGGCACGATGCATGGGATGAAAGTCTAATTAGGTCTTTATTGCTAATAACATCTGATTATAACACTGTCTTCATTTCATGATGGCTGTTTTGCAAGCCCTCTTTGCATTGGCTAACACAGGGATGTCTACACCACAAAATGGAGTTGCATGCAAAAATCTTCAAAGCAATGCTGACCAAAAACTGAATTTGTGCAAAGGCATTCAAAAGGCAGATTCTGATTCAAAGGACGCTGATGGGCACAGAGAGTTGTGATTCACTTATGTCCACTGATGTTAACAGGCTGTGAAGTCTAATAATTGAAGAAGGTTTTGGGTCAGGTTGAAGGCAACAAGTGACTGTGTCCAAGAAGAGTGCTGTACCAGTCTTGTGGTCAGATGAACTAATTGATTTCTGAACTTTTACAGGGAATAACAACATTCGGATCTTAGATCACCTGGATTCTAGGCCAGGATAACTTAAAATCATTCAAAAGGTTCTAAAAATGAGGCAAGAGGACACATAATCTCATAATACTCACACAGGGCCAGGTAGTAGTGAATAAAAAAATAAACTGGGAATTTTCTTTCAGGGCAAATATTTTCTGCACACTTGATCATCTCAAATAAATTTCAGTCTTCCAATACCATGGAAATTAATTTACATGTGTCAGTCACATAAAATATTTTTGAATGTTTATGTCATTTCAAATAATCTAACTTTATGGAAAGCAGCAGATATGACAGTACAACTTGACAGTCAAATCCTGTGGGGTAAAGATTTGCCTTCAACCCTGGGCTTTTGGCTTCTTACTGGAAGACTGGTAGTGTTTGGCAAATACTCCTTGAACTTAGGTTGCTATTGAAACTGAGTAAGAATAGAGACAAACAGTCAGAGCAAGATAAAGTTTTGTGATCCATAAAGAAGAAGCAGATGCCTATATTCATTTATTAATTTCTGAAATTATATTTAATGCCAAAGGAATAAAGACAGTTTTCACGCTGGTATCATAGCAAAAGGATCATAAATTAAGAGCTCTTTCTGGAGTGTGTCACCTGTAATTTTGTGCTAGTGCTGCTTTTATTCTTTTTCAGCTGGCACCTGCTAAATGAGTTTTTAATGTCTACCATTTGGCCACTGTATTTTAACAAGATCTAAAAAATTAATCTTCTCTTTCAAAATGATTGATTTCTTGATAACAGCTTTTGCTTCCTGTGACAAGGTGGTTGTGATTTCCTGATGGAAGAAGTCAATGGTCAAGCTTTTCAGATCACGCCAATCAACTTAACCACGCTAAATTTATTTAATCTAGCCCCAAGTATTTATTAGAGCCTTTAGATCATCTACAAGAAGTGAAGCTGCACAAATACTGCAAAAAAAGTCTACATATTCATTTGGGGAATCCATTCATTTGGAAACAGTGGCTTTCTGGGAATGTTTTCCTAGCTTTTGGAAAACTACATAGCATGAACTGCCTTAATGTGCAGATACCAGACCCTGATTTTTTAATTTGTTTTATTTTTTTTTTTTTAATGATCGGCACAAACTCTTTTGATCATCTCTACTGCTGAAATACAAAAGCTAAAGGGGGGTGAGGCCATATAATGTGAGTGTTTGGAAAATATTTTAAACATTTTTCTTAGGGCTTTATTTGTCATTCATATATTAAAGCAGCACAGATTTACACAAATATCATGAATGCTCCCCAGAGACCAGTTTATTCCTGGATTCTTTTAATCTATTGTATTCTTAATCTTCAAGCCGAGCAAAGATCATGAGGAATGTGCTCTACTTTCATGTGCTTATAATTTTCTCCATGTGAATACAACCATTGTAGTTACATGGGTATTTTCCAGTGCAAAATATTCTTTGTATACCAGGGAAATAGAGCCAGAAGGCTGATAATGGAAGATATGGTTCAGTTAGCTGAACATACATATTATGAATTGATACACTATAGAAAAGGCTGGCCAGTCTTCAAGCTTTATGTGTGCTTTCTAAGCAGTGAAGACTGACAAAAGTATTTAACCCAATGGGAAGGTGAAAAGCAAAAAGCACGAACATTTTAAGTTCTAATGTTCTGCCTCGTTTTGCAATAGTAATCCAGTGCAATGAAACAAAACACAAGAAAAAATTAAGCAGGTTCTGAGAATCCTCAGATTTCTTAAACACCTCACAAAAGACTACTTTTAACCACACTGGAATTCCTGCCATTCGGAGCTGGCCACCTGGATCTCTTTGGGTACCGAAATGCAGGAGCTTTCAATTCGTACCTTAAGTGGTGACCACCAGCTGTCATGTAAGATGCATATTCTCTTAAATGCCACCCAAGGAATAAATTTATGTGTGCAATAGATAAAGAAATGTGTGTTTGTTTTGGGAAAGGCATGTATTTCTGTTTTGTTCTGCTTTGTAGTGTTCCTCTCCAGCCTGTCTGCAAATGGGTTTAGCAACTACAAAGTTATTGAGCTCCTGCTGGTGAGTTCCTTCCTTAATCAGTATTGTTGCTGAGTTTGCTTTCATTGAGAATGCTTATACTATGATTATACCAAATACTTAACAACAAGAAACCCAAACTGTATGTTTAGAAATCCTTTCTAAAGTTTAGCTGAATAATTGACCCAATCTAATAACACTGACCTCTGTTTTTCTGAGTCCTAGAAAGACAGCTTCAGAATCTGTAGACCAGGGAGTCAAAATTTCCTTATATATAGCATATTTTTGTATAGGCTGAGTAGAAGCTTCACTCTGAAGTACCTTTAAATGCACTAAGAACCATAAAAAATACCAGATGTGGACTGGGGCAGAGAATCCAGCCCAGAGTAGCTGGATGAGCATGTTCTCATTAGTTTTAAATCCATCTTCTAATTGATGGCATCTGCTTCTGTTACAACATGGCAGCAGCCAAACCAAGCAATGCAAGAAGAGGCAAAAATGAGGAGTATAGGGAAAAGGAAATCAGAGATTGTATCTGTTGATTTTTCTCTAAATATGGAAATTCTTATACAATAGACCATCAAATGTAATTTCCTATGTCTTAGAGGACAAGCTGTACATTTTTTAAAATAGTTCAAAAGGTTTACAAACTTGAGCTCAGGGTGTGGAAGTGGAAGGAGGGGGCCAGAGGTGCTCTAGAGAAAAAAGAATGAAGTGCAGGATATTCCCCTCCCAACCCTTTCAAGAAAATCTCTCGGTTTAAGAGATTGCTGTGTATCAGTACTAGGTGGTCTGTTCACTTGACAGGACTGGCCCACTGCAGATTGATGGCAGGGATGTCTTTATATGGTGAAAGTAAAGGACAGCTTCAATTTTGTGCCAGGACAACAGAGAAATCACTCGCTAGCTCCACATGCAGGAGAAGGCATTTGGTGTCAGAGCTGCAGCAATTTCCTCGTGCCATTCTGCACCACGTGCTGCGAACGGGAGGAGCCAGCAGTATCACAATAGTGCTCTGCCCTTTATTCTTTTTCTTCTCTGCTTGAAAATCCAGATGTGCCCCAGTCTGCCCCATTGTAACCTTGCCTCTGTCTCACAGAGCAGAGCTCCAACTCCACCTTCCCTCTGAGGGACACAGCCCTGACCCTTTATTTACCAGAAGTGAATATAGCTGTTGCTGACTCATTTATTTTCTTATCTTGTTTCCAAACACTTTTATCAAGTGAATTCAGAAATCTGCCCTTACTCATTCCACTCTTGAGATTCTGCCAGATTCTGCCTTACAATTGCAAAATTCTGAAGAATCCACTGGGCAGTTTTCAGTCTCTGCTAGGTCAAAGAAGAAAACAAAAGATTTCCAAAGAATTAGGACAACCTTTCTCCCAGTACTTGAAGGGTTCTTTTTTCTTGACTGGTAATACTTGCTAAGTATGTGGTAATATACTTGTACAGCCTATTCTTGCCTAATGTCATTAGGACATTACAGTACTGAGAAAATCAGTGCAAGTTTAGAGCAAATGGTGTCAGTTAATAAGCAAAGGGCTATCTATGGCAGGCATACAGATTCCTTCAAGAAACAGTCTTGGGAGACTTGGCTGGGCCACATGCATCCCAGTGCTGTGGAAATGCATTTGTCTCAAACAACTTTTCTGGGTAAACCCGAGATCCCTGAATGAGGAGAAGTCTAAAAGGTAGAAGCTTTTCTATGCAGACAGGCTCACAGTCCTTCTCAGAATATCAATGATCAAAGCTGGCAGCTTGAATAATCAGCAGCAGTGGGGTTTTTTTGTTTCTTCCCAGATTTCAGGCTCTTACAGCCTTGCCCACCAGTAAGAAAGCTGAAACAACCAAAACACATGTATGTCTGTATAGGTGGAGAACAGTGATTTTGGCTGAACTGCAGAAGGGACCCTGAGTCTGAAAAGTTACCCAATTTTTCCACTGTATCAGTTTAATAAAATAAAAAAAGTTTACAAAGCTTTCCCTGCAAACCCTACTTCCTTTTATCCATATAGCACAATAGCTGTAGAAATACTCTCACCATTCAGTGGACCTGTTCTTGTGAAACAGCAGAAAGTTTTGGACAGGGACCACTAGGGACAGAAAGCCTTTCTTCTTTATTATGGTAGCTAAAGCTGTCTGGTTTGATAGCAAATTTTAGACAAATGACAAACTGTCTAGAAAGGCAGGAAGAGGAAAAAGAGAAGATGGTCAATTATTCTTTAAAATTTTAATAAGCTAATTTTCTATATTTTCAGGAAAGTGATATTGAGGAAATATACAGGAAGATAAATAAAACACAGGGTCTGAGAGTCACTTGGGTGTCTTTCTCTATGACCAGTTGCCCTCAGAAATGAGAACTCACCTGGATTTGAACAGACCATTTCTCTGGTCCCTGTACCCTTGTGCTGATTTGCAGAAGGTGAAAATACAACACTTGACACAAAAGGAAAGGGAACAAAGAGTGAGATTTCCCTGCTGTCAGGCTCCTCTGATTTACTGTAACTTCAAAGTTACAGCAAGCACTCTGAAGGTGGCTGGGAAGGCTTGTCGGGCAGGAAGTTCTGACTAAGACAGATGCAGAGTGAGATTAGTGTATTTGAATTTAACAGCAGTGGTGCAGCATACCTGCAAGTAAGGAGAAAACTGTATCATGGAAGGAACACTGGAAAAAAGGATAAGATTCAATTTATGCACAAGGACTTCCATCACAGCCATTTATATCACTTAAGAGTTTTTTGGAGTGGCTTCACAGCACTCACCAGTCTAAAGGAAAGAATAGAGCAAACACCTGATGATGGACATTTTACACACCAGGTAATCTCCAGTGAGAGTGGTAGGGGTGTCTGTCACCAGTTATTCTGGTAATGGCCTACTCTCAGCTCTTGGAGACTCACAGAAACCACTTTCACTCTCAGCTTACACAGTGATATCGTAGGCAAGTAGGAATAGTAATAAGCAGTTAGTCCATCCCTTCCTGTGATACCTTCTATGATTTTTTCTTGGGCATCTCTAAGGAGAAGGCGTCCACACCTCTGATTTCCTGTCTCAGTAAGAATAATCAGAACCATACAATTTTATAGCTGGATCATGAGAAATGATTCGGCAGAAACACCTCAGAGCTATATCCTCATCCTGAAATGTGGAACTAGAGAAATTCATTATTGAAGACAGCTCAGTTACACTTGATGAATGATAGGCCACAGAAAAAAATATAAAAAAGAAAAAGAAAAAGAAGGGCATGAAGCAATTTTAACTGAAAGACGATGCAGTCCTTAAAGAGAAAATATCCTTTTCACAATAACATCTTTCAAACTCTTTTTTAATACTTTTTTCTGAGTTATTAATTGAAAACAGTTCACCCCATCAATAGATAAGCAACTCACCAGTGCGATGCGAGACAGTTGCATTTCATAGACACTGAGTTGATCCTGGAGGGAAGTAAAACATTAGTGCAAGATTGTTTCTGAAGATTGGATGTTGGTCTATACTGAATTCCTGTTCACTAGAGAAAATGATTGACCGAGGTGGGAAACACATATCTGGGTTTTAAGAGAACAGCCTACATAAAAACAAAAAGAGACCAGGAGCAGGCCTAGAGGATGGAGAGTACACTTCAGGATCCTCTTTCAAGAAAGAAGTTAAGAAAAAGTAAAAAAGACGTAGGCAAGGAACAGAGATACAGAAATGTCCTACAAAGAGCCTTGGCAAAGAGTAGTCATGGAGCCTGAAGAAGAGCACAACTCTGTGAGATGCTATGAACCACAAAAGCAACTTCCAGCTGAGAGCACTTGCAAAAGACTGAAAAAATCCCTAACTGAGAAAAACGTCAGGGTCCTCAATTCCTATTGAAATCTTCTCTGAACGTCTCCTGTGCAAGAAAAAAACAGGATGTTAAATATAGAAGACAAATTACCTATTTTGAAGTATTGTGCAAGATCAAGAGAGTAGCTAAAAATCAACATCTGTCATTACCTAGGAAATTAATTGTTCTATATTTTAATTTATTATGAAGAAGAAGAATGGCTACATTTTGGCTACCATAGTATATTGTATCATTTCCCTCTGAACAAATTTTCATCTCCCTTGTTTGTATCCAAAACCAGCAATGCCTTCAGCAAGGTGTTGTCAAAGGCCCCAAAAATATTCCATTCAGCTGACACTTCTGCAAGCAAACCAGGATATTTCCTTCTCAGTGATTCATTGATGGAAGCCTTCTCACATGCCCTGCAAATATGAAATTAAATTTGCTTCTCATCAATGAACAGATCAGATGGCAAAAAGGCAAACATGCTTGGAAAGATTTAGTGTATACTGGTAAGAGAGGAAATCATTAGGAAGTTGATAGTTCCTTGTGCTAATGAATGTGTCCCAACAAAAATGCATCTATTATATTCATTATTCTTCCATAAGAGCATTTTTAGAACATTTATTCAGAGCACACCAACAATATTTTGAAAAAAACATGCATTGTATTTGTTCATTTTTCTCCCAGGCTTTCACTTAACAATAGGCGGCATGAAGGGTTTCCGGAGTTCAACATTTGCTTTCCAGATTTGTGATATTCAGATACCTTGGAGCCGTGACGTAATCTTAACAATTTCCCCCTATTCTCCATTAGGCAATCCCGGTGCTCTGGGAGTATTGTGCAGTATTGATAACCCCCTTGAGAGAACTCCAGTGAAAGCCCAGTGGGTGTGGTGGTATGAAACTGTGGAGAGACGCAATGCTCCTTAGCATGGAGACATCACCAAGGGTGAAACGCTCCTGCCTTGCAGCAAGACAGCAGTAAGAAGCTTGACACAGGGACCAGGGCTGCATGGGCATGCCAGGGAAATGAAGCAGTAATCGATTACCTCTTAATTCCCGAAAACCAACCACTGTGACTACATGAAGCATGTTATTTGTTCCAAGAAAAACAAAAATGAAAGCCATGTCACTCCTTTATCAAATAGGTGAAGAGTGCTGTACATGTATGTGTATGTGGAAAAAAACGTGTGGAAATGTGAAAAATACCAGGCTTCATACCCATTTATCAGCTTCATTCAAGTGTCATCAAAACACGGTTACTGAAGAGCAGCATGATTTAGCTACTTTCTTTTGGGGTGTATGCCTCCTGTTAAAGGGTTGCCCAAGACTGAGCTCTGTTTGCTTCCGGTTCTTGGCTTCTCCTCAGTTCTACTTTTATTTGATTTGGCTCAGGTTTAGACCGCTTTTCATCAGTAAGGCTTTTTGACAGGCCGTTTAAGTAGCACTGCTCAGCACCCCATACAAAGATAGCATACTGTTAGGTATCAGTTTACCTTTATTTTTGCCAAGTGGAATTAATTTGGCCTAACCTTGTTAGCCTTGGTGGAAGTTGTCCAGGTATAATCTAGTAATTTGTGGTCTTTTTATAATAAACAGAGAAAACCAGAAATAGCTGGGGACAACTGATCCCATTTGCAAACTGCTGTGTAGGGCCGGTGGAATTCCTGGCTACTGACCATAGAGGGAGCCTCGGTGGCGGTGCTGAACTCATGCTAAGGCAATTTCTGTGCCTGCAGTTGGATGAAATACATTTCCACCTTGAATATCGTTTTGATCCACCCTCCTAAATCGCATGAAGCTGCTTATTAAAGGCTCATTAAAATATCTAGGCTTCTGCTGATGAAACAAAACAGAAAAGGTCATCTGATACTTGCCTTAAATAGGCTAAGGGTCATAAGAGATAGGATAAAATATAATCATCAACTTATAGCAGCATTCTCATGCCCAGCCTACTCTTTCCAAGTGCATTGCAAAAGTCTAGCATTTTCATAATCAGGTCACAGATGACTAAAATTGCTTACAAAGGTTAATGCCTAGGACAGCTCTTATTGGTAGTGGGTCTCAATTCATAGAGTATTTTCACTGCTGCTACACTAACAAAATGTCATTGTAGAGTAAACTCCATTACTATGGGCATCTATTGTTGTTAGATTTCTTACCAACTATAACAATGCTCAACTTGGGAATGAAGACTAATTTTCATTAACAAAATACAGCAACTATTTCTGACTCTTTATCTGTTTCTGGCAATGAAACCTTGCCATATTTTAATAGCATTTTGCAAAGTAGCCCTGACATATAGTTGTCATAATTATTATTGTGTTTTAGTAGGGACCTCTTCCTTGGTGTCAGCCTTTCAGAGATGCATCCATCCACCCTTTGACTCATGCTGAGGTAGCTGGTGCAGAAATTTGTCTTTAGTGAAATTCTCTGAGGATTTGTTACCTAGTGGGGCAAAGCAAAAGCAGGAGGAATGTAACATAGCTGGAACTATTTTATAGAAACACCATTAACTTCTGAGTTGTATCTGTTTGTTGCTTTAAAGGAAAGTTTTTTTTACAGGTCAGTATTTGGACATCGATATCTGTAATTCCAAAGGAGGTGGTAGCTGCTTTGATTACATGCTTCCTATGACAGGCAATATTTAGGCAAATAACTTTACTGTTTCTACCACAAACTGAGGCTATTTAACTTGCATGATAGCTTGATAAAGAGATCATAAGGTTCATAACTGTATATATACTGTATATACACATGCCATGTACCCATTAGCCATCAAACCTGACTTCTCCCTATGGCAGTGAACCTCTGCTCTTCCAGTTACCCCCAATGCACTGTTCGAAACACCAGAGAAATTATGATAGAGAGGAAAAAGGGCAGACCATGACCCAGGGTGCACCTTATTTCAAGGTGAAAAGAGAAAAGCTGATGGAACACAAGGGGCAAAGAGTGTAGGTGAATGGGGAGCACAGATTTCTGCTTCAGCTCCTTTGGCAAGTGAGGACTAAGCTTTTGCTTCTCCCTTCAGGAGCAGTTATCTTTTACCCACCCTTCATAGGGTGTCCCTTTGCAGCAGAAGCACAAGGAGCATTTGAAATACTTCAGCACAACAGATACAAAATGGGGATTGCAAAACACTGAACGAATTGCAAAGTTACAAAGCTTGTTGGACTTTGTAGATGTTAACAAAGGTTCTCACATTTCAAAGGCACATTTCTGTCTCTTGGATGAGATTACAGCAGCCCATAATCTCTAAACTAATCCATATGAACAGACTTGAAGTTCCTAGGGTGTGTCTCTGCCAATTGTTCATTTTCTGAATGTGATGTGGCAGTTTGCTGTGAAGGTCAAGGAAGTTGGTTACTGAAGAAGTTGGTTACTGAAGAAGTTGGTTACTGAAGAAAAAGAAGTTGGTTACTGAAGAAGTTGATTACTGAAGAAGAAGAAGTTGGTTACTGAAGAAGAACCTCTAGAAGAAAAAGATAGAAAGCAGCAAGCAAAAACTACATCAATCTAAATTTATTTTAACCTATATACACAGTAAAATACTTTTTAGTGTAAAAAAAAAAAAAAAAAAAAGAAAGGCCACTATATTTTTTAGCACAGATGTGGATCATGCATTGAGACATTGTTCTATTTGCCATAAAGATCTTCCTTTTCTGGGCTCCATTCTGTTACATGAGAGTCATTTATTCATATAGATTAAAAGCATATGGAACTATAGAAGAGGATTCAGGAGGCAGGCCTGGCCTGCTAACAGGCAGAGGAAGGAGGCTGCCATCCTTTGTTCTTTCTTTGCTTTGGTGCCACACTGCTCTGTTCACCAGATGATGTTGTAAGAGTAGTCCTTCCTGCAGGATGTCCCAAAGGACATCTCCATCTGGATGTGCTATAGTGCTTTGAAATCAAGCAAGGCAACTAATAACATTATAGTAAATGTCTCTGCACTCATTTCCTTTCCTAAGACAAACACAACTTTTTGTCTTTCATAAAGAACATGTCAAATCTCCTTGAGAAACAATTCTACATTTCATTGTAAGTAAGACTTTTTTTTAACTCCTAGTGACACTCTTTCTTGCCAAGATGGAGACAGCCTACACTCCTCCCTCCCCAAATGTTCCCTCAGGAACACTCTGTACTTTCCCTTAACTGTTCACTACGTTCACTGCAGCACAGCTGCAAAAAATGGCTCAACTTTACATCTGGATTTCCAATCAGTCACAAATTCATGGCTGCTTTCCCAGACAGAGAGCAATTAAATGAAACCTGTAGAGCCCATTACCAAAGACTCTGAAAACATCATCAGTTCACCCAGACAAAATTCAGTTCTCAGTATTTCTCAGCCTAAACTTTTAGGATTAAACTGGGGTTTTATAAACATTTAGGAAGAAATCACTCCCAAGTTCACCTGCTGCTCCTTTCCCTCTCCCTCTAACTCACTAGTATTACATTTCATTTTTTAAATTTTGCTTTGTTTATGTCTTACATCTACTTGATCCATTAACTGAATTGATTTCAGAAGAAACTTTAGCTATGAGGTAACCTAGCAGGGACAGCTGTTAGCCTCCATTCTTCACAGACCAGTAAAACTCAAGAGCATCAGCTGCCTCACTGAAAATGACAAAGTGCTTTTTATCTCTTCATGCTTGTTAACAGGATTAGCACAGAAATGCATGGTATGACCAACACAACCCTGTAATGTGGTCAAAATAAAAGTTTTCTAGAATTACATACTGACCTGTTCTTAAAAACAAAAAAATATTTGAACTGTTTCACATTCTTTTAATGCATTTTTCTCTAAATAGGTATGCACTTGCATGATATATTCTGAGTTTTTTTGCTAAGGATCCACTATAATCTAGAAAACCAAGTGTACTAGTGGATTCGATACCCCTGTAGGGTGAAGAATTAAGATAACAGTTCAATTCTAGAGAACCTAGCTGCCCTCATTGTTTTTCAATGCAGCTTTTGCAAAGAATGCAATAGTTCTTTGCCTTTCTATTCTTGTTAAATAACCTGCAGGCAAGGCCACGTTCCAGTGACACTCTTCTGAACACATTGTAGAGAAGAGAATAAGTTTATTTCTCTCCGTTAATATCCCCAGTAGAAGATGGCATCTGTATGACACAATGTTCCAATTCTGTCCATTAAACCATCTCTGAGGAGCTCTGTTAAGGTTTTAAAATCCTATGTAATCTCAAAAACCCTGTCAATCAACCAGCTGCGAACCAAAATGGTTCACCAAATGTTACCAAGTCAAGACTTTTTTGTTTGTCTTTATACTTCGTCTATCTTGCACAACACGTGCTATATGTAACACTCCTGTAACTTCAACATCAAGCCCATAATTTCTGCAGTAATTGAAGTGGAGTACTAGTGAATAAAAAACTCTATAAAACCCTATCTTCTATTCATAGCACTGAAACCAACTTTCTGGGAATGTCACTTCAGCTAGCATTCCTTATACCACTTCCCTACCTATAAAAGAGTGACATGATGAAATTTTAATAAAACACTAAGACCAAAAGAAGAACTACACAAACAGCAAGGTATCAACAGAGTGATATAGATAACATAAAGAAAGATATCCAGAATTCCAGCTGTAGCGTGGCTTGAACTTTTTCTTTCAGTCAGAGAGTTGTAAAAACTTTAAACAATTTTAGTGGAATTGATTGTGATAAAGCTTCCAAAGGCAGGATAAGGATTTGGTTAAATTCTTGATACTGACAATTTACTATAAGCTACAAAAATGTGCATCAGTTAAGCACCAGCATACCATGAAATATCTCCTTCTGTAGTGTTCTTAAGATTTTTTAGCTCCTAAATATGGCCTAAAATGGGCGTAATACTAACATGCTTAGTACAGAGGTGTCAAACCTCAAACCAATCAACTAGATCTGGCTTGACAAACTGGTTAAACTGGACCAGCTCTTCCTGCTCTCTTTCCCAAAGCATCCACAGTGATAAGAGGGGACTGCCCTGTAGTGCCAGACTGGCCTGGCAGAACCAGCCAGCCTTGGCCACCAGCCTTCCACCACCAGGGCCCATAGTTCTTCCCATCACAGGGCAACATCTGTGAATGGGCTGAATTCATTTATCATAAAATGGCAGCCTTCCCCCAGTTTTTTTCCTAGGGGCTTCTCAGAAGCGGTTAAAAAGCCAGCAGAAACAAGAAGTGTTCACCTGTTTTAATAGTTACATTTGCCTAAATTCAAGTCTTCAGTACATTGCTATGCCAGGAGGAGTTGAGGTGAACAACCATGTGCATGTGTGGCCTGCTGTATGAAGATTAGGTGCCAGGGACTTAGTTTGTCATCTGTTTTACTATAGTGGTTTGCATTGTGTTTGTCTTTAATTAAAAGGCAGCAGAACCATTAGATGTAATAAGACACAATTTTAGCACTTAATCCAGAAATGGTATAAATTATACAACTAACATATGCAAACCAATGCAAAAAAAATTGTAGGCCTTTAAATGTAGAAGAGGAGACAAAGGAGTCTAAAGCACATAAAACCAGGGTGGATGTAATCACTTAAAGCATGTCCTAGTCATTCAAGCAGTTAAAAAAAAAAAAATATTTGCATTAACATTTCCAGTTTAAATGGCATTTGTTCACCTTGATATATGTTTTCCACCAATGTGGGAGAAATATGCAGAAAATGAACAACTGTAGGGTTTGCAGTTTTGAGGAACCATTTGAGGCTGTAAAGCTCAATGTGATGACACCTCCCCATATAGGCAGCAGAGGAATATATAGCTAGAGTAAGCTTTTGTACCCATCTGGTCCCTTTTCAGCTTTTCTATTGATTAACAAAGGATCCTTCATGCCATTATTGAAGACTGTATTCTGTAGGTTGGTGACATTGTGGCTGGACTCCTCTATTCACAGTCTAGCACTGCCACTACCCCATTTTACTATCTCATATGGTCAGAGGGCTGGGCTATTGCAGCACATCTAGCTAAATCAGTAAAAAGCTGAACAAAAGAAGGAAGTGTTTAGTAACTCATTGCTAGTCTGAACACCTGCTTGGGTTTCTGAAGAAATCAAATTTCTAAAAGGGCTGAATTTTCGTGCACATTCGTTTATTTAAGTCTTATTAAAAGGGCTTGTCCCAGTCATCTGGGGCAGAAGGAGAGAATGAAATAAAAGTGCTCTGAAGAGGTATTATATCTGGTCCAAGAGGATAGCATTCAGAATTCTTGACTTTGATGCCTTTTGAAATTCTGAGATCCCCCAGTGAGATTCTTCCTTCATAGATTACATTCCGCTTGGAGCAATAAGCATACAGCAGCTGTCTTCTTTCCATCAGCAAATACTGTACCAGACTTGCTAGATGAAGACTTTTGCTCTCTGACGCAGTGCTGTGAAAGAATAAACCATGCTGATGTGGATACTCCCATTCAGGGCAGTAAAGGGCAAGGAACTGTGGATTACAGCTTAGTTCAGACTACTATAAAAGTACTTGGGTTTGATCTCTTGTGGTCTCATGAGTAAAAATTATGGCTGCTTCTCCCTTGCCTATATCCTTTAATCCACCAAGCAGATGTGCTAAGCCACTCAAAGAAAACTGCTTTGCAAAGTACAAAGTTTGGGTCATGCAACAGTCCACGCTGATGAATGTAGCGTTTGTATAGCCTGTAACACTTTAATTTATAAGGTCTTTATTCTTTCCTAAACATTAATTTGGCACATTAGGTGCCTTTAATATACACGTTTGGAACAAGGACATACACATGTCCGTTTTTCTCCTCTCTTCCCATACCCATTTTGCATGATCCGTGTAAATGCTGGACAAAACCACATGCCCATCGTTCAGGGCACCCTAGGGAAGATTCTGCCAAATTGATACAGCTGCAACTTTTGTGGAAATGTGGAAACAACTGTAGAGAGAGTAGGTGTCAGGAGAGCTTTCTCAGCCAAAATGCTTCCCAAGGCTCCTGCTGAGGCAGGGAGTCTCTGAAGCACTTCCAGCAGAGCCGGTACCACACCACAATCTGCTGACTCAGGGCTGAGGCTCATCTCCAGCAGCCTCTCACCTGGCTGATGCAATCACACTGTACTTTCAAATCATTTCAACCACTTGCCTTTCACCTGGGATTTGCACGCAACATCGAGTGTGCACTACAGGAGCCTTGGGTAAATTTTTTTGAGATTGTGAAATCTTGGTTATTAGGCAATGATAAATTCACTTTAAGCCTCTTTATCTCACTGCTCAAGAAGTGAAAGCATGTCTGCAAGCATATCTGAATCACATTTCCAAAATGAGGCTTTTCCACAGCCTGTTTTGAATAGCGCTAACTTATATCCCCGGAAAATCACGTCCCCAGGTATCTTCTCTACTGGTATGTTTCTGAGTGAGGTTGTAGTCCCATCTCATGGGCCTAGCAATCTATATTTGTACCAAGAAAATTTTAAATAGGCTTTGAAAGCAGTTCCTTTGTCATAATACTGTCATCATAAATCTGGCCACAATGCAAGACTAAAGTCTTCAGTTACCATGTTCTCAAAAGACCATGTAATTCTTAAAAAAAAAAAAAAAAAAAAGTGGCATACGGACATATCAGTGTGATCAAAAAGTCTTAAGAAGTAGCACTTCCTCTTCTTTTGGGGCCCCCTGCTCTCTTTACCTCTTCTGTCTCTCCCTGCTTGTTTTTTTCTGCTTATGCAGAAAATGAGTCAGAGAACACAGACAGCCCTTGAGGTTTTTTTGAAGAACACTTTAAAACATGACCTTAAAGCATGGAAAACTACAATATTTCTGTAGAAAGGTGAAAGCAAATTTAACATAACACCTCCCTGGCAAAGAACTGAAGTGCCAGATACAGTGTGAAGTGAAGCATCATACTGCTTTTACTTCAAGGTCCTATCCTGTTCTACTGCCACATGTTCCCCCTCATGACACATGCCTGTTAGACTCCTGGTAGCTGTATTCAACTATTTTTTGGGACAGCCCCCTTGGCTCCTTTTCTTCTGAGTGCTTCAGTCAATGCTTGACTCTAGACAACCTGCTCTAATATCACTCCCACAATATCCTTCCACGTGCATTTCAGTGTGTCATTTACATTCTCATTTAAATTATGGATTATTAACAGTTCAAAATGCTTCTCTTTCAGCTTCACCAAAGTAGCACTAAATTTAAGTGGTGGGATTTACCCTAGACATTCATTTTGAAGGCACAAAGATGGAAGACAGAATGTTAATCTGAAGAAACAAAGGGCATTTCTTACCTCAGTGGACAATTTAATCCAAGACAGAAACTGCAATCTCAGTCCTTCTCCAGAGAGATCATTGAAATGAATAGGATACCTTTATGAAGGAGGCCGCCAGAATTATAGCCATTGTAGTGCCACAGTATAGGGCAATAAGCCAACACATATTGTGTAGAACAGGTCACAGAAAAACACATTATTGTTGTAAATTTACTATTGTTCCAGTTGCAAATGGCTTTAATTCCACAACTGCAGTAGCCACAATGCCTATAAAGAATTTTCTCTAGATCTGTAGGTCAGCTAGTTGATCAGATGCTATATTTTGCGTACATCCTAAAGCTATTAAGTTTGACCCCACACCAAAAAGGGGGGAAAGGTGAGACAAAGGATCTGCCACATGAGGATATGTGGAAGTTTACTAATGGGGAAGAAAAAAAGAAGAGAGGAAACCTTAGTCAGGGTGAGAGTGCTAGCCTGGCACCAGCAGGCATTAGTCCCTGATTCTGGTGAGGGATTTGTCCTTTGGACCATATTAATGGGGCCTTTGTAAAGTGCCAGAGTTCAATTAGTAGGTCTAAAAATATCTTTTTAAAAAGGAAAGTTTTGGCATCAAGTTCTGATACTAAATGGCACCGCAGCAGGGACTGCATCACCAATGACCTGGTGACCCATGTACTGAGGGACACTCACCTCCCCTGCCAGCTCACCAGCCCACTACACACTCAGGCTGGACACCTCTCTGTCTGGCAATGCCACACTGCCAATGCCACGTAAGCCTGCCAAGTGGCAGATTTTCAGAGGCTTAGAACTCATGAAATTGAGCCCAGTTTTTACTGGCAAATAAGATAATCTCTTTCAGTGGGGCTTATGTTTGGCTCACTCCAAGCTTTTTGATTTTCTGGTGCCAGATTCCCTCCAAAAAAACTGATTGAACTTATCATGGGAAAGTTATTTTCTCATTCTTCTTCCTGCAAAACTCAGCCAACAAACAAGAAATACAATAGTCTTCATTTTTTTTTGTTTGAAATCCCAAATTCAAGGCACTTGCAAATAGAAGATGAATGTTTTTGAGAAGCATGAATTGTACCCATCATGAAAACAGGAGCCTGGAATGGAAATGTGTAAGGTGCTTCAGTTATATCACAATAAAGCTAGACAGATTTGCTTGCGCGTGCACGTAAAATGAAACTGCAAAAGAGTATGCATTCTTCTCCTAGATAAATTTGTCAGCTACCTCAGTACATGTATTATTACCAAAGAAAAGTGGATTATAGGAGAAAGAAATATACTTTGCTAGTAGATCTTTCTCATCCACAGTGATAGCCTTAATTTTGTCTAATTACATTGTTGCATTTTTTTTCATTTAGAAATAACATTTTGACATCAGAGTGAGGCACCTAAATGTGTAATGGATGTTTATCTATGCTCCAGGTGTATAAATCCCTTCATGTTTATCAGATACCTAACTTGTATAGTTTGTAGAGCCAGTACTGCTGCTTGGCAGACCAGTGAATAAGTGTCCACCTTAGGCTGAGCTGGACCACCACGCTCCTCTGACTGGGTTGACTTGAGGCTCATTTCAACTGATTAAACATAGGCATACAGTATCACCAGAGGTGCCTTGGGTGTCTTCCTGGTCTCCATTTGCCTCCAGCAGGCTGCAGAACTTTAGTAGATCCCATATGGTAACCACCAGCCATATGTAGATGACCCAAGTGCCTCCAAAATGATGCCAAGCACTTGTTGTGTAGGGGCATTAGAGTGAGGCAGAACCCTAAAACATGTGTAGACACCTATGGGAGACACACAGATAGGGGCTAACCTTGCAGGAGCCAGACACAATGTACACATGGGACACTTACTCATTCCATACTTCAAGCATCCTATTTTTCTTTCTTAGAGCATTTTTAAAGGACCTCACTTGATGTTTTTCGTGTGTAAAAAAGAGCAAAAACATTTGCCCTTCTGTGAAATTTCCAAATAATTTTCTTCAGCCTTGTAAAAATTAAGTTAACAGAAAGCAAAATAATCTAAACAATGTCCCATGCAAAATTTCCTGTCAGAGTACCCAAGTGCTCCAAAAGTACAAAGCAGTATAAAATCACATCCTGAAATCTTCCTTAAAATTTGCCATAAAATTCAAATGCATTTTAAATGCATTTGAATGATCCACTGCTGGTTGCTACAAGCTCCTGAGCCTTTCCTCAAAACTATCACAAAGTAAATATTGAACTTTTTAGGTTACTGCCTATCCTGTCATTCATGCCCATGCTGTAATAAGACACTGTTTTTGTTTTCAAGCTTGATACCCAGTGTGATAAGAAGAGATGCTTTTAAAACACCTCAGAAAACATACAGCTCAGTTTACAATGAATTCCGTTTAGGACTGTAATTGATTTTAATATGCATCGAAAAACTTTCAGCCTGTTTTGGAGTCCTGAGACGTGTCTGATCCCTCATCCTCACTTTCATGATCAGAGAGTTAATACATGGTTGCAGATGGCTAACTACACAGAGACATACTCCTTATCAAGGTAGAGTTTCTTCTTACATAAGACTTAACCAAAAGATCAAATTGAAAGATATGACTGAATAATGCAGGTGCTAAACTGGAAGACAACAGCAGCTTGGAAAGATATTTCCCTTTTTTGGCTGGAGAGCAAATCATAATGAAAAATAAAGACTTTTGATAATTAGTTGTGTTACTGCAAGTGTTTTTGTTTGGGTTAGGCTTCTTTAGGAAAAAGTAGTTTTATCACATGAACATGTAGGTGATTTAGAGCATGGCTCCAAGAAGCATTGACTCACTGGTGGGAGAGGGCAACCTCGGCCTCCCCAGTGCACACGACCTAGGAGGCAGAGTGGGTATCTGAGAGTCCTGGAGCCGGGGAGCTCTTGGACTGAGCATACAGGGCTTGACCCAGTGCAGCTGCCTGGAGCTGATACCATGGGTGCCACCGGCCCTCCAGCCTCCCCCAGCAGACCTCCCACCACGTGTCTGCCAGCCCATGGCAATGCCTGCGGTGAGGCAGGGCACTCAGGCAGTGCCAGGCCCATGCCCCACTCCATGCACACCGTCTGTCAGCCCTGGACACTCGCTGGCACAACACTGAGCCGGGCCCAGACATGGTGTGAGCTCCTTCAAGGACAGGCATTGTGGACCATAATCCTTTTGGAAAACAACTAAAATAAAGAGAGTATTTGCTGGGGCTGCTGCAGCAAGAGAGAGGTTCCTGACGCCCCAGTGGCTATCACTTGAACTTGTGCACTAGCAGCTCTTGCTCCAGGTTCTGGAGGCTGTCCAGCCACAGCGAGTGGGGGGCCCAGGCCGTCCTGTTGCTGTGTGTTTCCAGGCCAGCCCACCATCAAGAGAAAACAGGAGCATGAAAACGCCTAAGCAGAATGTTTTGAAGGTCTGTCTCCATGCAGTCCCTCTGTGTTGACACAGGCCCTGGCCCAGTTGCTTTCCAGCGGACTCCCCAAGGGCTAAGGTCCAGCAGCCATGTCCAGTATCCAGTGGCTGCACCCAGCCCTCCCAGCTGACACTTCGGGTGCAGCCATCTCCATCTGCAAGGCTGGCAAATCCTCATGTGTCCACGCACAGCCACATTCCAAAGTGCCAAGTTGCTACCAGGAACAGTCAGTTTCCAATTCAGCACGTGTGTAGGCTTTGTGCCTTTCCCTACCATGCCAAGTGATACCTGCATGGCATTGCAGTGAGGTGGAAACGGTGTCTTCTGTTTAGCAGGTTCCCCCAGAAGGTTTCCACAGAAAACCATGTTTTCTGTCATGCATGGACTTTAGCACCAGCATGTGTCCCACAGGACAAACTGCTTCACAGCAGTCTCTAAAGAGCTTGGCCCACTCAGGCTCTCCATGGCATCTAATACATGTGGCACATGGGCAGAAAAGAACCTGCCCTCCTCTTGCGTCCTTACATGCCATGGCTATGTATACGCACACATAATTAGGCACTGATCACTTCACTTACTGGTATTTAAATTGAATTTAATTTGAACAGCAGGAGAACAAGGTTGAAAAATCTGACTGAGTAAAAGAAAAAATATTTAGCCACTTGTATGGCCAGGAGAGAAAGGAAGTAAACTCAAATAGCCTTTTACAAGGACAACCCTCAGTTTGAATGAGTTCAACAAAAGTGTGTCTCCAGAGAGACAAAATGTTCCTTTCTCGACTTGTTTTTTTTTTTTTTAAAAAAGACTGATGTTCTGGTATTACCATAAATTCTGATTTAGAAACAAAAACAACTGGATAAGCCTGGGTGGCTTTACTTTGGTTGAGTTCACAGGGAATACTTTGTAAACTTGCTTCTAGAAAGCAAGTGCAAATTTAACGCTCCTTATATTGCTTGGAGACAGAGACCTGATTGAAATTGCAGTCTCGTTGAAGTTCTAGCTGCCTATGCTACAAAATGCAATATTAATGAAAAAACCTGAGGGATTAATTTCTAAGGTTTAAAAGTACTCCTTGCAAAGAAGGCAAACCTTATTTCCATGCTATACAATTTCTCATTTCCTCACTTTCACAGGCCGAGTAAAAAGGAAGAGTTGCTTGAATTCAAGATACCAAATACGCAGAGGAAGGAGTGTTATGGGAAAACAGAGTGAGTATTACAATTTTTTTCTAATATGAAATGAGACCAGAAACACCTGTTCCTGGGTGTAGACATTTTGAAAAGTCAAAAAAGTAACAAAGAACATTTACTGGATAAGCTGAGTCAAAGGACTAGAAGTTGCTTCTAGTCTTACAGCCTCGATTTAGTGGTACAAATCAGTCACAGGCCAGTTGTGGGGAATGGTTATTGGTATAACACAGCAGCCCTTTTCTTGTCCCTAAGATGACATTTTCAGTTCTGCTCCTGTTTTGTATGAGGAATGAGATGGCAAAAATTCACCACTACATTTGGTACTGATTCAGAAAATCAGCAATAACCTGAAGGCTTCAGGTATGGAGAGCAAATTTTAGAAGTTGCCTGTGCAGCTCACAGTCAAATGGCAGTGGCTGGAAGTGGCTGAGAATAGTTTTACCTGCTCTCTGTAGACAGAGGATCCACTGCTGCCAGTGTATCACTTTTCCATGGAACCTTTGAGATAGAATTTCTCTTTGATATGGAAGGCAATGTGTTAAGGAATAATCTGCTTTCAAACTGCAAGGAATCTCCCCTGCCCAGATTTTGTGGAATTTGTGTGAAGGAAGATGAAAGTTATTAGGAACAAGAGCAGCATTCAGTGAGGCAAAAATCGGACTTTGAAGAAACCTACATAAAGTTTTACACGTGACACACCTACATTGTGAATGACATTTTTCCTTCACAGAGGAACATACAATTCAGTAATTCAGCCCCCTCCACCATGGCATATTAGAAGCCAGCGCTGCTTGTCCATTCATTCGAAAGTGCACATTCTCAGAAACTGGGAACCATGCAGCTCTTAGTGGGCTGCCTGGATGATAATAGCAAGCTGTTTCCTTCTGAGCCCACTTAATGGTGATTAATACAGCTTCGGGGATGGTGATAAGCATAAACTTACAGTGTTCTCCAATGGAAAAAAAGTGTCTTTACCAGAGTTTACCAGAGAGATGTGCAGGTTACCTGGAAACAGCTGCCTCTAGTACAGATCCTGACTACAAAATGCTGTCTAGTTTTATTATGCTTAGAGAAGCATTGGGTAGACTGTATTTGATAAGCTCTCATGACATACCACTTCCACCACAGCTAAAAACCTCTATCTCTCTCTCAGTTAACTGTTCTCTGGAGGAAAGAGTGAGAAGCTGTTGCTTTTGGGTTTGGCCCTTTCCAAGCCAATGCAATTAAGACATTTCTTCTACATACTCTGCTGCCTAGAATAACAACAAATCAAATCTGGATGTATTCAGAGTCACCACCTTGGACTCTTTAAGACCTGTCTAAAACAAAGCTATGACTGACTCGACACGGTACTAATGGTAGTCCTGTTTCAAGCAGTAGATTGGACAAAATTACCTCCAGAAGTGTATCCAATGCTTGTATGAATCTATCAAGTGTGTATAAATGCCTTGGACATTTAGCATATGCTCATTTCTTACTTAAGTTGCAATTGTTTTGCAACTAAACTAAGAACACTGTATTTAAGGAAGTTGGTGCTATACCATCAGTGTGTCCTGGACTTCTGATGACACATACTGTTGCACATCATACTTCTATAGCTTGCCTATCCATTCCATGGATTGCAGAGGCCTTTTGATTTCAAAATAGGAAAATGGAACATCAACAAGTCAATATGGGCCCTCCCATGCAATAGGAGAGCAATTAGCTTCAGTCACTGACCTGACCTGAAAACACAGGGACATAGTGTCACGAGAGCTGCTGACAGTGGTTAGAGTCTGGAGAAGGAACTTCCAGTATCTTGCAAATAGAACAAAGCCTTCAAAAGAGTGAAATAATTACTAAATATGAGTTAAGTAGCCTCCTTTATTCCATTGAATGAAAATGTTTCTAAGTCTGTAAGAACTATAATACATCTGTTAAGTTTTGATTATTTTTGTACATGAGGGATCATTTCCTCTGAGATGTTAACAATGGCAGCAGGCTGGTCAAGACTGAAAGGGAAAAACAGTGAAGTCATGATTCTTTTTGTGTTGGGCACTTTCAGAACAGCTTGGGGACTCAAAGAACCTCATGTCCTGAGGGTGTTGTGTCAGCAGCACTTGTGAGGTAGTGCTGAGTGATGGAAACTTCCAGTGAAGTTGAAAGGAAGAGCTGTAAAGATAAAACTTGCTTGTTTTTCATGATCTGAATCCTAGGACACAAAACCACACCTTATCTGTGTCTGCATGTGCCCCATTAATATTTTAGTGAGTGTGGGGGCAAAGAGTATAATTTAAGGTGGGGCTGATGAAGGTGTGGAAATTTTTGCATAATTTTAATCCCAATTAGTGAGAGGAAGTGGTTACCACAGTTTTAAAATACATTTGTGAATTGCTCCCCTTCTCATAGCTTCTTCTCCCAACTATTTCTATGACCCTATTATTTTTGTGTGTTGAACATTTGAGTAAATGCCTGTGAGGTAGAGAAGTATTGTCATATCTTTCACAGAATCACAGAATCACAGAATCCCAAGGGTTGGAAGGGACCTCAAAAGATCATCTAGTCCAACCCCCCTGCAAGAGCAGGGTAACCTACAGTACATCACACAGGAACTTGTCCAGGCGGGCCTTGAATATCTCCAGTGTAGGAGACTCCACAACCCCCCTGGGCAAAGCACAGAGGCTACAGTCACATGTTAAAAGACTTATAAGCACACAGCTTTGAAGATCTATGCATAAGTAATTGTATTTGCTTAAAGCAATAAGGAAGATGAGTGTCAGTGTCTCATAGTCTTGCTCATTAACCACTCTAATAGCCTTCTTTGTTATTTATTGCCCAACAAATGGACATAATTTGCCCACATTCAATAGTTAAAAGCACTTTCTCTTTTGTCTGTTAATATATTAATAATAATTAAGTCGTGTCAAAGTCGTGTGGCATAGTCCTCTGACTAATTCTGAGATTACTATTATAGTAAAGATGTTCCAGCATGGATGTTTCCCATATTTGTAGACTGAAAGGGGTCAAGCCTCCTCACAGCAAGATTTATGAAGATATCATCTCAGTTTTCAACCAGATACAAAGCTAGCTGAGATATGACTGATTTCCAAGTAGAAGAGGGAGAAGAATAAAAATGTGCTGAAAAACCTAGCATGATCATGCTTTTTTTCTGTTATTCAGTAGATATGAAAAATATGTGGACAGAAATATGTAGTTTAATACTCTGTGCTTGTTGATGTAATCAGTCAAAAACATCAGCATCATTGGGTATGGAACGTAATACTGCTGTTGTGTACTGAGTTGTTCTGTTTATAGTAATTCTTCATTTTTGTGCAACTTACTTGCAATAAGAAATACACTGACAATGCATTGAGAAATCAATATCTAACATTAACTTGGCTCTTTTTCAGTGCATGATTTTGCTCTAAGAGCCAGTGGGAAACCTGTGCACAAACTTTACACTGTAGCATTCCCCAAGGCAAAAGCCAAGAGTGCTCTCTGCAGAATTTAGGGCACAGACTAAATATTTCTCAGGCTGTACACAATTTAAATGACCTATCATTTAGATTCCCTTTATACCAGTTTTCATCCCCCATTTCCAGCAGGTTCAAGGGTTTGCCTGTCTGACATTTCCCGGTTTGGCCTGTTACTAAAACATCTTTTAGTTTTTCACCTACAATATAATTTAGTTTTCATTCTTCTTTGCAGATATTGATTAATTTTTTCAAATCAAATCTTTAAAGACCCTCCAATTTTACAACTGTTTTCAGAGGAAATATTACATTTTCAATCTAATAAATTGTAGTTCTTTTAGTTAATCTATCAATTCATCAATCAACTATTCTTTGTGATCCACTTTTATCTAAGTTTCCATATACCTGTGCACACCATTTGTTTTCTGTGAAATTTTCTTTCATTCCCACTCATATTCCAAAATAGATTTTAGTTCTTATGTTTTCCACATAAACCAAAGTAAAAGCCAGCACAACTGTGCTGTGACAAGTTGTTATAAGAACAGATATGCTTCTGAAAACTCAAGTTACTGGAGGTGCCAGCTGAACCTATATTTGACTCTGATTCATTATCAACATCTGATAAAATCCTCTGTGTTAACCTTGTCTAACCCAGCATTAATGTCTATCTCCCCATGATCTTCACAGACTACCTCTGATGTATAGGTATAATATCCCATATGTGGTATTTCAGCACCAAAGACAACACTGAATCATTTAGGCCTGAGGAGACTTTAGGAGGTCACCATCCAATGCCTTGCTCAAAGCAGAAGCAGCTCTGTGTTCAGACCAGGTGGTTCAGGGTTTTGCTCTGTCTTGCCATCAAAATCTCCTGGCTCAGAGGTCCCTCAGTTCTCTGGGCAACCTCTTACACTGCATGGCTGTCTTCAGGGGAAAAACGTTTATAACCAGCCAGCTATTTCAGCTTTATACCTGTATTTCAGCTCATGACCATTGCATCTCACTATCCCACCATGCAAGTTAGTACTGAACCTGCCTCCCTTTTCTTAGTAATCTTGTATTGCAAGGCTGCACTTAAGTGCTTCATAACCTTCTCTTATTCAGGCTAAACATTCTCTGGGGGTTGTGAAGTGCACAAGTCATGGGATTCAACTCACTTTTAAATGTCATCTTCTACAACTTGGGTGTCTCAGGCCTGTTGATTAGGGTAACCTCACCAGTGGAGAAAGAGAGACGTATGTTCTTAGGGGAATATCCTCTTGTAAAATAGGTGTGCAAGGGAGGTAGGGTGAACTTGTCTCTGCAAATGTCAGACATTTCCTGCTGACAAGACAATGAGCATAACTATTTAGTTAAAAGGAGAGGACTATCCAAATGGTAGACTTCAGGTGCAAAGAATGTTGCTGGTAGAGACATGGACTGTTTCCTCTGACGGCCGTGTTTGTGTGGCACTGGCCAAGAAACAGCATCTCTTCATTCTTCACTTCTTCTCTCTCTGAGTGAAGAAGAGAGTGATGCCTGATATGAGCGTTTCACCAAGTGGCTTTATTTTCATATATAAAAAGTGCTAGATGAATGGAAAGGGCACTGGTTCATCATGAAGCCATAGAAGAATGAATTACTGGGCAGAAAACATAATCCTTTCACGTGGCACACCCCAGTGGTAACAAAATGTAACTTTTTTCTTTTTTTTTTTTTAATCCCCGGTTATTGTTTCTGGTTGGTGAATAAAGCAAACATCCCTAAAAATGCCAGGTCCCACAAAGAGAAAGAGGGAGAGGAGGAGGGAAGGAGGAGAGGAGAGATTTCTACCCGGGAAATGCCTGTTCTGCACAGACAGCTTTCCTTGTTACAAAGTGACTCTGAAAATGTATATAAAACCCGAAGAAAGCTGGCACCTCCTTAGTTTTATCTTTGAAATTGCACCTATTACAGTTCAGGACACACCCTCATTTAAATTCAAGTAAAGTCTAAAATCTGTCTGAATCAATCTGGTATTTTCATTTAAGTGCTGTAAGAAAATGACTGTAATTACCTCTGGCCATAATTGATTGTATTTGTTTACATGGAGGTTGTTAACAAAACATGTGGAATTGAACTCTACCTTTAAGCACAGTTTAGATTACTGCAGCAATACACCAAATATAATGTGCAGCAGGTGGCTACATAATAACAGTAACATTCAGCATTCATTCTAAATAGTGCATTTAGGACCAAATTAGTGGTCTTGCATGAATGATTAATTTGACTGATAGTGCACTGTATGGCACTACTAATAAGCATTATGCAGTTTTATTAAGCAATAACTCGCAGCTACATGTTGATGTCCATCTTCGAAATACTATTTTAGAAAAGGAGTGAATGGTCTTTGCTTCTTTCAGAGTGATGTATTCTATTGCAGGATCAGTGCAATATATTCTACAGTGCCTAAATCCACCATCTGGTATAGTCCAAAACCATTATGCTCTCAACTTGCCAGCTTAAATTGACAATGTAATCAGCCATTCCAGATTCATAACACTGTCTGTTTGAATGCCATACAGTAATATCATATTTGATCAAGCCCCTAAATGCATGTAATATTTTAGATATCTGTGTATAAAACTGTACTAATTTTGAGGAAAACATTTTTAAAACATGGAAAAAAAAGGAAAGATACATTTCTGAGTATGCTCAGAACAGACCCATGGAAGCATTAAAACATTTCATCAAGCCTGTCTCCCGCACATCTCTCTTCATGATCTCAAACCAATTAAAATGCTGACAGAATTGAAGCTAGTGATGTGGCAGACACCAGGACGCAGAGCCATTGGCACACAGTTCACAGAGAATTTTTGAAATGGGCAGGAAGGGTCTTATAGGAACATGGGGAGGGAGGAAACACAGGGAAGCCAGGTCTTTCTGCCTTCAGACACCTGCTGGAAGATATTGGCTGATCTTGCAGTTTATAATATCATCAGCAGGACTGACTCTAGACTGATATTCATACATACCCCTTTTGCCATGTAGTTCCCATCACCTGTGGTCATGTCCTTCCACTCTTGCATCTTGCTCCAGCTGAAGACCTACCTGATGTAATCAGGTGTCAGTGGGAAGCTGCAAAGGCCTGTAGCTTCCATGGGACTCAGATGAATTGAGTCACCAGATGGGAAAATTTGGGTTTCCCTCCTTTTAGATAGAAAGTGTTCTCTTGTGCTGCTTATTCAGTGCACAGTATGATGATGCACTGAGCCATGTCTCAAAAGAGCAGCAAAAGGGCAGGTAGTGTGTGTGTAGGTCCTGCATGGTGGTGGAGTACTTGAGGGTTGGAGTTTTTTTAGAAGAAAAGTACACTTGGAAATGGAAAAGTCTGCCTACAGTTTAAAAGGAAATAAATTAAATGTGGGTTTGCAGGCTTAAGGAAAAAATCTAAAACCACCATTTTGTAACATTTGAAAAACTGAAATATCTTCTTCAGAAAAGATTGATGTCTCAGGGTCCTACAGAGTCAACTACTGATGTATTGTGGGTCCCACTGGGAAGCAGAGAATGTACCCTCTCAGGTAGTGTAAAACTCATGCTACTAGGCAAGGATGATTGATTAGTTTGCAAACAGACATATTGGAACAAGAGTGGGAAGAAGAGGAAGATGGCACGAATTACTTAGTTTTAATTCAAAAATCATTTAGTCATTTAAGCTGAGGATTGTTCTGTTTTTCAATCATAAGCCCTCTTCAGGGTGGAGCTCTTTCTGCATTCTACTTCTACACACCCTGTTTCACCAGTGTATTTCCTTGTATTAGATACAGTCCGTTGATCTTTTGGAACACATCCAATTATTAGTTTCCTACGGCTGGCTGAATTAAAGCCGTTTGATGACAGACATAACTCCCTTCTGTGCTAAATTGTCTTCCATGAAACACAATGGACCTGCTCTGTAAGCACAGCTTGATGAATCTAATTTTTTTATTACATCTATCAGACCCCACAGTTACAGCAAATCTATGCCCCAACTCTTGGCCCCCTCGATAAGAATAAGGAAAATATCAGGATCTCTGGGATAATATTTTAGAGGATTTTACAGTTTAGATGTGAGTACTTCTGACACCTAGTGGTTCTAGCAGAAAAATGCAAATATTTTAGAGGAAGAGGAAGTAGGGGGTGGATTGGGGAAAGGAAGAAGGGACTCAATGTCACTTACTGGAAGATAGTTTCTACAATAACCTGAGAAAACACACAGCTCACTCAGCAAATTCTTTCCCTGGGGATGTGGCACACCTGTCTGAGGCAACCAGCTTTTGTAACCCATCACGAAAGCAATGGAAAAGTTCAGCTATATGAAACACTTCCGAGGTGGGGTGATCACAGGTGTCTGGGTAAGGTGGTAGGCAACTGCTCAAATCCTCTGTGTGAAACAGGAGGTGAGCACAGGATCTGTAGGTGATGGCATCAATCTGGCATCAAAGTACGACTTAAAGGCACACCTGGGATGAAGCAAGACTATAGATTCAGGCAATTCCACATCATTAAAAAAAATTAAAAAATAAAAAAAATGTTGTAACAAGTTTATTGTTGGCTATGTACAAAGCCATCCTTTAAATGTGACACTTCAGCAATGCTCCATCACCCAAGACTTTCCCTATATCCAACAGAAAAATGTGGATGCTTCCCAAGCCATGGACTCAGATCTGAAGTGGACTGATCTGCTCTGTGCTGTGAAAAAGTCTGTTTTAATAACTTAACAAGATCCCTTGAACTGCATGAGCTTTGTAAAAGGACAAGATCAAGAATAGACACCCACTTGAGGCATAGCAAGCAGATTGGGAGTCATGGTCAGATGCAGTGACTAGGCAGAATGAATTGTGCTGGGTGACTAGGAGCCTAAACCTAGAAAGGCACAACCTGTTTGCTGTTGTAGGGCATAACTCTTCAGCAGCTACCCAAACTAGTGACCGAATTGTGTAAAACTTGCAAGAACCTCCTATGTTGGAGGGTCTTGAGAGACAACTGTTTTTGATGGTAGAGATTAAAACTTCCAATGGCAGTCTCTAAAAGAAATCAAAACAATAGAATGGAAAGTAATGCAAAGCTCCCTCAGAGACAGGTATTCACAATTAATCAGTGCCTATTTCTGTGCAGTTGTCTGTTAACACAAAACACTCATCTGAAGATCATCAACTGGGATAGCATAAACCAAAAAACTTCATAACTACACAATTTTGCACAGGTAGAGAACAGATCTATTAAAATGCAGCTTGTGAGCATGCAGTTACAGCCATATACACATGCATGTCTTGTATATACTTAGTGTGACTCACGAACTGGAGTACGTGATGTGATTCACACAGCTCCTGTTAGATTTGTTAGGTGATGGGTGTGTTACATACATCATGACTTCTAGTTCACCACTGTATGTCTCTTAAAGACAACAAAGTATGTTTGCAGTGGACTTGGCAGTTTACTCCTCAAACTGCTACCTGGCATTTTCAGGTCAAGTCCATCCTTCTTCACTACCCTGGCAGGAACCAAGCACCTCAACAGGGTGCTTCCAGTTAGGTTAGGTGAGATGAGTCTGACCCCACAGGGTGCCACAGTTGTTATAACTCCTATCAGATGATATTGCTAGGTTTGTCCAATGAAGGCATAAAGCTCAAATCAGAGTAACTGCATGATTTAAGTGTCTAAAAGAAGTATGTGAACAACAGGTCCTATGTCACTTCCAAAGCTGCTCTCAAACTTTGCAAATGGTCATTTTGCTTGGACTGCTTAGTTATAGTTGCCTGTCTACAAACCACTGTTAGGTGTCCCTTTGTAGATCGTTATAAGAGAAAGACATGTATTTTGTGAGAGCGCTGCTACTACAATGGCAGGAAGAAAGCACCTAGTAACCAAGGTGTAAGCTGTATGCCGTCAGAGATAGAAGTAAATTATTCTTATATTGGAAAAGTAATACATTAGATGGTGAGAGTAAAACTATTCATGATTTGCTAAAGAATAATCTATTTTTTCATCCCAACCGTAAGCAGAATAACTTCAGCTAAAAACGGAAACTGGATTGATTCATTCCACTCGGTACCATACTTCCATTTTCCCATGTGAACCCTCAGCCTTGCAGGGAAGCCAAGAAATTATGACCTGTTGGGTCAGCAAAGAAGCAGAGTTACTTTGAAGGGCACGGCACCACCAGTGACCAGGGCAGCTTCAGCATGCTGCCGTGATGTATCCCAAGTCTGACTAGACCCTGCCTTATATAAAACCAGAGTAAACAGAACCTGGAGAAACAATCAGTTGATAGTAAGACCTTATCAGTCCCTGTTCATTGTTAACAATGCAGATAGCAGAACACCAGAAGGAACTATCTTGCATGCATACACAGAACCCGTAGGAAAAGTGAAAGCAAAGCGAGGGAGTAAAATACTCTGAAGAAATGAAGTTGCCAAGAAAGCAATTGTCCATTTGTGAATAACGATAAGAAGAAAAAGACCTTAATTGGGATGTCAGCACCCACATCAACTTATGAGATAGAGGGCAGGGACAAACTTTGCAACAAAGGAAGGGACCTATCATTTTTCTTCAATATTTGAAAAATATTGCTAAGGAAGGATGTGGAATATCCATTAATGAAATATTTTAATAATAGCTTGACTGCTGTTTCTCAGGGATAACACAGACATCATTGATTTGGCTTTGGGATAGAAGGAGTTAAACAACCTGCAAAACATCCTTCCTGCTCTACTTCGGCCAACTGTTTGGTTGGCCAAATCAAACACTGGTCATTAGATGAGACAATAACTTCTAAGGTATATCAGAACTCTCAAGGAGTACAAGTTTTATTTGGTAGAAAGGCAAAGTCTTAAAAATAAAGGTTATACTACTCTGCCCTACAGGAAGTGTGCCTATGAAATGCACCTGTTAAATGCAAAACACATAAGAAAACCTCAGTGGTTCTTCCTGGCTTAGACATTAAAAGCCATTGTGTTAAAAATCATAAAGCATAACATCATGCTTTCTTTTATGTAACCTATTCTTCTCAAATTTATTTAATCCAAAATTACATCAAATTACATCCAAGGCATCTTTCAAAAGGAACAGGTGAAGTCCTGGGCATTATCTCTTATAAAACAATTCATAATGTTTCTGGTAATGTGAGAACTATTAAAAAAATAATCTGGCTTTTCCAGATTTGTGTTGGATCCACTGGACTTGCAGTAGCAAAATAGCATCATCTTTTCCTTTTTCTCTCTGATGTAACTATATGCAACATCATATGTAAAGAAAGTTGCTCTGCTTACTAAGTAGCTGGCATTTTACTACGTTAAATTAATTTTAAGACTTGCAAGGACAACACCCTATTGTGCATGGTAGTAAAAAATTAATTACAGACTCCTTTTTGGCAATATGAAATAACTGTATAGGCATGACTGACAATATTGTACAACATGTTTTATTGGTATTTTCTTCAAAAGATGTCCCAATAAGCATTAAACTAAAAAAAAAAAAAAAGAAAAAGCAACAGACATTGGATCCTAAATGCTATTTTCTTTGATTTTATATCATCATAACATTACTGAAGTTAACAGTGAAATGTTATTGTAAGATGCAACTGATTATTTTTCCTACTAAAATCTGTTGTTGCTATTCGAGGCAAATAAACCATGTTAGGGAAATGTTTTTGCTATGATAGTATAATTAAATAAGAACAACACCAAGATAATACAATATATTTCATTGCCCCCTCAATTCCACACATTACTCTTAGGTTTTATTCCAAGAATAAGACAATGAGATCATAATAAAACCATATCAGCAACAGTGATCTTTCTGTTGTATTAGCCTCATCACCCTTTCATAATAAGTGAATATATGAATCTATCAAACTTTACTTGCTGCTCATATTGTGTTCCCAGTGAACTCTATTATCATCGTAAGTACTAGAAACATCAAGAAGGAAAATTTTATAATCTCATTTTAAAGAGTCAGTGACATGTCTTAAAATTAATCATTTATTCTTGAACTCTAATATTAGCTTTCAGTTACTAAAGCCTAATCCAATCTTACTGAAGTAATGCAAGGCTGTCACTTCATAAAATGTCATCAGTGCCTCTATAGTAAACGTGCTTAGCTCTTGATCTTAGCAAGAATCTAGCTCAGAACTCCAGCTCAGTATGCTTCAGCCTCAAAGCTGCAGTTCTCTAGTAAAATCCATAGAAAAAATTAAGAAGTGCCAAGTGTCCCTCAAAATTTAAATCCGTAAGTACAATAGCAGAGAAATCTGACTAAATGGAGCAAAAATTTGCATTTTATCTGTAAGAAAATAGTTGATCACAGTGAAACAAAGACACAATTGACAAAAAGAATTATCAGCTGGGAAAAGGGGAAATGCCAGTAGACATCTGGACAATGTCTCACACAAACTGTGCTTTTACCCACAAATATCCAGGCAGTCCCAAGTCAGTCACTATCTACATGAATTAGAGCTATGGCTGATCATTTGATTTTGCAGAGTTTTATCTAAATTTTTTTAAAATATTCCGAAGGGTTTGGTACACTTTATTTTCCAAGGACAGGTCATGTTTCAAATTTGTGTTTTCTTTAACAGAGAAAAACCTCTGGGTTCTTTTCAGACTTCTATTTTGGACATACGGAGAAACTTCTATGGACTGTCTTAAACATTGCCCACAAGGGAAGGATATCATTGAGTAACTTCCCAAATCAATGTATCTATGACAGATGTGAGTAACTTCCTGGAGGAAAAATCTTAATTATGAGGGAAAGCCTTAGAACCCTGTAAATTAAGATAGAAACAAGACAGAACCCAGAGAAAATTGAGCTACAGATTTTCAGGTTCTAACTTGAAACTAGAATTACAGTTCCACACAGATATGATCAAACTTTTTCTAGGTCTGTAGAGTTCTATCTGACAGATTAATAAAGGAATCAGATTTTTTTCAGATTAAATTGTTTACTTTGATTATCATACATCACATTCAGAAACTAACAACACTGTCACTACTTTAAAAGCTCAATTTAGCAGAAAATTGCTTTTTGGGAAAACACATATCTATCTACCTACTTTCCTAGGTCAGGACTATACTGACTAAATACTGGAGAAAAGTCTCCTTAAAACCATTTCAACACTTGACTGAAAGGACTTTCAAGGTGGCAGCCATGGATAATATGGCAGGTACTTAGAGGGAAAAGCTGTGCACTTGGTTTTCTCTACATTTATTATTATCTTTCTTGATGCCTATTCTAGTAATCACATCAGCTGGACACCCAGAATTTGAATCCAAGAGACTATTCGAACAATGCCCCAGTAAAGATATGCAGCTTGCATTTTCATTCTGCATCTCACCAAGAGAAAAATATAAATGTAGAAGAATAAAATCATCCCATTTTCTGAACTTTATTTGTATGCAATTAAATCTGTACCAAGAAGAGTGGTTTAGGAAAACGAGTGGAGATGAGACAGTAGAAAGCACTCGGAGCAAATCCTAGTATCAGTTACTGCTTTAGACATTTTGGAAAAGGAAAGCATTAATGATATTTTGCCTTGCATACACTCTGCATCAAAATAAATAGAAATAATTCCTACTCGTCTGCTTCACTTACAGAATTATAAGTGGCTTCTTATAGAATTAAACTGCAAAGCCATAACAAGGCCTGGCCATAATTTCTAGAGCAAAAAGTGAGTCTGAGCTGCCTTCAGCTCAATTTTCCATCTACCCAAAGAGCCCTTGTACTTCAGGATTTTCCAGAACTTCCCTGTCACGGACTCCGTTTTCAGTTCAAGGTTGCTGTTGAGATTAAGAGCTGCAGGCTACCTTGTTCTTTCTGATTTCCAATTTGCTGTTCACCACACAGGATGGCCCCAGAAGACATCAAGTCACAGAGCAAGAATGCCCCTGGGGTGTGTGGCAGAGATGCACCACCAGCCCAGCCTGAAAACTACACTCAGACCCTTGATTGTTCTATTGGGCACTTGCACTGCACAGTGAGCTGAACTGCACACTTAGCTGATACTTTTTCTGAAGGTACACTCATGCTTTCAAGCAAGAATTCCCAGTGGAACTAGTGGTATGTATGGTCCTCAGAGTGGGATATTTGCCTTCTGATGGCACTTGCAGAATGTACATCTGTGATTAATGACAAAAGTGTTATTTATAATAACAACAATAATATTTGGGATTCAATAAATTTTTGCAGGACATTATTTGAAACTGATTCTAGAATGCACTTATCACTGAAACTTTACATTTCTTCTGCAGCTATAATGGACTTCACCTCTAAGTATCTCCAGAATATAATTAAGACCATCTGGTAGAGGGAGTAGATTTTGAAAACATTTTGTCTGGAAAGGAAGACAAATTCACTCTTGGGAGTGGGATCTCTAATTCTCTTTCCTCTGAAATAATAGCGTGAAGTAAAACCATTCTAGGAAGCGTCCACAAAAACTTAATTTGATGTACAAGGACCAAAAAGCCAAAGCTGGAAGGAGAACCATGGGACAAAAATGTGTTTACACAGATGCTGGATTGTGTCCAAAACCTATGAAAACAGTGCTAAATCCTCCCAGGGTTAAACAATGGGACTGAATTGGGGCATCAAAGAACAATTAATATACATTAAATTGCTCCCACCCACTATCACATTGTGTGGGATTTTTTTTTTCCCTACAAGCACAAATAATCAACATAGTGCAAAGGGTTTCTAATCCATTCATTGCGCATTCTCAGACAGGGAAGGAGTCACCATCAAAGGCCTGATTGGAGCTGGCCTGCATTACTGCTTTTATTTTTATAAAACAATTTTAAGTAGAATACCAGCCCTTCCTATGGCAATTCCTTCTTAGAAATTAGTTTAATGCATGCATTTTTGAGTAAAATCTGCAGTTACTTGAACTGCAGACTGACTCTCTGACAACTAGCTCAGGCATGGACTGACACCCCAGGCTGAGCTGAAGTGGGGCCCCTGGGCTCCCAGTCAGGGATCAAGGGAAGTTCTATGGAGGCCCTGAAAAAATACTTACAGAGGACTTATTTACAGCACCTGACTTTAATAAGAGTTACTTTGAATGGACTGCTTTATGAACAAAACAATATATTGGACACAATATTATATAGAAATAGATAAAAGTTGCTTACTGTTTACACTCACTAGAATCAACAATCCCGGATTTTTAGGTTTTATCCTATTGAATTATTCATTTTCTTTTTTGATGTTTGAGGTAATATTGTCCAAGTAGCCATTGGCAGAGCGAAACTAAACTTGACCTCCACACGTGAAGAAATAACTGATGCTTTTTTATAGGACAGCTGACAGCTAACAGTGGGACAATAACCTCAGAAAACAGAGATTCCCCATCACTGTCTTTGCTTTTTAAAAATCTTTGATCTGAAGAGCACACGTGATGTATGGGGGGGAGAGGAAGAGGAAAGATCAGTATCAACTGCAGAGAGTGCGGGCAGAGTAGGACAACAAATTTGAAATAAATCATATAACCAAACCATAACAGGAAAATCTTTGATAGTCTGAGCATTGTATAGAGCCAGCACGCTCTTCCCAAAGCACAGTGCCTTTTTATTACTGTTCTTGGAAAGCTCAGACAAGAGTTTTCCCTCATGTGGTGCAATATCAGATATAAATTGCTAAAAAACTTGATTTTCTATTCCTTTACAGAAAAAAAAATCACCATCAAAAAAACCCCCTCCCACCCCCTCAAACATCCCCACCTCCCAAACCCCCCAGAAAACAACAAAACCCCTTCTATGGCAACAGCAGAACTACGTCACTTTGAGAGGACAGTGGGATGTAATAAGATATAAATAGTGCAGTGCTCATAACTTTAAATGAGCATGTGTTGGAGTGGATATGGAAACTGCTTCTCTTCGAGCAAGTTTTACTTGCAGCTTTAGTTTGCTGAACATGTTACTTTTAGCCCTCAAAAAACATGCACTAAAATGTCACAACAAAGCTTCTCTCCTTATTTCACAATTCTGTAGCATTATAAAGCAGTCCTGACTGGATAACGCATAATTTCTTCTTTTTCAGTTGTTCTCAAAAGTCTGATTTTCCACAGTCTTATGTGTTATAGTGAACTACACAGAGTTACTCAATTCTCAGGGCAATTGATTATTTTACACCGATGAGAACACTGTGTACACACACTTCATGAAGAGTAAAAATGTTGGCTTGTATAATAACAGATAGAAGGAATTTGGAAATGAGCTATATTTTTGAGTCTTGAGCGTAATAAATCTTGGCTTGCAGTACTACAAAACAATTTTAAGTGTACGGTGTAATCCAACACTAACAGGTTGTATATATGGTTGTTCTGCATCACAGTACACGTACATTGAAGTTACCAGCAACATAGGCTGAAGCTAACATCAAAATAAAGCAAGTAAATATGTGAGCCTAAGTAGTTCTGAAGAATTAACTCTAAAGAATTCCAGTTTCCTGTTGATGTGTGTTTTACCATTGGTCAGCTCCTGTGTTTAAGATAACTTCTTATGTGTGCCAAGAGGGTTTATAATGTTTTTCTTCTATTTAATGTTAAACAATGTCACTTCCATGTGCAGTCTTTCCATCATCAAGGCACTTTAATGGTCTATCTCATTCATCAAGCCACTTATTTTCATGACATTTGTGGAAGAAAAATTATCTCTGGGACCTCTAGCCTCTACTTCACATGCAGCTGAAATTAGAGAGCACAGGCACAGAAACACAGAATTTATAAGCTTCTTTTCCAAAGGAAATTGCTCTAAAAAGATACTCTTCTACCTTTTGTTTTACAAGAAGTGATCTCATTGTAATGAAAACGGATGTCCTACAAAAGACATTGGAAGCTTTTTCTATTCAAATGAAATATAAACAATTAACACTACCTAGTATCAGAAAAGTAAACAAGCAGAGGTAAGTGATAGACCACTCTTTTGGAAGGGAGGCAGGATTTTCATACCACACCATGGATTGCTGCACCCATTCTCCTACTACTATTTAGTGTATTTCTGATTATAAATCTAACAGGTTCATCATCAGATCAGTAAGTTTTCTGTTTCTTTGGAGAGATTCCTTCCCCTAATAACGAAAAAATCTGTTTCTAATGTACTGTGTAAGAATACAGCATAGATCTTCAGGGTTCACATTAAAGCCAGGAAGAGTAATAAACAAAGGTGATACAAACATAGGCCAACTAGAAAAGGAGACATTAGGGGAGCAGGAAAAATATTTACTCTTATGCTGATCATGAAAAAAAGAAAAGCAAGCAAGAAACACACTCGATCTACAAATTCTTTCAGATGACATAGGTAAAGGGGATCATTCATAAATAGTCAGGAAATTATGAAAAGGATAAATGGTCCAAAATTATGGGGAAAATAATTTCCCATGAACATAAAAGAGCAGACTTTTCCGCTATTCAGGTAAGCTGAGTAATATGATACATGCAGTGAGCAACTAAAATAGTACTAGGGTTGAAGGAGCAACAGATTCTGCAATGGCTGATGCTGCAGACTAGAAGTGTGCGATTGCATGGTTCCCCAGGCTTCTGAATCTGATAGAAAACTCCCCATCCCTGTCACCAAATAGTTTCACTTTTAGGACATGTCTGTCTGGTGTGGCAGAAATTCACCTAAACCTTTTTAATTGTGTCTGATCTGACATCTCTTTGGCAGAATACTACCCTCATAGGCTCCGTTTCCCAACCAATATAAATGTAATACTCAAGACACTGATATTTCTGATTATTTATTATGGCACTTCAAAGCATATAAACTCCATTGCTAGGTGTTTCAAGCCAGTTAAAAAAAATAGAATAAAAATAAAATGAGGCTTTAAGTTTTAGGCAGTATTTCAGTAGATTTCAGTTAAGAATTCTTAGAATGTTACTAGAGTGGAAATAAGAATTTTGCTAGGAAAACAAAGAGTCTTCTCAAAATAAGGCTTCCTTTCAGTAAACCATGTATGTGTTTGCTTAAGTTTATCATGTCCATTGGCAGTATATATTTTTTCAGATAAGAAATTTGTGGATTTAAAACATGAAAAAACAAACTAACCACTGAAAATACATTCCCCTGCTTATACGCCAAAGCTCATCTCTCTTATTTATACCCACCCAATTCTATTTACTTTTTAACACGGAAATAAGAAACAACTCTAGAGCTTAAATTCTGAATGCTTTTTTTCTGTTTCAGATTTTACTACTTTAGTAATTAAGGCTACTGGTCAAAATACAGCTTGCTTTTAACTGTTGGTTGCCATATATAGCATTATCTTGAACTGAAGTCAGTTTGTTGTAGAGCCTAAAACCAAACTGAGTTTTGACAAACCCACACTTTAAAATTCCACTATAGTAACAACATTTCCACTTCATACATTTGACAGTTTTATTTAATAGCCTCACAAGTTCAGAATAGTTACATAATAGTTACACCACGGCTTTTAAAAAGGATTGCACTCAGTACTCAGTCCACTGAAATACTAGAAAACAGGGAGCAGGAAAATACGAGTGTAAAGGAGCTCTGTCCACTGAACCGAGTTGTTTGTAGCAAGGTCTCACGAACATGAAGATGTTCTCATGCTTTCTGGTAGACTCTAACACACTTCACACCATTCATATCACATTCCTAGAAGATAAAGAGATGGATTTATTAATTTGGTTCAGGAGAGACTAGAAGGAAAAAGATCTTTTACAGTCACTTTTAGGCCTGTGGCCAGAGCACTTCGGGATCAGAAAGTGGAACTGAACTCACCACCACCAACTGTCCATCCACTAATTTCCGTGTTATTATGGTCTTCTTGCCATCCCATTCCTGCTCCTGAATCATTGACCCATCATCTTTTAAGCTGACAAGGGTCTGAAAAAAGAACACAAACATCAATACCTTATGCATGACATTAGACTGAGATTGAGGCTTTCCAACACCTTATTCCAAAGGAAGAAATCCCACCCCAGCTCACTCAATAGTAACTTTGCCATTTACATCTACAAAGGCAGGATATGGTCTTTATTGATCCTCTTTTTACAGTAGCTCACTGCTTGTTCACTCACTGCTCTGACACATTCCTGCATCAGACAGACCTTTTGACAGCATGCACAATTCCAATTAACAGGAGCAGACTATGCTCTCTGTTCATCTCTTTGTACATGTGCTTTCAGCTTTTGTGTAAGGTTTATCTGATCTTGCTCTAATAGATGAATTGCCAGTGTGTGACTGGAGGGAGTGGGGTGGTACACAGAGAGCACTTACAAAAGGAAATGAGAGAGATGAATTTGAGGGCTCCTTTGCATTTAACCTCCTTTTGGATGAATATTCTCCCTACTTGGTGCAGGAAGAAGCTCTTTGCCTTCTAAAACTGGAGATTAGGGGCTGTGATTCACATGTGTGCCTTGTGTGTCTGTTATCCCACTGCACACTGTGCCAGGCTCTCTTGTGATGCAAATATGAGACCGAGCTGAAAGGTTAACCCAAGGCCTGAATTGCCTCTGATTAAACTTCAATAGGATTTTTTCCATAGGCTTCAGATGAAATGGCATTTGGCTTTAACAGGGATTTAGAGCTCTGTTAGTTTTACTAACACAATACTTCTGCTACAGATTGAAGACAACGAAATACACAAGACATTATTGGTTTCAGCATTTTCCCTCTTTGGAAGTTGCTTAACGTATACATACACACACAAAAAAAGAATTTATTTCAATGAGACAGAGCCAGCTGTTCACCAAATGAAGCATTGCTAGTGTGGATATCAAAACTAACTTTTAAATAGCATCTCCATCTGTAGAACACCCAAAGAATTGCGGTTTTCGATAGAAAGTCTAGTATACTGACCTGAGTTTTCCTGCCATCTAATGTGTTTTCCTCGAATTTCTCACCAAGCTTGAAGCTGAACTGTGAAGTTTTGAAGGTACTTTCTGTTTTTACAGTGATTGTGTCCCCATCCTTAATAATGTAAACATCTGGTTTGGCCATGCTTCCCATTTTCCTCATGGCCATACCCACACCTGCAAGGCGAGAGGCACAGAGTGTCACAAAGTCAGTTAAACCCTAAGGCTTAGGGCCACACAGGAATTCAGATACCTAATTCCCATTTAATTAGGCACTTAAGTACACTTAAGAATCAAAGCTCAAGAGCCACAAAGAAAGAGGATGTTTTAAATTATCCACTGCTGAGGAAGGAAAAAAGCTTATTTGCAATGTTAGTCCTTTGCTTCCTCAGAGAGCTGAAGTTAAATCTGTTTTGCCCTCTAGAGGACTCACAGATGTCCCAGAACTCAACACTGAGTTTTTACAAACATAAATAAGCAATAACCAGGAAAACAAACACAAAAGCTTAAACTAATACAAATTATTCCTTTCAAGTTCTAAACACTTTGAAAATTCTACAGATGTTTTTCAAACAACATATTAATCCACCTGCATATTTACTTCAATTTACCTAAGAAATACTCTTCCACTGCTCTGCAGCAAATGCAAACATGCAATTTCTGATAAAATTTATTCTTCTACATCCAGTATCCAATGTATGAACTTGTGAATTAGAAAACCACTATCGTGCAAAATATTGCTTACACACACAAAAGAAAAAGGACCATGAGAGAAATGTGAATGACTGAAAATTGATCATCTGGAGACAGCAGCCCTTAAAACTCCTCAGCCAAAATGATTCACCCTGCCTCATCCCCTGTGTGAACTGTGTGGGGGATTTGCTTGAGGGTTTTTTGATCTGAAGGATGGAATTACAAATAAGAGGGTAGTCAGGCAACAAACATAAATCCATCAAAATGGAAAGTGAAGATCTGGACCAAGAATCAGTAAGCAATCAAATGGAACAGAAAGTGCTACCAAGTGAGTGAGTGTCTGGGCTCTGCAGCTGGTGCAGCTGGGAAGTGTTGCCATGTAACAGCACAGCACTCCCTGGGGCGTACAGGACACTTGGGTGAGGGCTGAGTCCACAAAGCAAAGACTACAGTTTCCTTGGCAGTTAGAAATAAAAAAGTACTTCCCAGCCAGCCACTGCTTCACCAGACTCAACTCAGACTCCAGGACTGAGCCTTACGCTTGAGCCTGCAGAGCCAAAACCAGTCCTCCTAAGTCCAGCTTTTCTGGCCAAATTGGAAATGATCATCACAGTGATCCCCACAGCCACCCCTTCACTGTCATCCAGTCTAGAGTAATCAGGGAGTTATCCGATCAACTACACCTTGAGATCCAGCTAGACTGAGATGAGCCACATATGTCTTCCATATGGCAAGGAGTGAAATTCAAACTTCTTTCTCCTTAAATGTTCTTTTATACAGACTAAGCACAATCTGCAGAATCTTAGTTATGGTGCATCAATCACCAGGATCAAAGGCAGAGGGTTTCCTAAGTGGCCAGCCAGGGTGAAATCCAGTAAAGGTCTGTCTCCTAAAGCGGGACTTGGAATAAATTTAATTGCCTATATTGCAATTGTAAAAAGGTAAAGTGACTGTTTTAAGACTGCAATCTGAAAACAAACAACACTCAGTCACTGCCTACACATGGGAGGTGCTCTGCCCTTAGTTTCTGCTTTGAAGTTGCCACTTAATCCGTGGTTGAACTGAGCTGAGCTTCAAGTTCTTGAATTTCCTCCGAAATCTTCAAATGGCTCAGTCCACAAGGCTTTCTCACATCACAGCTATCGCATATTGACAGGCCCATCACAAAACACAACTACAGCCACCACTGTCCACAGAGTGTAAATGCAGCAATGCCTTTTGTATTTTACATAAAGAGAGAAGATCTAAGTCCCTTCCTCTCCTTCCTCCAAAGGAATTCAAGGTCACGTCTGTCACCAGTCTTGAGAAAATATCCTAGCTTTCGGCACATACATTGTGGAAAAGAATTCTGTCTGTGTAGCTCCTGGGCTACAGACACCACAAGGTGCCTGTCACCTCTTGGCCAGGATGCTCCCAGGGAAATGGCAAACCAGAACTTGCAGAGGAGGCTCCTCATGTTAGGTCTGCTCGACACCATGGCTTTGCATTACAAAACGTAGCACAACCTGGAAGCTAGGATAACAACCCAGGAGTACCCCTGAGACACGGGTGCTGCCAGGAGGAGCAGCGCAGCCAGCTGGCGGTTACTCGTGGGCAGTTGATCCAGTTTGGCTCTTCCGTGAGGAGTCACCCAAGGTGACTTCACGGGAGAGCCGCCCTGCTCGGCAGGTCTGTCTGCGGCCACACGGGCGGGGTGAGCCGCTCCCGGCCCCAGCAGCAGCGCTGGCCCGCGGCCCCTCCTCACCTCCCCCGACAGGGCCGGCCCCGCCGCACCGCACCGAAGCATTACCGGGAAGGAGCAGCAAACCGGCGCGATCGCCCCGGCTGATGACCCGGAGTGCTGCCGACGGGAGGGGGCTGCCGGGCTGCAGGGAAGGCCCAGCAAGGGGCGGCGGCAACGTGCTTGTTCGGCACCGGCACCTGCCTCCCGGCAATTACGGTGCAAAAAGGGCTGCCGACATCTTTAGGGCGCGGAGGGAGGAAGGGTCTGCTCCGGCCCGCGCTCCCTGCCCGGCTCCGGGAGGGCGCGGAGCCGCCAGTGTCGCATCCCAGCATCACCCCCGCCAGCCGCCTGCCGCCCGTGGGGCCCAGCTCCGGGGCCGCGGCCGCTGCGGACCTTGGACAGAGCCTCGGCGGCCGGCGGCGGCAGCCGGTCCGCGGGGCGGCCGGGGCCGGCATCTTTCCCTCCCGCCGGCTCCTTACCCAGCTCCTTCATATACTCCTCGAAGCCCTCGCTGGAGACGAGGCACCATTTGCCTAAAAACGCATCGATGGCCATGGCGGCGGCGCGGAGGCTGGCGGTGTCCCTGGCGAAGCGCGGAAGCAGACGGACGCGCTGCAACGGGACCGCGGCTGCCTTTATAGAGGGGCCAGCGACATGTGCCGCCGGGGAGAGCCAATGGGGCTCCCGCCGCGCCCCGGCCCCTTCCCCGCCGAGCCCCCGCCCGGCCAGTCCCGCCTCCGCCGGCGGCGGCAAGAGCGGGCACGCCGCTGCCTCCCTGCGTCCCTGCCGCCCGCCTCCCGCACACGCGGGCACCCGCGGCGCCCGGGAGCTGCGGAGCACGGCCGTAGCCGCCCGCCGAGGGCCGTCACAGCGGCACTGCTGCTTCCGACGCAACCGCCACAGGCACCTGCCGGCCGCGGAGCCCGCAGCGCTGTGCTCGGGCACCCAGGGGCGCCAAGCTGTGCTCGGGGCTTGCGTTCCAGGGAATTGTCGGGGGCACTAAATCCTATAGTATGCTGTTTGTTACGTATCATAGCTAATTCAGGAGCAAACGAGTGTAGGGCGTCATACGGCACAGCGACAGAGCAGTAAGGAGTCAGCACCCAAGAGCAGTTACTGTGTTTGATTGCAGGCCTGCCCAGCATACCCCTACATCCCACTGGTGTATCACTACAGCAGTTCGTGGCTTGCTGTGACCTGGGAAAAGACCTGTTACATACACACAGCAACAGGGAGCAAACAAAATCAGTCAAAATGCAGAGCTAATATAGGTACTTGCACTGCAAAGAAAAACATCAAAGCCTGGATGCAGCCTTGGTACTTTGAGTTTAGTTCATACTGAACCTCAATACCCTAATTGATCCTTCTTAAGGGAAAACACAGCAGCTGCCACTGCTGCACACTGGTGCATAAAATAAAATCATAAAATATACACCATCACCAGCCCTGTGAGGCCTGGGACAATATTTTGCCAAATTCTGTTGGGTGAGCAGAGAGATTTACGGAATATTCTGTGAAAAAGCTGTGATTTCTACATCACAACAGAAATCCCAGTCGCAGTGTATCCCCAGGGTTTGTTTCCAGCATCAGGGTTATACCAATCGCTGCCTCTTTTGGCCTTGTCTCAGGCTGGATGGACCCCAGAGCTACTTTGTCCTGGCCAGAAAAACAAAAATCTGAAGGCACGGCTGGAGTTATTTGGTGGCACAGCCAGGGCTGTTTCTCTGCTGGTACTTTTGTGGAGGAGTTTGAGACTGAGGTGTCAAAACCAGCGAAGACAGCAAGGGCTCTGTGCTGGTTCCAGCATTTCACAACAGGGGAAGCTGACGTGAATCCAAATGTTTTGGTGCAAGGCAGGCACTTCCCTTTACGCTTTGCAGTGATGCAGCATAGTGGAGCTGAACTGAATCGATTTGAAGGTTCAGTACTTTCTAGAAAAGGTCAGATTTGTCACACACTAAGTCATCAGCTCGCTCTATCATCTGAGATTTTTTAAGCAACCCTTCTGTCTAACAGTCCTTCCCTGAGGAGCTGCCTTTAATTACCTTCCACTTCTCTGACTATATGCTTGCTTTTAATATGCAAACAACACCATAGCGTCTGCTAGTCAGGCATCAAGGCACGTTGCTTTTTTGTCATTAAGTAGGTGCATTGAAACACAAGACTTTCAACTTCCTTCCACTTTTATCTTTATTTTTTTTTTTTCCTTTCTTTGTCTTGCGCAAGAAACTTCGGAGTAAATTTTAAATTAGGCTGATGATTACTGCCTAATACATGGCAGCCGAACCAAAAGGCTGTCCATCCTGAAGTGCTTTTCTAGCTGTTTACAGAAAGGATAAAAGAGAAGCCATTCGAGGATTAGGAAGTCTTTGGTCTTGTAAAATGGGGACAATTTCTAGAAATAGAAATCTTGCCTTTACTCCCTGCATGCTAGCAAAGAATCTCGGATCCACATTTCTGCAGTGCTGCCTGCAGATGGCTTATGATATGTGAAGAGTATTCAGGTACAAGTGCTAATAACGCAGCAGAAGATGTAAAATCCACTATTTCCATCTAGTGGTGAGACAGTATTCCTGGATCTGAGGTACAGGGAGATCCAGCTACCCACCTGTGCAAAACATTGCTATGTTTTTGAATCCTCCCACAAGTCATTTGGTTTGATTTATTCACCTTACAAATTTTCCAGGTCTAGGCATGCCAGTTCATGTAAATGCAAGGGGAAATGAGGAGCTTTTCTCTCTTTTCTGAAATGCAGACTGTCAGGGTACAGTGAAAAATCTATCTCAATGTTAACAAAAATCCAATGATTTGCAAATAAATCCGGTGATATGGATTACTGGCTGTCAGTGCCACACCTCAAAACCTCTTTGAAACAGAATAGTGCTGAAATCTGTGGTATCTCACATAGCAAATAAAGTAACCAAAGGGAGCAGAGATGTATCCTTCTGGGGAAGGTACAGGTGGACTGAGCTACAAAACAGATGGCGTTTTTTACTGACAGTACCATATATATTGGTCAAAGATGGCTTTTACTTTAGGAGCCAAAATAAAATGGTCAGATATTCAGAGATGCTTGGACAACTGGGATCCATCTCTGTAAATCCCAATCCTGCCTGGTTTGAGGCCGGCATCAGAGTCAAACATGTTTTGCATGTGTGGTTTCCCCTCTAGATACACTCAAAGAGAAGCAGCAGATACATGTATTCATATGGAAAGTGCTGAGTTCCTATGTCATGTATTCATTCTGTTTCAGCACAGACAGATGAAGTTCTCTGAAGTTTTGCCCATTTCCATGTTAAACTATGCATTGTCCAAGAGAAGGAGAATCAGATTTACAATGAGAAGTGTAAACCTCCCTGTGGAAATTAGCTGCACGGAAAGCACGTAGCCAAGAGTTAGGAGCAACCTCCACCCTGGTAGCTTGGGCCTGCCAGAGTGAATGTTTTTCTGAGGTAGTCAAGCCCTTGTGTCTTGGAGGAGGGGAGGATATTACAGTCCTTCATTACCAAGTGCACAGGAAAGGAGCAAGGCAACAGAGTGCACGGAGACCTTCATTCTACTCCTTTGGGCAAGTGTGTGTCGTTCAGTGATGCTTCATCTGACATGAGAGTTGGGAGGCTGTGGCTAGCATAGTTTGAGGTTTCTCTTCACGTAGCCATAGCATTACCCATCCCATGCAAGCTAAGCTATATTTTGTCTTTTGGAGTCACAATACCTGCTGCTTGGGCAGGGCAGAGCACCACCTCCTCATCTGCAACATATCGCTGATCATGTTGGTGTAACTTTTTCCCTAGACCTTTATTCATTAAACTGCCCATATGTTTAACTTGAAAGGAACCCAATCTGATAGCACTATACTTTGCTTTACTGTGTAAAAGGGAGGATCTCCTTTTCCTTCTGGTATACAGACATATTGTGTATATATAACACCTTCTGTAAGTGGTAAGCTTCTTCTAAGATTCTTCTTTTCTAAGATTACCTCTTAGGAAAGCCTTAAAAAATTGCCAGGAATATTGGACACCACAGCCCAAATTTTACTTTTCAGCCAGTCCCTAGCTGTGGAAAAAATTGAAGCAGTCCCTGAATAAGAGTTACTCACCCCCAAGGCATGGATGAGAAAAATTGCATAGGTAGCACAGCTTCGTTTCTGTTTCCTTGTTGTACAAGTGTGGTTTTCCCTTCCCAGCCATGTCATCAGTGGGCAGACATGATGAAACACGTGTTATGGTTGCTTAGGTGGCCTAAGTAAGCTTTACTCCAGCTCAGGAGCTATTTTCTTGGGCAATACAAGACCAGGGATTACGAAGAAACTCATGAACCTGCAAGTTTTAATTTGTATGTCAATAGGCACAAGATCTTCTACTATATCGCCATTTTGTTACCTCTGAGCTAAAAGAGCTGAGTATAGCCTGTGTGTTATCAACAAGCTTTGTGTGATACATTTCAGTTTCCAAGTCAAAACAAAACTATCTTACTGTCCAGCATGACTTAGTCCAAGGAGCATGGGTCCAAGCAGTCCTTGCTGTGGATCTGGAACTGCTGCCTCTGCTCTGAGGGGCTGGCTGTTGAGGACAGGCAGGCTAACATGTGCCTGCACTCAGTGCCAAGCCAGCCATAGGCCTGATCCCTGCTGATGTGCCTGGGCATTACTATAACACTAGGACAAACTACCAGTCCGGCAACCTCAGTGTATGTCCTGTACGCTGTCAGCAGCATGTTCAAAGCAAGTGTAAAGGGAAATGCTTACACCGAGGTCAAAGTTTACCATGCCTCAGTGACAAAAGAGAGAGGTCCAGAGCTTGCAGTGACCAGAAAGAACACTCCAGGTTTCATTTCCCTCATTCCAGACAAAAATGTCAGTTGCAGCCCATCTTACAGTGACTGCAGATATGTGAGTTTGTGTCTAATTTTGGAAGCTTTGAAAAAAACCCTCTTTATTTAGCAGCAGTATCTACCCTGAATAGCAAGCATCCACACATTAGCATGAAAAAAATGCTTTTTTAAATCTTCATAGTTTGATAATCAGCATAGTCATTGCAAGAGATCAGGATGACTACAAACTGTCCATAGCTGTAGTTTTAACACTGAAAAGGCCTTTGATCTGCATAAAACAGACAGTTATTAGCAGGCAATACTTGCTCATAGAGGAGACTTTCAGAAAGATAACACTCTGGTGTGGCTTTCTAGATACCTTAGCTGTACAAAAAATTATCGCAAAGCTCTATAAATAAAGCCAAATAAAACCACGGACTTTGTAATTTCTCTGTGGCCTGGAACAATAAGGACATAAGGGCAAGGAATGGCAAAATTATTTGGAATAAATTATTATAAAAGAAACATTTCTACCAATTACGACTAATTAGGCTCTGATATTTAGAATCACAAATTACAGATGTGCTCGCTGGATTTTGGAAAGGGTGTGTAAAGTTTCAGCGTTATATTTTAATTTTTATAATATAAGTAGGGCTTTATTACTAAGGATATTAATCACTGTGAAGGTAACTTCAGGAAAAGGGTTTAAATTGTAGTTATAATAACTGTACTACTTTCCATTCTCAGGATGTCACCCAAGAGAGAGCATCACAGCTACAGATATCTGGAGGGCAGAGCCTGTCATTTATTCTCTATGCAGGAAGGGTCTTCCCACTGTGATGTGGATACCAGTACCTTTCCCAGCAGCACTGGACTTGAGAGGGACTGCAACTGCTGCTCTTCATATTGAGCAAAATCCTGTTGTAAAGCTTTAGGAATATGTGTAGCCTGCCTACCAGATCAGGGCTCCCTCCCAACGGACTTCATCCTGGGGCAACAAGATGTGAAACGGATCACTGGGCACTGTTGATGAACACTAGCTGTTGACCAAAAGCACGTCTCCTCACACCTGCGTGCAGTGGGAAGAGAGAGGTCTTCTGGGGTGTCTATCACTCAAGCATTAGTTTCCAGGTCTGACTCTGCTTTCAGAAAAGACCTCCTCTAGCATGGGCTGTAGAAGAACCTAGGCAAAAACCATTTGGAAGCAAAAGCTAGTTTTTACTATTATCCAGTTCCCAACACAATGATTTGCCAAGCACGTTGACTACATGACTCGTGTTCAAAAGGTCTTCTAGGAAAATTCTTGCCTCTGGCATCTCAGGCAAGCATGCAGGACCAAAAGGTATTCTCCAGTTCGCTCTTCTAGACTTGACAAGCCTCATGGTATTTGGATTTACACCTTTGATTCCTTCTCAAGATATGATCTTGCATATCTAACATTGTCCTGGGTTCAGCAGTAGCAGTCATTTTTCTCCTTCTCAGTAGCTGATACAGTGCTGTGGTTTTGACTTTCAGCCTGGGAACAGCGCTGATAACACCGATGTTTTTAGCTGTTCCTCAGTAATATTTGGTCTGACCAAGGACTTTGTGAGCCTCATGTTCTGCCAGGGAGGAGGGGAAGCCAGGAGGAAGCAGAGACAGGACACCTGACCCAAACTAGCCAAAGAGGTATTCCATACCACAGCATGTCATGCCCAGGATGTAGAACTGGGGGCAATTACAAGAAGGGCTAGATAACTGCTCGGTCGGACTGGGTATCAGTCGGCAGGTGGTGAGTGGTTGTATTCTCTTCCCTTGTTATTTCCTTTATCATTATTGTTATTGGTGGTAGCAGCAGTGGTTTGTGTTATATCTTAGTTACTGGACTGTTCTTATCTCAACCTGTGGGAGTTACATTCTTTTGATTCTCCTCCCCATCCCTCCGGGAGCAGGGGAGAGGACGGAGAGGGGGAATGAGAGAGCGGCTGCGTGGCTGGGGTTAAATCACAACAGTTCATTTTGGTGTCCAACGTGGGGCTCGAAGGGTTGAGATAACGACAGATCTGACCAGAGCATGTCTAATTGCTTAAACAATGACAAACATCTAGACCGGAGAAAATCTGTAAGGAGGTAAGGAATTACATTGCAGGTCCCTGATTTTTTCCTGTGCTTCTGCCAAAAGATAGTTTTTGGTATCAATTCTGGCACTTTTATGTGCAGCTTAGCACCATATTGATCCATCTCTGCAAGGGCAAAGAAGCAGTAACCATCCAGTTCTTAAATTTGCAATTTCCAGTAAATACTTTGAAATTCACTTGAAAAGTGCATTTTGAAGACAAGTTCTATAAGGCCCTATCTAGAAAAAGAGAATTTAAGAACTCCATGACAATAATTATTGTTTCTTTTATTGGTGCAAGTGATTTAAACCACTCAGATTTACCAGTAATGAAAGGCCAATTCAGTGAATCTGTGTAAGAACTGTTTGAGATGACAAATTTGCTGGCTTGGCATGCTGACCATGCTGTTTCTATAGCAAGGCTGCTCTTTGACTCCTTACTGAAAAAGGGTGGAGTGGTCAAAAGAAACAGAGAAGTAATGTCTGAGTAAGGAAGGAACATGCTGCTTTGCCTCACGCCTGTCCTCTGAACCTCCTGCAGGAATTGCCAGTCTGAGTTGTGATAACCTGTCCACTGAGGACTTGTCTTTCTCAGGCTTTGCTCCTATTGACTGAGCATTCCCTTCACAAACACGTCTGCTGGCCTACTTTTCCAACTATTTTGTCTTAAATGAAATGTTTGCTTCCTGTGTAAGGAAGTCAAATTCGCTTCATCCAGTGAAGAACAATATAGAGATCTCCTTTTGATACACTATTAAAAATCTGCTGGCAACACTGCCAGTATGTAGGAGACCGCTTTAAGCCAAGTGGTCTCTACACTTGCTTTAAGCTAGAGTCTCTATGCTTGCCTTAACTCTGCTTCCAAGTACCACTTGAAACTTAATGAGACACAAATCAAAAGCGGTTGGCAACTCCTTTGCCCTCACACCTCTAATACCTATTCCTGGGCACAGCCTTAGTTTTGTAAAATCTTGAGAAGGCCAGCTCAATGTGAAGACAATTTGTTGCTAAGTTAAAGATGACCAGGAGCAAAGTAGCATTCGTGCTGCTCTGTCCCAGCATTTCTCAGCATACAGAGCAAGGCTGAGCAGGAAGAAGAGAAGAAATAGTAGCCCACCAGGAGCAAAGCACCTTGTCGGCTTAAAGCTGCTGCAAGCTTTTGGCAGACAATAAAAAAGGCTCAGAAGAGTGACTCAGGCCTTCCAGGAAAAAGGTGATGTGATCAAATAGTACCAGGAAGGAAAAACTCTATTACACCAGAAGGGAAGGAGGGAAGTGCACTGGGGAAAAGCACTGCTGGTAGGTGACCTGTCAGCCTGAAGGTGACTCCAGACTACTCTGTGGAGAAGCAGGCCTGGCGTCCAGGGAAACTGGTCACACATGTAGTTGAAGAGGTGGGCAGTAAGCCAGCAGTTCTTAAACTGCAAGGGGTGTGTGCACCTTGAGAGCGCACCTTGAGTATCTTACATTTGGGAGCAAAAGTCTTGAAAACTGTTAAATGCAGTCCAAGGATATTTAAGGGGGGGGGGGGGATGGGGGGGTGTGTGGAAATGGGGGTGGAGGTGTGTCCTTACACCATATCAACTATTTGGTCATTCAAAATTCATATATAGTAGAGGTGAAGAACTAGGAAAAGCCAGCCAAAATGAATGCATTCTTCACATCCAACAGGGCAAATTCTTGTGGGCAATTTTCTGAAATTAGTAGATGACACCTTTTGCATGTTCACAAACAGCAAAAATGTGTTAGATTGTAACATTTTGAAAATAACTGAGATTTAAGGCATCTCCCACTCCTCAAGCGGGTTTTGCACAGCAATACTGTACTATGCACAGTTTTTCCTACAGTATGTAGCACCAAGTTGCCCAAATTGAAATCACGACAAACAGAACAGAATTAGCACTAGCTCATGTGAACTAGCTCTGACAGCAGGTTTCTACTTGTCCCTACCCTGCAAGAAAGCCATCAGAACGTTGCAATTTTGTATTTACTTGGGCCAGCTAGTAGTTAAAACTTGCTGTGGAAACCTTCAGAAACACTGCTGCTCCTGGATGAAATCTTTAATAAAGACACTATTCTCTTTTCCTAAAATCAATGCTGCAGGTATTTAAAAAGGATCTGAATAGCACATTCACCTGTTTCAGGACTATTTTCCCTACACATTGACAAGAACTTCTAAATAAATATGCATTTGTACAATGAACAGGTCTAAGATGATTTGGATCATTTTAAATCTCAAGGTATTATAGATCTAGGTATTTTAATGTCATCACCTCCTATCAGATGCCCTACATGGTGCTGTGTTTGTATTTAGTTAATCCTAGTGGGTTTAGGGCCTGATCCAGGCCCTTTTATATTTAGGCAAGCACCCACATTCTTGGTGTGGTATAGTAATCAAGATTAGCTTGCTAGAGAATATTAACATGCAAAGTCAATGCTCTCCCAGCCACGCTTTGTTCTGCGTGACTGACCTTAATACCCTGTACATCCACAGTCCCAGACTGTGCCTGTCAGGAAGATGTCAGAGTAGCAGGTCACTCGGCTTTGTTTCAGTCAAACAGCAGCAGAAATAGACACCGTATGAACAGCTTGCAGCAAAGTTATCTAAATGCTTAGAGAAGAAATTCATTAAAGATTATCGTTAACATACTTGAAAAATGAATTCATACTTTTATCTGCGTGGTACAGGGAGAGCAATTTTCTACATATTAGCATAATAATCACCAGAGGATTACCTCCTTGCCCATATTGCCTGTTTATATCACTTCAATATCTAGTAGTCTCAAGAGTGAATGGTTTTAGCTTTATTTTTCTATTCTGTACGTTTTCCTTTCTACCTTACATATTCAAATCCTAGTCATTATTTCTGTTTCATGCACAAAACATTGGAGCTTTAACCCTGTAAATTTCAGCTACTAGCACACACAGCAAAAGCAGCATCAGCCAACACCTTGTCCACTGAATTGTCAGTCATCTCTCGACAGCAACATTACAGGCCTTTCGCCCTAACCCAAGTAAAAAGACCGGGCATCTCTGGGTTGCACTCAGCAAGAGCTTGTCTTTACAGAGCAGGAGTAAAGAAAAAAGAACAAAACACCTTTCCTGAACAGTGGAGAGGATTGATTTTGGCTATAAAAAGCCTGAACTAGGATCTTATTTTTCTCCCTTTTTTCTTCTTAAATCCCAGTCGTGGGCTATAGAAACTTATTATTGCTATACACTACAAACACTTAATATTGCTTAATCCCTGTTTCACTCGTTAAGTACTTACAAGTGACTAATTATTTAAGATGGATGTAAGTGGTTCACATTAAAACCTAAGTTTTACATACTGGTATCACTGTAAAAACTGTCAAAAGACAGAAAGTCACAAAGATCACTGATATATTACAGTAAGAGAACATTAACCAAGGAATTTATAACTCTGCAGTGCATTTCCACTTGGACACTTCTCACTTTCCCTGTAAGGCTACTTCAAATAAAGCCATGCTATATGATGTTCTTTTAAACTGAGAAAAAAAACCCAAAACACACCCCCAAACTGTCCTTTGAACCACCTTATTTCTGTTTGGTCTACTTTCTAGAATACTCCTCCAGTTTGACAGGATTTAAAATCTTCTGTTTCAGATGCTCTTGTAACTCCTCCACTAGAAGGTAGCCCAGTAGCAGGTTCAAGAACTCTGCACTCTGAAACCCCTTGGAAGAGCTGGTGGCCTAATATAATAAAAGGATAACAGACTGCAGAGAAGGTGTTCATCCCTAACCAAGCCACTCACATCCATTGTTCCCACATTAAAACTTCATTGACCCATCTGCCTCAGTCATCTGATCTCACTCTCTTCTGTTTGTTGCAAACACACAGAGGAGGCCAGCATAAAATATCATCAAATGTCTTTAGCACAGCTCTGCTTCTCTAACGTGTTGCCTTGACTTCAACCTCCTGTTGAAAGCACTCCAATGAACTGCCTCGACAGTGCTATTTAAAACAATGCTGCTTTCAGAAAGGACAGCATCCATTTACAAATCTTGGCAAAAGGTAAAACTAACTTCAGATTTGTGCCCCCTTTGGAAATATACACACTAAAATTTCATAGAAGTCAGGCATCTGATTAACAACAGGTAGAACTAATGTCTCTCAATAGTACTGCACCTGCAATTCTCAAAACTGGAACTTCAATTCACAATGAAAATGTAATTCAACTAGAACAAAACTGATGCACATGAAATACGTGTGCAGTTGACACCTTCACCTGCACAGCCTGAGGACAGATCAACCCTCCCAAACCCACAGAGCTTTGCAACACAGATGTGACACCCAAGCATTTACTTTAATAAATAATATGGTTGGGCACAGGGCTACAAACACCAAATAAAGCTTTCCCTTTGATCTTTATAAAACATTAAAGAAATCTCCCAAAAGTGACCAAAATATTACAAAACTGAACTTCAAAGATAGCCCTTTTCTCCAACTATCAAAAAACCCCAAACCAAACAACAAAAGCAACCTAACTTTCCCTTTGAGCTAAACTTTGCTACTTTTATGCAGGCCGAGTAGCTCTACTGTGTGTTCGTAGCCCCATTACCTGGTTACATTAACTGAGGAGCTAAATTTAGCAAATCTCAGACTTTCTTAAAAAAGAGAGGAAGAAAATGGCAGGGACTTAGCATCATCTGTATTACAAACACAGTATTACAAAATCTACTCTGTACATGCAGCTTGGTGTCCCTCAGCTAACTCTATGATAAAAACTTTCAAAGTTGCCTTCAAACATTTGTATTTAATAATTCCCAAAAATAATGACCAGGCTGATAATATTTTGCATTCACTGTATAGAAATTGAGGAAATAATGCCCAAAGAGACCTGTTTCCACCGTAATATTAATTTAATAGATAATGTGCATTATTCACATTTATATGCAAATACATGTGATATTAGTCCGACGTGCAGATGACAGAGGCAGCTGCTTAGAAAGATGCATTCAAACATACTAAGACACGCTGACCCACTAATGCTGGAAGACTTGCTGATCCACTGTGCTTTAAACAGTTCATTCTGCTGCACGTTAAACTGGTCAATGTTTGGACATTTCTCTCTTGCAGATTTTGTTGCACAGGAGAAAAGCCTTCTGTGCAGCCTGCTGTTTTCAACACATGTAAATGCAAACACAGTTGTTTTTCTGTTCTTCAGGGGCTCTTCCTCTTGCTTGTCTGTTCTTCCTTAATCTCTTTTGCATTACACCTGGTCCCCAATGCTGTTAACATTTCTGCTGTCGTCAGGTTGGCTCCCTTCATTATCAATCGATCTCCATCAACTGTAAATGGAAAAAAATTCAAGAAGTTACAAAATCTAAATCACAAGTGTACAGTTCTGTTTTGTATCTATAAATCCAAACACCGCACTCATTTTGTCCGATTAGAAAGTACTCCACTTACCAAGGAATGTGATTATGCCTCACCCACAAACAAATATATTAAACTGCACATAGGACACATGAAATTTTCATTTCTGTACTGCATTATTGAAAAATCCGAAACATTTGTCTAGGTATACCTATAGTAAGAACACGTATTTGGTAAGAATGTCTCATACTATGCCCTCAAAATCATCTGACAGAAGGCACAGAAGGCACTGGAAGGCGTAATTTCCACACATGGCTCAGCATTTTAGCAGCATGTTGTCTATGTCCCATTTAACTTACTTCTTTAGCCAAAACAATGAATTGGTTTACACAATCTGGTGGTTGTAATGTCAAAAAAAGAAAAAAAAAAAGACTAGGATTTCTAGAATTCTGAAAGGCATTATTTTAAAACAGGGAGGAGGCAGTAGAAGTTAAGCACTGTCCCTAAGTTAATTATTTTTCTTCCAAAATTTGCAAATACAAAAGCCGTACTCAAACCCATATACTGCAATACTATGTACGGCATTCAAGTTCCAGCCCCATGTTTGCCATCTTCAAGGGCTTTTAACTCTCTACTTGTTCAGTAATCAGCTCTCAAAAAATGAAGAATTCAGAGCTGTAGCTCTTGGCATTAGTGAAATAAATTGTTTTGGTCTTATGCTGTGAAAAACATTGAGCTTTACTGCTTAAGCCCTTATACATCACAGTTAGAGACAGGCATGGGAAAGACAGAGGCAGATGGGGGAGAAACACATTGCCAACATACTTCATGTCTGAAATAACCAGACTTTCCCAAGCAAAATTAAGTACATTTAACATTCTTGACATATCTACTGATTCACTAAATAGATGAAAGTTTAAAGAAAAACGGGTATCAATGATCAATAATAATGAAAACTTTAATGGGCTACATGACATATTTGTCCATTACAGCACAGCAGGAAAGAAGATGCAGCCAGAGAAAAGGACAAAAGCAGATTAGAGCCATCTGTTCACAGCCTAGAATCTGGGCTGCTTCCAGGTCTGATGAAATTTTCACCATCAATTCCCTGCAGGCTCACTGTACCCTCAAAGGAAATCAAGAAATTTGTTGTACATCAGTTGACCTCATTTTGCACATCCCATCTGCACATGTATGGTTTTATCCATATGAGCAGTTCCTTCAAACTGCATAGTAAGATATTCAATTGCATAAGCAACTGAAGGTATTCAGCCTTTCTGCTCTCAAGATGGAGATGCCTCCAACATGGATAACAGAAGAAATTTCAGAGTGAACAGATTCTTACATCAAAACGGACCCACACTTAACTTCAAGAATTGCACCTGACTGCAAGGTCACAGAAGTATGTCACTACAAAAGCTGACTCAACCCTAAAGTTAAGTCAGTTCTTTGATCAAAGATCCACCAAATCTAACTATAGTAGAAGGATATATAAAAACATTTACTAGCCATCAAGCTGTTATAGAATCATAGAATAGTTAGGGTTGGAAAGGACCTTAAGATCATCTAGTTCCAACCTCCCTGCCATAGGCAGGGACACTTCACACTAAACCATGTCACCCAACGCTCTGTCTAACCTGGCCCTGAACATCGCCAGGGATAGAGCATTCACAAGTTCCCTGGGCAACCCATTCCAGTGCCTCACTACCCTCAAAGTAAAGAAGTTCTTCCTTATATCCAATCTAAACTTCCCCTGTTTAAGTTTTAACCCATTACCCCTTGTCCTGTCACTACAGTCCCTAATGAAGAGTCCCTCCCTAGCATCCTTATAGGCCCCCTTCAGATACTGGAAGGCTGCTATGAGGTCTCCACGCAGCCTTCTCTTCTCCAGGCTGAACAGCCTCAACTTTCTCAGCCTAGTTTTGAGTCCCTCTTCCTTTTTTTTCCCCTCCCAGCTGCACAACATCTAGCTATGGACAAAAAAAAAAATAAATGTAAGCACAGTTAAAAAAAAGAAAATCATAGAGAAGACAATAACATTGTAACAACATAAACCAGAAAGGTCTTTTTTTGGCCAAGATTAAAAATGAGCTCCTCACCAAACATAACATCTACTAGAGGTTCGGATCCATCATGTCTCACATCAGCAGTCACTTCACAATTTTTATTAGTGGCCTGGATTCTTTTATGGTTTATATATCCAAGAAAGTTTCTGAAAATAGATTTGAAAATATATTAGGTATATTGTAGATAGAAATTATAGAAAGTATATTTCTAAACCTGAGTATCTTGATATTGCTGGCAACAAAAGTATAAACAAAATAGGATCTGATTCAACAATTTCAGACAGACTTCTTGTGGGATAATCACAAATCTAAAATGGATAGTCCTTACATGCTAACAGGTAAAACACATACCAAAGAATTTTGCAAAAATTCAGTGTATGCACTTCTTCTGCATACAAGAAGTGTATAGTTAGTAATAATAATAAAAGGGTTAGTAATAATAATAAAAGAAAAATCAGCAATTTCCATTTTTCTTAATACACTGGTTGCTTGCCAATGTTTTATTGTTTCGGTTTGACCCAGTAGTTATTTATGTAACCTCGTTGGTCTCCTGCAGATTTCTGAAATGCATGACAGATACTTAACATTCTGGGTGCTTAAAGACATTCCAGGTTAAGTTGTGTTACTAAGTTTATTTCAAAAGTAGATGTGTCTGTAAAGCTATTGCAAAATGACATTTTACAATTGTTTGGTGCAGAACTTGCATCACTCAAGGAGCACAATAACTTAAATTTCTCCAATAGTTAATTACAATGTTAGAGCAGCAGCTGTGCTCTCTTTCTCTCCCATTACCAGCATTGGAACTGGTGATTACAGACCCTCATCTGCAGACTGAGCAACTCAGAGGGGCATCTACCTGGGCAGGCTGGTAAAGCTAAACACACATGCCTACACACCAGGGTCTCCGCTCAGGCACAGAGATCCTGCTCAAGTCAGCACAGAATGAATTCTCTGTGCATCCTGTTATAAATGAGCCCCTAAGACAGACAGAGCATATTCTCATTCTGAAATGTGAAGGTTCCGCCTAGACCGAGCTACAAAGCTGTGATAAACTCAAGCCTTCAAAGACCATGAGCATGAAAGTTGAAGTACAGTGGATGCATGTGCTTGGGAAAAGGAGATTTTTCTCCAGAGAGGGCACAACAAATGCTGCCCTTTCCCTCATTATTTGCCCCCACAATGTCTTCTTACTTTTGGTGGCTACACTGACAGCAAGTCAAAGGGCACCGCAGTGACAGCAGTTCTAATGGCTTCACAGAACCACAGAATCAGTTAGGTTGGAAAAGACCTTTAAGATCAAGTCCAACTTTCAACCGAAGACTGCCAAGTCCACCACTAAACCATGTCACTAAGGGCCTCATCTATACATTTTTTGAACACTTCCAGGGATGGTGATTCCACGACTGCCCTGGGCAGCCTCTTCCAGTGCCCCAGCACCTTCTCTGTGAAGAAATTTTTCACAATACCCAATCTAAACCTCCCCTAGTGCAGCTCAGGCTGTTTCCTCTTGTCCTATCACTTGTTACTTGGCAGAAGAGACCAGCCAGCTTCTCTCTCCACGCTCCTTTTAGGTACTGTGGAGAGCGATAAGCTTCGTTTCGCACCTGCCACTGCAGCGATCCGGGCAGCAGCCGGCCGGGGCTGCCGCTCTCCTTGCCCTCCCAGAACCTTCAACGCTTCCACGCGCAGAGAGGCAGCAGGCCTGTGCCCATCGCCGTGCCCGGGCCCTGGGGCAGGGTCTGGCGCATAAAACCCAGCCTCTACCCCTCTTCCCCAGATAAATAAAGGCAAAAAGAGTGTCCCTCACCCCTGCCGTGAGGCGCGCAGAACCCGAGGGCGCAGGAAGGGCACCGGGTCTTTACACACCGGGGTGCCCGGCCAAGGCTTCCCCGCCGGGCCTATGCCCGAGCACGCCCAGGCTGCCGCGGGGCCGGCGCCGGGCAGCCCTTGCAGCCCCCTCACCTCGTGCTCTCCACATTGGACTCGAAGGGGCAGAAGCGGACCACGATACTCTTCACCGGCCGCAGCACTACGCGGATCTTCGACGCCATCTTCTCACTGCCCCCCACTACAACTCCCGGCAGGCTCCGCGGAAGAGGCGGGAAAGGGCGGTGGGCGCGCCGGGTCGCCCGCCCCACAGGCACCTGGGAAATGTAGTCAGCGCCCGCCGCTCTGCGCGCGGCAGCCCCGCGAGCACGGCTCCTGGTGGGGTGCCGGCTGCCTGCCCCCCAGCCTCATCTTATAACCCGGGGAGCTCAGGCCGGGAGAGGGACCGATTGGTCAGCCGGTCCCAGCTCCTCCTCTGGCTCTGGCACACCGTAGGTGCAGCCAGGGAATAAATAAATAAATAAATAAATAAGCGAGCGTACTTTTGGCATGGATTTGGCATAAACCCGCCTTCTTTGGACTCTGCAGCAGAAGCAGCAGGCCCTTGTGCCGTTAAGACTCGTGCAGGGGGCAGAGCATGAGCGGTAGTGCTTATGGGAAGCTATAGGACGTAGAATCACAGAATCAGCGAGGTTGGAAACGACCTTCAAGATCAAGTCCAACCGCTGCCTGAGGACTGCCAAGGCCACCACTAAACCATGGCACTGAGGGCCTCATCTACGCAGTTTTGAACACTTCCAGGGCTGGTGATTCCACCACTTCCCTGGGCAGCCTGTTCCAACGCCTGCTCAGCCTTTCAGCAAAGAAATGTTTCTAAACTCTTATCTCAACCTTCCCTGGCGCAGATTGAGGCCATTTCCTCTTGTGTTATCACTTGTTACTTGGGAGAGGAGAACATAGTGTCCATTAAATGAAGAAACTAAAATGTAAGGGTGTGTTTGTTTCTGTATGTTAAATCTATCCCTATGATGTGAGAGTTCTTGATGTCTTCCAGAAGTGGTTTATTTACAACAATTGAATATTCAGGGAAATTAAGGGAGGTCAATAGGAAGCAGCCAATACAGTTAAGGATAAATTAGAGGTAATATTCTGCAATATATTAAGCAGAAGAGAGACTTATAAGAGGCAATGCTACGGGAGGTGAATATGTCTGTTGTCGGGTTTTTTTCTCTAAGGGGTTAATACAAGTGTTGCACCCCGAGGCTGTAGACGAGAGGGTTTGGGTGTCGATGTGGTGGGTGCCAGCTGGGCATTTTCCACTAGGTGGCACAAACCTCCCTGGGAAATGCTCAGCAGCACCCAGATCTTGGCCAGGGTTAGGGACGGGTTGTGGAGGAAACCCAGTAGCAACGGCATTTGAACACACGGTGTGAATTTCTGTGGAATAGTCAATACCGAGCCACGCTTCCGATCTGCAGGAACTGCATTAAGCATCTAGCATCCCGTGTAACAGATAACCTCTATTTAGAATCTTATCTTGGCTTATTGGAAGCCCTCTTTTTAAAAAGATCATATAGTCATTGAGGAAAAATCTCCCTCTTCGCTGAGATTTAGCCAAGAGAAGTTAAGCAGCAAAACTAAATACAGCAGTCAGTGTAGTTTTAATGTTTAATGTTTCCATTATATTTTAAATACATATCTTAGTCTTCCTTTATGGAAAAAAAAATGCATTTCTGTGAGATATTTTTTGAAAGACTTCACTGTAACCAATAAATGGCTAATTTAAATAGGAATTTAAGACGGAAGTAGCTTACAAAATTTCAACATATCTTTCCTCATTATAACACAAAGAACTTGATATATTCTGGTTTAAATCTGTAGCAGAATTTCCATTAGCTCCTACGGCAGCACAGTTATTATGAAGGAATAACATCAGCTAAGGACTGTGGAAGAAAGAACAATCACTGATTTTTCTAAGGGCTCCATTCTCCACATTTGCTACAATGGCACTTACTGACTTAGAAATATGCATGGCAAAACCAGCTCTATATTTGCTCTTACTGCATTTTGATAGTAAGTTCATGAAGAATGTTTAGCTTACATTGCACAATTAAATGAAGAGAAAAATTTGTTTACTCCTTTCCATGCTCAGATCAGTCAACTTCTAAACATCTATTGTCAGCAGTAAAAGTTGCATATTTCCCCTTAAGCCATCTGTTTGGAATAATTGAAAACCAGCTCTGCTTTTCCAAAGTAATTTTTAATTTTTTGAAGTCTGAGAGATTTGCAGTAAGGTACTTGGTAAAAAAGTACATTACTGCAAATGTGAAAGCCTCTATGCCCTTTTCTTCCCTTCACAGACAGGCCTGTGTCTGTGAAATGAAACCAGAGTTTACTTCTTATCCCTACGAGAAGGAATATTTCACCCTTGGATGCTGCCCTACTTGTTGATGACCAGGTCTTTCTCAACACTTACTGTATATGCAATAGTTTTAGCTGATGGTAATTATGGTGAGAGTGCTAACTTTTTCAGTTACTAGATTAGATAGGTGAGCTATTAAAAAAAACCCCCAGTATTTCTTCATCTGCCTTTCAACTCATAACCCCAGCATGTTGGACTGCCCTCAATTTACACCAGAGTAACTGCAACTGATCTCTGAAGCACAATATTTAAATGCCTCTTCAGGAAAGCTGATAATTTATCCAGGAAAGACCTTGAATCAGGCTCTCCAGCTCCAGCAGGCAATCTGCGAACTCTCACATGTCTTCATTTGAGACTGTTCTCCAGGGATGCACTCGAGAAACTGAATGATCCATGATTCTTACACCTAGTGATAATCATACATGTTCCTAAAGCATAGTAACATGAAGAGGCATAAAAGTTATAATATTAAACTAGAAACAATTTTAGTATTCCTTTCACCAGGCTGATCTTTGTTATTATAAATGGTGCCTTTCAGCAGACTTTCAAGTCATTAGTTTCACTGAAGTGTAGTCACAAGGCCATAGATGATTTATATCTAAGCACCATACATGGCAAGGAAAATGTGTAGCCATATTTTACATTTTAATTATGAAGATGGGGAGAAGAAAACTGTAATATTAATTAAAGTAGTCAATTTTCTTTTTTTTCTCATTGATCCTCCCAGCTATCTTAGATACAGGGAAGATTATTCCACTTTTCCCCCTGTTTCTTACTCTTGCTGTAATGTTGTCTGACTATAGAAAGACACACATATCAGAACTCTTGACATCTAATTTCTCCATAGTTTGGGTATGCCTGCTTTTAGTACCTTGTCTTTGGCTTTTGATTGCTCTTCAGCTCATTTCTTCCTTTCAAATCCAGTGAGTTTTCCAATTCTTCATCCGAAACACTACATGAGAGAGTGTTCTCAATACTGCATTACTGGTACATTATATTTCCATTCACTTAACACAGTTTGGAGTCCTGAATCATTATCTCTGCTTGTCCTTAATGGATTCCTTCCTCTGCATCTTTATCCTTTTTTCCTGGGTCTTTCTCCGAGACTTGTCACACATGTCAACAGGCCCAGAATTTAGCAAGCAAAATTTCATGTCTGCACACCTAGTTACAATGCTGTGTAGTCCAGGAATAAAATGTAATGCTGCCTTTAAGGCAGTAGCCAGTACAGAGAAGTGAGCCAACACAAAGCCAGCAGCCTGTCTGTTTTGCACTGAGGTGATGCTTCCAGATGGCCACCCAAAATAGGCTCTTTGAGAAAAATGGTATGCTGGGCCTGACAGGAGAAACAAATTATTTCTGGAAACAGAAAAACCCTCTGACAAGTGCAGTATCATGGAGCATATCTTCTTAAGAGCAAGGGACAGAGATGTTTGTGATGGCAATGGACAGAGACGTTTGAGATCACAAAGGACTTGTATGAAGTCATTACAAAATACTAGTGCCACATTGAAGGACATGTTGGGATGAATCTCTACCATACTGGAGGAACACTGCTTATAGTCATACAAATATTAACCAGTCTGTGTTTTCTGTCTGGTTTTGTTTCTCTCTTTGAACTGAATATTCTTACACCATAGGTTAGTTACTGAATTTTAAAAGTATTTCCCCAAAGAGAAGAGTTTGTAAAGTTCCTTCATTCTCTGAAAATTGTTGACGTCAAGCACAGTTTTAGATTAATAGTACTACTAATTTTGTGTGTCATTTATAAACCAAATAATAGCTGAGTGTTGGTAATGCAGATTTCAGAAGTAAAACTAAATCAACCAGCAAAGGTGCCACTTAAAATGTACTTGTTTTATAATTAGTTCTGCAATAGTAACTGCATATCAGTCAAGAAAAGCTTTTAGGGGAATGAATAAACAGATTCCCTGGTTGCTCTTTACTCCTCTGCAAACATGTATCTCTACTGCCTGAGGTTAACAACAGCCAGCAGAAATGTTTGCTAAAATAATATGCAGCATTTAACTGGCTGAGCACACACTGTGCCAGTTCCTGACCTTTGTAATTGATTTTCTTGAGAATAATACTGAAGTTTTTCAAGATACACCTTCATAAAAGATAGAACAAAGGTTTGCTTCATCTATTTTTCTTCCATAATAAATACTACATTGAATATATACACCTATCTTTTGGATTTTCATGTTAATTTAAAATATGCAGTTGCTTCCAGAAAATAAAGTGAATTATCATAATAGCTCAAGGCACTGTGCTATTAAAGATGAACTGAAATGAATGGCAACAACCCAAGGTTAGCACCCGAGTCCTTGAGGTCTAGAATCTGTGCTTGAAATGCCAGGTAGATTAACTGCGTAGAATTTGACCTTAAAGGTCCTTGCACCCAGTGACTCACAGATCACAGAACATTCTCATTTGACAGACCTAACTCTAACGGAGACATTGTTACAATTTAAGAAGGAAGGTGTTTCCAGAAGAGGGGGATTCGGAGGAAATAGTTCCATTGGAATTTCACCTGTATTCTGAAAGACTTCCTGAAGGTTTGTCTGTGCTTTGGATAACTTTTTCAGATTTTGGTGAGCTCAGCAGCATATTTGGCATTTGTACTGCTCCTCTAAGGGCATACTTCAGTGTTGTGAATATTGTAAACAGAGTAGTTTGTTTTCACTGTCTTCTGTTAAGAATAGCCATGCCTATATACTGATGTGTTATTAGTATTGTTAAGAAACTGTAATAATACTGCTTAGTTGAATGTGGTGACCAAGGCAAGACAGATAGTCTTTCTATACACTTTTTTCATACAATTTTTTTCTATGGCAAGAACTTGTGCCTGATGCCTGATGTTCTACAAGTTTTAACTTTTACTTTTATAGACTTTAAGAAGGTATCATCTAGGTATTCTTAACATGTAAGCCATAGGATACCTACTTAAACAGAAGTTGAAACATAATGTGTCTAATCCGCAGACATAAAAGAACTAGCTTTGAAAAAGGGGGTTTTTATCTAACCATTCTTTGTGACTAGTTTAATTTCATTTTATCTATTTATCAACATAAGTGAAAGTTATCTCCTCAAGAGAATCATTCTAAAGAAGTCTTACCACCTATATGACTAGAAGACCATATTTCTTTAAGCTTGAAAACATACTGACATCAGTGACATACCAATTCCAATATAGAGGTAGTTTGCATTACTGAGAGGCCATGATAAAAATATTCTCTATTGTAAATCTAAACATGCCACAACATCCTTCACATGAAACTCTTCCTGTTTGCAGTCAGAATGAGGGTTTTTTTTCACACGCACCCCCACCCTCCAAAAAAAACCCAACAAAAACCAAACAACCCATACCAAAACCCTAGCAACTGGATTGTGAATCTATTGGTCTTTTAAAGTAACAGAGGTATGTTTGGTTAAAGCCTGTGCATAGCACAGGAGGAGTATGATTCAGGTGATGTCACACAAGAACTCCAGACGCAATACAGCCGCCAATATGCACAGACTTACTGCAGCATTAGTACAATAAAGATCTGAGCCCTTTTGAAGTATTTGTCATATATCTCCTTATGTGATTATAATAATACGGTAATAATGACATTATTTTGTACTAATTGAAGTAAGCATGTCAGAAGATAAAGGACAATAAATAAGATAATGTAGGAGGTGTTATGCATACAGAAACTACATTGTATAAAGAACAGGCAGCAGATGACAATTTAAACAGGTATTCCCAGGGAATTTATGTTATACAGATGAAATTAGGAATATAGAATGCTATATAAATAGCAAAAGTGGTGAATTTTATTTAAGCATAGATTGCCCATTAATACAGGAATGAAGCAAGCGTCATGTCTTAAAGCAGTGGTTTTCACCCAGTGGACCCTTAGTCATCTGTGGACTACTTGTAGTGAATTTATGAAGGAGTATTTTACTGTTGGCAGGCTTCCAGTCAGGATCAAATTGTCTCAGACTCCACTTGCAAATTGTGAGGATCCACAGATCAGTAAAGATAAATCACCACAGCGTACATGGTCACTGTTAAGCCCTGACAATGGGAGATAGCAGAGCGTTGGTTTAGTAAGCTAGTTCCAGCTGGTCAGATTCTCCAGACAGGATTTCTTAATGTTTTAAAAATATCAAAGAGTCTTCTCTGTATCACTAAAACCAGAAGAAATCATGACAATTTTTTCTTGATCTTGAGTTACAGACAGCATATCCACATTTCATCCCTCTAACTACATTAGATAAATTAAACAACTCAGGGCCCTTGGGATAACGAATTCTTACCTTTATTCACTTTCTTGTGTGATGTATATACGTATTAAACAAAGACTGTATGAGTCAGAGATTTAAACCATCTGTGTTTAGTTTTGTGCACATAATGTTCACATATTGAAATTGCTGGATCATATTTCACTTAGGTCAGTCACATTTCTCTCTCTAGTATCAACTGATAAAAAATATCCAGATGAATCAACACTATAAAACTAGAAATGTTTGCAATATATTTATTTTTATGTTGTTTTCCCATTTGTAAGGAATTAGCAATGTATAAAGATAAGGGATTAAGAATTATGATTTATTTTCCAATGGTCATTTCTAGCAGTAAGCTAACTAATTTCTACTTATCAAAGCCTCACTGAGAAGTGAAAATCAACTTACTGAAAATCAACTTAGTGAAAATCAAACATTTGTGATGAGGTATTACCATAATAAAAAGAGCTATGCAGAGATTCAAGCAAATATTCAAGGGATAGGCACTTCACAATGAAGTCAGAGAAACTGTGTACTTATTTACATGTAGTCAATCTCCATCATGTCTGTGATGAGGAATTACATTAATTTACTGCCTACTGTAGTCTCTCCCAACAAGTCTGTATCAACAAAGAAAGAATAAAACAGAAAAAAAAAAAAAAATTCCGAAGAGGCTTTTTCTTGCACAATGCATCCGTACTATGTTGACTCCAGGTATGGTAACAATGTGAGGTTTCGTGGATACAAGCGGTCCTTCTATATGTATCTCTTATACAGTGGTAGCTGGGTTTATTGGCAATACTGGAATTCAGGTGATGTCTGACAATTCATAGCCCACTCCCATGCTACAAGCACAAAACAGGTTTGTCTCCACAGACACTGTTGTCTGGACTAGTAAGAATGATGCTTTCGCCATGACTGCAGAAAAATGAGCAAACCATTTGAGAAAAGCAGCAGTGCACAGCAGAGGCAACTGCCTGTGGCTTCTCACAAAATACGTTGATGACAGCAGACAGCTCCTGTGGAATAGTTGTGATGAACCAAAGGTCTCTGCTGCCTTACCCTGCACTGCCCACAGCTAACAACCCTGCTCTGCCTTTTGTGGGGGCTATAACGTAACCGTCTGTAATCAAGCAGATGTTATCAGCTCAGAGGAACAGACTTCTCCCAGTCTTAAACAAATACATGTAAACTATTTCAGTTATTGATTTGTGCTATTTGGTAGAGATGCATTTAAGTTTTAAATCCTCTGTGCTTCTTGCTGTCTTAATAAGCTGCTCCTGCCTCTTTCTTTCTGGGGGCTTTCAGGACATAGTCAATACCAATAAACTCTAAAAATGTGACAGGAAGTTTCATCTCATTAAAGTGATCCACAAGATATTTCTTTATTCCCTCTTGTGATTTGTGTTCACAATTTCTGACCTTTAATATCAGTGTTGCCTTACGAATATATTGTGTGCCTTGGGGAGTGTACTCAAGTATGTCATGGGACTTACTAAGGGATTTTTTCTTTATGTTATACATTTTTCTTGTCCACTGTAAGATGTTTATAGATCACTGCAATAGCCCATAGTAGAATTGTTCTTCCAGAAGATTGGGTTCTGTGGAAATTATTTATATTGCTTTCAGATATTGCTTCTCTACCATATTTTTCACTGTACTTATGTAAATAATGTAATTTTTTATTCTTTAACGGTACAAATCCTCCATAAAGACCTATCCATAGGAATATCATAGCTGTCAGGGCTTTTTTTCCTACTGATCTTATTATACCTGTGGTTCTGACTGTGTCATGTTGGTAAGGTGTCTGGATACTGGGTTATGAGTCATCCTTTCTGTCTGTCTTAGAGCATCTCTAAGGGGCTTAAAGGAGGGTCAGAAAGTAAAAATACAACTGAAGGACCAGCTACCCAGCTTCCTAACCCTACAATACTCCAGAGTCCACATAGTTCAAAGTCTTGACAGACTGTGGGCATGCGATGACAGTAGATTCCTGGGGCATCCCCATTGCTCCTTTGCAAGCCAGCAGTGATGGCTTCAGCAGTCTCTCCTATATCTCCTGCGATTAGATATTCACATTAACCAGTCAGCCCCATGTTAGCACAGCCTCCTTCTGCTCAAGGATGCAGCCCTGGCATAACAAATTGCACTTGAACAGCTTGAGAGCTGCAGGTGGCTAAAGAGCCCCAAAACAACCACCCACCATCAAACAAAACCCATCAGTTTCCAAATTTGCTGTAAGTCCTTGCAGCTAGTAACTACAAACATTTATCATTTTCTCCAGCTGAAGAAATTAGGCTGCTGCCTTCTCAACCTAGAAATGTGTGGATGGCAACTCATAGGAGGAAATCACACTGAAAGGAGTGTCACAAAGACAGATGGGGCCAGAAAGAAGCTGTGCTCAAAGAAATAGCAGCCTAAACTATTCTCTGTGTTGCTAAAATTTAATTTTACAAACAGAAATGGCTGATCAGGATTCTGATCCTCATCCAGAAATTCGCTGAAGCCATCAGTGACTTTACTAAAACTGCTCATTTTTGAGTGACACTGCACACTCATGCATAAAAATGCTCTATCAACATCGGGTTTAAATATATGCATAACTGGCTCCATGTTATGATGAGAATGATCAAGTTCTCAGAGCAAAAATCAGGACGCTATATAAAGAGAAATGCCATGGGAATTACATGTTTTATGTATTTATGAAACTTTTCCATTAGGAAAAGTAGTCAAATGTGAAGCAGTCTTAGTCTGCTTTCATAGTGCTTTCACTTTTCCATAGGATTCACACAGCACAAGCGTATGCATAAAAGTACTTCCCATCTAAATGAAATACAAAAGTGATATGAATACCTTTTTTTGGTATCAGTATGTTAAAGGGATTGCTGTGCCCCTTTAGGAGCCTGATGTGATGAAAGCAGCAGTGGTCAGCCAGTGCTACAAAAAGACATTTTATTCCAGGTGACATTCAGTAGAGATGTCTCGGTTAAAAAAGTAGTCTTTAAAGCCTTTACATATTGTACCAATCACAGAATCTAAAAGAAGAAGCTGTTTCAAAACAGCCAATTAACGGTAAATGTTAATACTGACACAGAAACAAAGGGTTAAATGCCAACCTAATTCTTGAGTTGTGATCTAGAAACTACTGAAGTCAGGTAACCAGTAATGATAGGGTAGGAAAAAAAAAAAGCCCCCCAAAATAGTAAGCCAGTATCATGATATATGATTTTCAGCAGTTTAATAATGAAAGATGAGTAACCACAAGAAACCTGGAAATACATCAGGCTGATGGTGCCTTGGAAATGTATTAGGTGGCCATGGGTACCTACCTGTGTAGTGCAGCAGAGTTTGTGAAGAAGGATCTGATCCTTTCTGTTGCTAATGTTTAATTGCAACCGGGATCCAGGTTTATGCTGGGGAACATCCATTGAACCCCCTGGTGCTCTGCAACAAAATGCAGACCTGCCTGTGGTGGTGCATGAGGCAATGACTCCCTGAGTGAGCCTCTTTGAGTCCGTGGGAGCTGACTTCATAGGGTCACTGTTTTGTTCAGCAAGTGAATTTGGGTCTATTCCCTTTCTTCTTTCCTGTGCTCAGGGAGTAATTTTTCTGTGCAAATAATGGAGGTGAGATTCACCCAAAACCTTCCCTGTGTATTAAACATGTTTAGTCATGTTAACCTGCCTCTTTCTGCTTGTTTCTGTGATGGCACTCGTCAACCACAAAACCTGTGCTCAGTTAGAGCCAATGGTTAGTTGCCATTAAATTCATCCAGATGACATTGGGTCAAAATTCTTGTTGAAATTTCTGAATACAACTAAATAAAATTTCTTTATGCCAGAACAACCTTCTAACAATCTGTCAATTTAGTATGAAGTCCTTAAAAAATGCTGTGTGCCAAAGAAATGATGACTATGCCTAATTGTGCCAACACTATGTGGAGCTCACTTACATTTTGAAGCTAGAGAAGTCATATCAGATTTGCATTAATGTTTTCCCAGAAAACATTTTCTCAAACTGGTGCACAGCTGAACAACCAGCGTTTGTGTAATTCTCCTGTTGAACGTTTCACAATGCAATTTTTTGGTCCTCTAAACATGAGATTCCAAATAAAGTAACAGTGCGTGTAATGTTGGCAATAGAAGCAAGTAATGTGAAATTCATACCTCACACCTGCTTTCCTATGCCACTCAGGTTGTGCCAAAATGCTACTCTCTTGCTCGAAGCTAAGTGAATATCAGATGCCTTTTATTTCCGTGACATGTGTGCTGCATAACACAATGTGCTCCAAGCCTTATTTGCATTTGAAGAAGAATCAGTCTTTTGTGTGCTTTTATTGCAACCATTGCTGTTGTAAGGATATTCCTTGCCTAGCAGGTATAGATTGCCTAATTGGTCTTGTCCATTCACTTCTGGTTTTCCCTACATTATCATCCTATCTGTAAGATTTGTGCTACCCTGATTTCCTTCCTAGAGTCCTAAACATGTGTCATAAAGATAAGGAAATGTAAGGTAAAAAGAAGGCCACATTTTTTTCTTTGCTGTATTTCTTGCTGCTTCTACTGGGTGCTGGCTGTTCTGCAAAATCTCAGGACACCTAGGGAGAAGGAAACCTGAGCATCTTAAAAGTCTTTACTTAAAGTCTTAAAAGACTTCACTTAAAAGAGCTTTCCTCACGATGAAACAATGATCAAATGGCAGGGGAATAATATGATTTTATTTTTTTTTTAATTGTGCTGTTACTGCAGAGCGCTACATAGTTGAAACAATAAATCCTGTAAAAGTCACAAGGCAGGAAGATTCACATTTCCAAAGACAGCAGTTCTGAGGGTGAGCAGTTCAAGTTCGAGATCCTCAGGACAGTGAGAAGAGCGTGTAGCAGGCTCACTGCCCTGGACTTCAAGAGAGCAGACTTTGGCCTCTTCAGGAACCTGCTTAGTAAGGTTCCATGGGATATAGCCCTGGAGGGCAGGGGGGCCCAAGACTGTTGGTTGATATTCAAGGATTACTTACTACATGCTCAGGAGTGTTAAATCCCAACTAGAAGGAAGTGCAGCAGGAGGGCCAGGAGACCTCCTTGGATGGATAAGGAGACGCTGAGGAAACTTTGAAGAGAAAAAGGCTTATTAAAGGTGGAAGCAAGGACAGGTGGCCTGCGAAGAATACGGGGATGTTGTCTGGGAAGCTAGGGACCAGGTCAGGAAAGCTAAGGTTCAGTTAGAATTAAACTTGGCTAGGGATGTGAAAGATAACAGGAAAGGATTCTATAATTACATTGCAAATGTAATTGACAGACTAGGGACAACGTGGGCACTCTCTGGAAGCCATCAGGAGAACTGGCTACCCTGGATTTGGAGAAGGCCTCTGAGGTTCTTAATGACTCCTTTGCCTCGGTCTTCACTGCAAATGCTGTGACCACATCACCCAAGTCTTGGAAGGCAGATGCAGGGACTGTGAGAATGAAGACCCCAGGCCCACGGTAGGAGAGGATCTGGTTCAAGACCATCTTAAGAACCGGAACGTGCGCAAGTCCATGGGACCTGATGAAATCCATCCGCGGGTCCGGAAGGAGCTGGCGAATGAAGCTGCTAAGCCACTGGACATCATATTTGAAAAATCATGGCAGTCAGGTGAAGTTCCCAACAACTGGAAAAAGGGAAATATAACCCCCATTTTCAAGAAGGGGAAAATGGAAGACCCAGGGAATTACAGACCAGTCAGTCTCACCTCTGTGCCTGGCAAAATCTTGGAGCACATTCTCCTGGAAGGCACGCTAAGGCACATGAAAAACAACAAGGTGCTTGGTGACAGCCAGCATGGCTTCACTAAGGGGAAATCCTGCCTGACCAATTTGGTGGCCTTCTATGATGGGGCTACAGAACTGATGGACAGGGGTAGAGCAGTTGACGTCATCTACCTGGACTTGTGCAAAGCATTTGATACTGTCCCACACGACATCCTTGTCTCTAAATTAGAGAGACATAAATTTGATAGGTGGACCACTCTGTGGATAAAGAACTGGCTGGATGGCCTCATGCAAAGAGTTGTGGTCAATGGCTCAATGTCCGGCTGGAGACCAGTAATGAGTGGTGTCCCTCAGGGATCGGTGTTGGGACCGGTTTTGTTCAACATCTTTGTCGGTGACATGGACAGTGGGATTGAGTGCGCCCTCAGCAAGTCTGCCGATGACACCAAGCTGTGTGGTCCAGTTGATACGCTGGAGGGAAGGGATGCCATCCAGAGGGACCTTGACACGCTTGTGAGGTGGGCTGATGCCAACCTTATGAACTTCAACCATGACAAGTGCAAGGTCCTACACCTGGGTGGGAGCAATCCCAGGCACAGCTACAGACTGGGCAAAGAAGAGATTCAGAGCAGCCCTGCAGAGAAGGACTTGGGGGTGCTGGTTGATGAGAAACTTAACATGAGGCGGCTTCAGAGTGCGCTTGCAGCCCAGAAAGCCAACCGTATCCTGGGCTGCATCAAGAGGAGTGTGACCAGCAGGTTGAAGGAGGTGATCCTGCCCCTCTACTCTGCTCTTGTGAGACCTCACCTGGAGTATTGTGTGCAGTTCTGGTGTCCTCAACATAAAAAGGACATGGAACTGTTGGAACAAGTCCAGAGGAGGGCCACGAGGATGATCAGGGGACTGAAGCACCTCCCGTATGAAGACAGGCTGAGAAAGTTGGGGCTGTTCAGCCTGGAGAAGAGAGGGCTGCGTGGAGACCTCATAGCAGCCTTCCAGTATCTGAAGGGGGCCTATAGGGATGCTGGGGAGGGACTCTTCATCAGGAACTGTAGTGATAGGACAAGTGGTAACGGGTTAAAACTTAAACAGGGGAAGTTTAGATTGGATATAAGGAGGAAGTTCTTTCCTGTTAGGGTGGTGAGACACTGGAATGGGTTGTCCAGGAAGGTTGTGAATGCTCCATCCCTGGTAGCGTTCAAGGACAGGCTGGATGTAGCCTTGAGTGAGATGGTTTAGTGTGAGGTGTCCCTGTCCATGGCAGGGGGGTTGGATCTAGATGATACTAAGGTCCTTTCCAACCCTAACTATTCTATGATTCTGTGATTCTGTGATGACAAACTGGAGGCATCAGAAAGCAAAGGGACAAAATAATGCAAATTATTTCTATACTTGCTGTCTCTTCGGCTGTGGTAGGTTGATGCTATGACAATATTAATAGCAGCACCTGGGTCACAGGGATACTAACATCTTCCTTCCACATCTCTGGACAAGTGAGGTCGTCTGTGGAAACCATTCCTTGCTGCACAGAATGTAGCGGTCAAAAATGCCGATACCACACGTGATGTGAAGTTGGGTATAAAAGCTGAGTTTCTAGCTCAGTGCATGAGAAATCAGCTGGGTAGTGGGTCTGGCCCAAACTCAAATTGTACGTGAAGTTTTCTTAAGAAATATTTTTTTTCATAGGAGACTGTATTGGGTTGCTGTGGAGTAATGTCATTCAACACGTACTATTTCCCTGGAGCCTTACATCCTTACAGCTTGAACTTGGGCTAATGGAATTTGACAGTTAACTCTTATGACGCTAAATTTCCTTTGTGTCTTTTATAGGCTTTTTACCACAGAGAGAAAGTGCTAGATCTTTCTTCTTCTCCGAACAGGATGAATGCCTAAAAGGTATAACAATTTACCCTCTTTTTGATGAGTTATCTAGGCATTTTGGATCCTTTCAAACATATATCTGATACTTCATTTTTCCCTGGTGTTCTTAAGAATATTGACTATTCTTATTAGCCATATATGCCCACATGGTTTTTGATCCTGAATGATAATGACTTTGTTGCTGTTTTGCTCACTCGAGTTACAACGAGGAACACACTCAGAAGGGTGTAACCATGTTAATTTATTCTTTTTGTGCAGAGGCCCTATGTTATTTTGTAAATCAGTAGACCTCCCTGAAGAAAGAGATGGTTGGGAAGACAGATTTAGATTATTGCTTGAGGTGAGTGTTTTAACTTCTGTTACTTGGTAACTGCAGCCCTGAGGAGAAGGACTTGGGTTGGTGGCTAAAAGCTCAACGTGAGCCAGCAGTGTGCGCTCGCAGCCCAGAAACCGACCGTGTACTAGGCTACATCCTAAGGAATGTGGCTAGCAGGTCAAGGGAGGGAATTCTTTCCTTCTAACTGCGCTCTGGTTAACTCCTTCTAACTCCCCCCTGCAGTCCTGCATCCAGCTGTGGAGTCCTCTGTACAGGAAAGACATGAACCTGCTGGTGAGGGTCCAGAGGAGGGCCACAGAAACAATGGATGAAACACCTCTTCCATGAGGAAAGGTTGAGAGAGTTGGGGCTTCTCAGCCTGGAGAAGACAAGATTTCAGGGATACCTTCTTCTGGCCTTTCAGTTCTTAAAACGGGCCTATAAGAAAGATGGGGAGACACTATTTAGCAGGGGCTGGTGTGACAGCATGAGGGGTAATGCTTTTAAACTAAGAGAGGAGATTGAGGCTGGATGTGAGGAAAAACTTTACAATGAGGGTGGTAAAATACTGGCACAGGTTGCCCAAAGAGACAGAAGGTGCCCCATCCCTGGAGACATTCAAGACCAGGCAGGATGTGGTTCTAAGCAACCTGATCTAGTTGAAGATGTCCCTGTGCATTGCAGGGGATTGGAATAGACGACCTTTGAAGGTTCACCCAACCCAAACTATTCTATAGCGCCTTTTTTCCTACTCTGGTTGTGCCCAAGACACCGTCTGGTGTTTGTCCTGGTGTCGCAGGTGAAGGGAAGTCATCCTTGGCAGGCTAATTAAAAGGGCTTCATGATGAAGCAATGATCAAATGGTAAGGTATCTATCAATGATTGAATGAAAATTAGAGGGTAAGCAAATGGTGATTAAGCAACCATGGAACGGTAACTAGAATAACAGGATCAATTAGGTTGGAGGAGACCCTTCAGGTCATTGAGTCCACCCATTAACCTAACACTGCCAAGGCCACCACAAAACCATGTCGCTAAGCTGGCCCTTGACTCTGCACTTGCTGCAGGAGCAGCCGCTCCAGTGACGTGGGTGCCGAAGGCTCGGGCCCCCACGACACAGCCACCCCTGTGAGAAACCCCTTGGTCCCCCTTCACCCACAGGGCCACTGTGACCCACAGGGGCAGGCAGCCCCTACGCTGGGGCACTATGCGCCAGTGTGACCTGGTGAGGTGAGTGGAGAGGGCAGGGCAGGGACAGGGAGGGCTACTGAGGGAGGAGAGGGGCCCCACATCAGAGGGCTCTGGGTCTTTGCTGCAAGCTCACCTGTGTCTCTCTTCTCCCTCAGAGGTAGCAGAGGAGCATTCGGAGGAGATGCCCAAGTGCTGCTGGGATAGAGACTCTTTAAGTGCCCACTGTTGATGTCTGCTGTCTCCACACAGAAGTGTAAGACGCCTGACATGATGGAGCAGGGTGAGAGCAAAGCCCCCTCCCACAGCCTGGCAGAAGGGCTCTTGGGGCAGCCACTGTGGGGCTGGGAGCGTTGGCAGGGGGAGGAAGGAGGTTGCCACCCATGCTGGGGCAGGACTCCTAATGTCCCAGGCAAGCAGGACCCGGGCTGGGCAGCAGGCACCCACCATGACTCTCGTGCCTGCAATTATACTTGCTGTACAAGGCTTCCAACCCTGCCCAGCAGCCAGCTAGGCAGGGATGGAGCAGCCCTTGGGCACGTCCCTGGTCCCGCAGAGCTGCTCATTCCTGGTGGCATTTGCTCTCTCCCCTGCAGCATGCGTGCTGTGTCGCTGGGCACATGCAGACCCAGACATCTGCAGGCCCAAAGTGAAGAACGAAGGGATCTGTGCCCATAGCTTTTGCCTAGTGAGTTCCTCTGGGGCTGGCTGTGGCTTTCTGACAGGCAGGCCCTACTGGACACTCCTCATCATCTCCTCTCTTTTCTGTAGAGTTTTGCCAAAGGGAATTCACAGCAAGAGAACACAGACGAGTTTCATCTTAAGGATATTAGCCGCATGATCAAGCAGGCTGCGTACAGGGTGAGCACCTGATATGATCAGGGAGATTTGTGCCAGGAGAGGTCAATGGGAGCTTAGCCAAGATGCCCAGAACAAAATCCCAGCCCTTCCAACCAGCTCTGGGACAAAAGTCTTGCTTCCAGCAGCTCGACAGAGGCTCCATCACAGGAGCCAGCTCTTCCAGGTTCTGCAGGCTGTGACCCAGCAGCCGCCACATCCTGCCCCCTACCCTGAGGTGTGGGGCTGGCTGTGGAGGCCACTGATGGGGTCTGCTCTCTCCGGGACTGCTTCATCTGGCGAGAGCAGGGCCACCATCACCTGCTGGCAGAAGGGCTGCAAACACAGGCTCCATCTCCCCTGTGCTGTGGAGGGCAGATGCATCACCCAGTTCTTTGAGCACTACAGGCAAGGGCAGCCAGGCCTTACGGGTGAGGCAAACCTGCAGTGACTCTTCCCAATGACTGATCACAGTCAGAGCCACAGCCAGAGCAAAATCCCAGCCAAAGCTGCATCATTGGTGTGTGCTGTGTCTGTGTGTATGGTCTCTCACTGGGGGTCAGCAGCTCTTAACCAGAGTGGAGCAACTCCTTTCCTAGAATATGTGTCCATATTTGCAGCTTCAGAGCCTTCTTCATTCCTCAATTATCCAGCATGTTCTTGCTGTTGATAAAACAAAGGGGGCTTGTGCTCTTTGGATTTAGGTAAACAATCAGATAATTTGAAGAAGCGCTGTAGGTGGAAATAGTGTGGTTTTCCCACTGCACAGTGAATAATAATAACAGTAATAGTAACAACAAGAAGAACAACACTAATTTTTCTGGTAATTTTTCTTTTTTTCCTTTTTCTTTTTTTTTTTTTTTCGTCCCCTTAATATGCTTAAAAGAATGTTCCTTGGACAATTAGGTTCTTAGGCTACTTAAATGTGGACCACTCCAGTGGCTTCTTCAGCTGTTTGGAAGCCAGCGCACAGCAGCTTCACACAGAGAGTGAAATAATATCAGCTTTGCTTTCCCCCAGGAAACAAAGAAAGATGTTCTCCACTCAAAACCAGTGTAATTTATCATTTCCTGTACACTAAAAGGCTGCAAGGTTCAACATAAAGGTAAAGGTGAAACACTGAAACAAATCTGGAAGACATTAGGTTATATGAAATAGAAATTTGCGCTGCAAGGGACATGAAGAACAGAGGTATTTTTTATTGGTTCCTTGTCAATATTTAAAAACCGAGTAATAGCAATGGTGTACTGGTACTGCCTGGAAGGATCAAAGGGAGAAGTTTCTGTAGACAAAGGTAAAAATACATAGTTTTAATCCTTTCAGCTTCCATAAGAAAAACTTGAAAAGATTGATCAATATTTGGATGGAAGATGTCTAAAGAAACCCGAGTGACTTTGGCTGAATGTAACTGGCTATTTTTTGTTCACACAGTATTCAGATTTCCTTAAATTTATGTGACAAGGCCTTTAGTGCTGAACTGTTGAACACTGAGTGACAAGGTTTTGTTGCTACTGATCCAAATTTTCCTGAGGTGTTCCCTGGCTGGGTGACTACGTATGACTGCAGATTTTCAATTACATACATGCTTGTCTCAACAGCTTTGAAATACACTATACAAAGCTCTGTGCCAGGCAGATAGGTATATATGGGGCTTTTAACAAAGTTTTATAGGAAGAAAACATGAAAGTAGGCTTAAATGTATAAATGGCTTAAAAACAGGATTAGAAAAAAATTATGAAGAATAAGTTTATGATGCACTGCTGAGTACAGTGCCTCCACTAGAGCTCAGCTTACTAAACCCCTGATTTTTGGAATGAGGGAGTACACAAGAGGGATCCCTCAATATTTGTGGCTTCCTTATATTTCACAGAATCATCAAATACTAGGTTGGAAGGGACTTCAAGGATCATCTGGTTCAACCTTTCTTGGCAAAAGCATGGTTAGACAAGATATCCCAGCACATTCTCCAGCTGAATGTTAAAAGTGCCCCGTGTTGGGGAATTCACCACTGGGGAGATTCCAATGGCTGATTGTTCTCATTGTGAAAAAAAAATTCCCTCTTGTGTCCAACTGGAATCTGTACCCATCACCCCTTATCTTTTTCATGTGGCTCCCTGCAAAAAGGGAATCTCCATCTTCTCTGCAGCCACCCTTTAAATACTGGAACATGATGATAAGGTCTCCCCTGGGCCTTTTGTCAAGGCTGAACAAACCCAGCTCTCTCAGCCTTTAATCATACAGCTTCCCAGTCCTTTGATCATCTTTTTTGCCCTTCTCTGGATGCTTTCCAGCTCATCTGTATCTTTTTTGCATGGTGGGGACCAAAACTGAACACAGTATTCTAGGTGTGGCCTGACAAGCACCAAGCAGAATGGGATCATGACTTCTCTATGCCCAGCATCCTGTTGGCTTTCTTTGACACAGCAGCATCCTGTTTACTCATCTTGATTTTGCTGTCCACCAGGACCCCCAGATTCCTTTCCACAGAGCTGCTACCACATCTGGGTAGTTACCAGCCTATGCAGCACTCCGGGATTATGTCTTCCCAGGTGTAAGACCTTATATTTGTCTTTGCTGAACTACATAAGGTTCTTGTCAGCCTACTCTTCTAAACTATCTAGGTCTTCCTGCAGGGTCGCTCTCCCTTCCAAAATGTTCACTTCCTCACTCAGTTTGATCATCAGCAAACCTTATCAGGGTACATTTGATCCCGTCATCCAGATCACTTACAAATGTATTAAACAGTGAAAGGCCCAATATTGATCTCTGCAGGACCCCACTTGTAACAAGTCACCAGATGGAAAAAGAGCTATACACCACCACCCTCTGAGTACAGACAGTCAGCCAGTTCCCCACTCACTACACAGAACGCTTATCTAGACTGTAATGCAGAGGTCTCTCCAGGAGGAGGCTGTGGGAAACCATATAAAAAGCCTTGAAGAAATCCAGATAAATAGAAGCTGTTAGCACACGCCTGCTGTAAGGTCCCCCTTGGAGATGACCCCCTCTGATCTTGACCTAGAGTCATTCAACAGGGCTTCCACAATTGCCATAGTTGACTTGTATATATTAAAGAAGCCTATAGTCATCCATTGCAATTCTCCAGTCAGGTGAGTTGTTCCCCATGTTTCAGTTATTCCTATGATATCATAACTCTCTGACTGGACACAGAGCTCCCATTCCTCCTGTTTGTTCCCCAGGCTGTGTGCACTGGTATACATACACTTGAGCTGGTTGGTTTTCTGGTTCTCATCTTGGCAGGCAGCTAAGGAACATTTGTTGCTGCTCTGGTTGGCCTCCTTACTCCTCAGTTGGCTGCAACAGTGTGATTGTTGCCACTTTGGACCCTGCCCCCCCGTCCTTCAGTTTAAAACTAGCCTTACCAAGTTGGACAGCCTGCTGCCAAAGATCCCCTTGCTTCTTTCCCTTCCATATGAAGATAGGCTGAGAAAATTGCAGCTGTTCAGCCTGGAGAAGAGAAGGCTGCGTGGAGACCTCATAGCAGCCTTCCAGTATCTGAAGGGGGCTATTAAAGATGCTGGGGAGGGACTCTTCATTAGGGACTGTAGTGATAGGACAAGAGGTAACGGGTTAAAACTTAAACAGGGGAAGTTTAGATTGGATATAAGGAGGAAATTCTTTCCTGTTAGGGTGGTGAGGCACTGGAATGGGTTGCCTAGGGAGGTTGTGAATGCTCCATCCCTGGCAGTGTTCAAGGCCAGGTTGGACGAAGCCTTGGGTGACATGGTTTAGTGTGAGATGTCCCTGCCCACGGCAGGGGGGTTGGAACTAGATGATCTTGAGGTCCTTTCCAACCCAAATTATTCTATGATTCTATGATTCTTCTAGACACATGGATACCACCCCTCCCTAACAGGCTATAGTCATTGAAGAATGTCCCGTCCTCATAAAAGCCAATGAAGCCAGAGGGTGATTTGCATTTTACAAAAATATATTTTCTTCTGGATGCAGCCAAAGACAACATGCAGGGAGATAAAAACGAACAGAGATTAAAACAATTTGAAAGTGTGATTAGGAAGGCTGCAATACTTGAGCCAGGCTTTAACCAACAGCATAATATCTTCTTTTGTGGGAGCTGCCCGGCATGGTTGCCTGGTCATAGCTGAATTCAGGACCTGCTGGGACTATAGAGGGGTTGCACTGAGCAAAGTTTACTTGGGATCTGGACAGTAACAAAACACTAATTGGCAGATGTTAGTATTAGTGGAACAGTAATAAAGATGATTGTGTTATTCCTCTGTGCAGCCACAACCAGTCTGTTGTGCAATTATATGAAGCAAATGTCCACAACTGAATAAATTACTCTGTCAGGGCACATCAAGACCCCAAGCCTGTATCCTTTTGGTAACACTGCTGTAAATCTACTTTAATCCCACTGTGTACAAAAGGAGTTCCTCATGATTTACAGTAGTATAGACTGCAGCAACATCTGTGCTGATCTTTCCCCTTAGTTATCTAGTGCATTTCGGACTTCGAATTTTTTAGCAAGAGGCTTACTGCTGAAGAAAAGCTGTGTCCTTCTGTAAGATTTGGCAATACTACTCTCAGCCTGAAGGATGAAAGTCAGGTCACATTAATATTTGAAGGCCTTAGGTTTAGAGGTAGACCTTTGCCTGGTGTTTCACAGACATAAGCACAAGCACCAAGCAATAAGAAGAATTTGCCTTACTTGCTCTTAGGTTGGACTGGTGAAATTTTTGTATTAGGCACATCTTAAGCAAGTAGGTTTTTGAGCAGCAGAACTAATAATAACTATTAATTTCCTGAGGATTCCCGCGTGTTTAAGAAGATATTAAAATGCTTATCTAAGTATTTTCATTCAAGTAATTCTCATAGTATGGATAAGAGCAGTTTGTTCTTTTCCATTTGAGCTGCTTATCTCCATGCAACTCATACAGATTTAAATCATTATCTGTCAAGTGTGCTTCCAACTGGACACAGTATTTAAAATAAAAGGATGGGGGATTACAGGCAGACAAATCTCACACAGAGACAACAGGAGCACCAGAACCTCATTTCTAAATGAAAGTGAGTTAAAGATGTCACATAATAAGAACCACAGTTTGACTGTTGCAAATAAGCACCAGAACTGCCCCAAAATTCAGTATCTGGCCACAGGCCAGTCACTCCCTATATTAATGTTACCATGAGATACCACAAATCTCTGTGCCTCCAGAACCTTCCCCTTCCTTATCTGCTTTAATCAACCGTGATTTAGTGTGCAGTAATTTATCTCTGACTAAAGGTGAAAAGTTGCAATCAACTCTTTTCATTGGAATTTTTTAAACTATACAGAAACTGGCACATGATACAGCTCTGCCATGTGCTAGAGGTACAGTCAGGGAAAAAATCTTTGAATGAAATTTGGATTATTCAATATTGGATGACAACCAGGACTTGAAAATGCAGCTTGCTGAGCCATTGCGGGCCTGCTAATTAAGCTCCTGGTAACTCCAGAGCAGCTTTAAAGAATTTGACAGCATAATATGGGTAAAATAAGACTATTGCTAGAAAAGCAAACCCATGAAACATCATTTATTGATACACCTAATCAAAACATATTTTGTATGATTTTAGCTTAAACGGATCATTTGTAATATACATATGGAGTGAGATAAGTAATTTACATAGTCATCTGTTGTATCAAGTGTTGTGTGGCATACGTCCACCCATTAATAAAAAGACGAGCACAGAAAGTCGAGGCACTCTTCTGCTTTTCCTTAAATAGCCTTACAGTGGCCTGTCCTGGAGTAATTAAAAATATCCAGTATCACAAGTATTTTCAACATCAGCAGTAAGAGGAGACCTCTGTTACTTTAAGGAATATATTTCACATTCACAAAGGTCAGATTCCATTCGAGTTCTTGAGACTTCTCCTGTAGTGCAGGTCCCAGACCAATACTCAGCTGTACCAAGGCAGATCCCTCAACGCATGTCCTCCACAACGGCCTACGTAAATCATGCCCTGGTACAACAAAAGCCCGTCTGCAAGAAAAAGCCGTTGGAATCACACAATGGGCCCTTCATAAGGGCTTCTTCAGTACTTTTCCAAAGTCAGGCATAACCCAGCTGTTACCATCTGCTGGAAAGAGCTCTTAGCAGAAGGCACCTTATAAATGCCTGCCAAGCACCAGCCCCTTGACAAAGTGGACCATCTGAATTCTCGCAGGATGAATCCCCTCTGGAGACATGTGATTTCACTGGCCAGAGGGCAGTTGCTAGTTATGCTTGCTGCTCACGTGTCTCCAGGTGGCTGTATGAAGGTAGGGGAAGACTTTAGTGGACTGAATCCATAAAAATGAAATAGTAACTTTTCATGGGTAATTAGGAAAAGCTGTTTTGAATTTTAAACACAGATACCCTAATTATTGCAAAAGCAACACCTTTTGCTGGCATTTAAATTCCTCTAAGCCATCTTTAATAATCATTATGGTTTTATTAAATGTCTAGCCCTAGGACTAACTATTAGCATTGATTTAAAGAATAAAGGCCGATTAAAAGTTTTCCATCATGATTTCATTCCAGTCTCGCTTAAGTACTGGGAACTGTCAAGATACCAGCCTGAAAACCAGTTAATCTCAGCCTAAAATTAAGCAGTTAAATTTATCTGCATAAATATAAATTGACATTGTTAATCCCACAGAGAAAATTCTGTATGCCCAAATACCAGATCCTGTCACTTAAGATTGCGTTGGTGTTGAGGTATGGAGATCCTCTTAACATATGATTTATTTTTAATGCTTTCACTGAAATTATAAAACTATCAATCACATTTCTCTTCAATGGATTTAAGCTCTTCCTTTCCAGCTACACATGAGTGCTGCACAAAGACTCAAAACTGTTGCAGCATCACCTCTGGAGTAGTCTTCAAAAGAATAAATGATTGCTCCACCAGCATTCTAGGAATTTGCCTTGGAAACACCCATATAGCCTGACATAAAATGTGAAAGAAGATGAACAGATAGCTGTAAAGAAAGCCATGACATAGCCCAGAATGAAAAGTCCATCACATATTAAAATACAGATTGATAGTTCACACCCCCATAAATTAAGTTGTTTTGGACTTATTTGTGGCAAATAAAGTAAGACACCAAGTTCTGAACTTTTTTCAGGGTATAAAGCCCATTGTAAACACAGCAACTGAAGTCTTGATTTAAATTGCTTGTCATTTATATACATGTAGGTACTCCTCACATGACAAGTGCACACACTGTTTTAATACCTACATCTGTTCCAGCTCATTAAACCCAGCTGTTCTTTACTTTTCTTCTCTTCCCCTTATGGTTCAGTGGCAGTAAAACCATTCCACCCAAGCCGTAAGTGAAAAGCAGAGAAGCCATTTCCTACAACCAGCCAGAAAAAAAGACTAGTATTGCCAGTTTTCTTGATTTCCTGTGCTTAAGTGTAAATTGATCAGGGAAACGTATCCCTGCATAGAAACAAAGCTAGTTTCACTCTGGAATGCTAAGCCGTGAACACAGCTATGTTGGCATACTTAGAGCATTGCAATGATACATCCTGGTTGAAATGGGAGTGTAGAAGTTCTCCTAGGCAAATTGAGAAATACTGGTAGGAATACTGCTTTTTGAGCATTTAAAATGGCAGATATAACATAACAGAACTGACTGTATACTTATATTCTATTTATCTATGCATAGCACATACTGAGTTTAGGACACTAATAGAGGCAGTGTCCTGGGTGGCTTCTGTTCAGAGCCCTTCTTCATCCATTGATTTGCTGTTCCACCACCAAGTGACCAAATGCTTTTTAGCACGGGAACACTTTTATGTGAAAGCAGAGAAAATACTGCTTTTTCCAATTTAGCACCTGCAGTAAATGTAAATGGATGTGAAGACAATAACTGGTAAAAAAGGTCGTATTTAAAGTTTGCCCAGACCTTCAGCCAAATAAACAAACAAACAAAAAAAAAGTTCTTGATTTTTATATAAATGTTTTTTCTGCAAACTAATAACTTAGGAGGCAAATGCTTCTGGCAGATATACATTGAAAGAAGAAATAAAGGCTCGGCGAACTGTCAGATACCTAGCTGTAACCTTGCTATTGGAAAGATCACGGAAAGGTATTTTCTTTTATTACTTTCCTAGGATAAAGAAAATGTTGCGATTCTCTCATTGTTGTATATCAGGACTTGCACTTTTTCTAGACTGCAACAGCCATTGAGGGCTTTGGGGAAGGGAACTTCATCCACCAGGGGAGAGAAGGACAAAAAAGAAACTACAGTGATGCACAGTCTCAGATCAGCCACCTCTATGACCAAGGAGCTACAGGAGACAGGGACAGATTGCTAACAGCCAAGGAGGGTAAGGTGGTATCAAAGTGCCACAAGTGTAGCTAGAGGGTGAGAAAGTATGAGTAGAGGGGATTCTGCAGCACATCTTTCCAACTCCAGTAGCATTTCTATACTATTGCACTCCAGACCTGAGAAACCACCTGGAAAATGCTGTGGTGGGCAGGAAGTTGGTCAGAACATTGGCAGGGCCTTGGGCCTCTTCCTCTTCTGCCCACTGCAACAGGGGGGAGAAGAGAAGAAATACTGCCTGTCATTGAGGAGGTGACACTGCATGGGGCTGGGATCCTCTTCACAGGTAGCATGGCAGGCATTTAGGTGCTATTTGCAAACTTTGCTCACTGTCTACTTCGTTTTTAACAAAGACATTTTTATTCTTTTAAAACATTTTACCTGCATTAATACAGACCTTGGTTACACACTCCATTGCAGATAAGTACTTAAGGAAACACAAAAAACAGGCAGGCTGTTCCAAATTTTTAGTAGACTTCAAAATTACATAAAGCAGTTGCCAGTTGGCATGGATGTGACAACACAACATCACATTTCCTCACCTCTTTCCTTGTGCAATGCTGCTTGCCATACAAAGCTCCAGGAACACAAAGCCCTTGCAATGCCTACCTCTTCTGGACTGCTCCCAGTGATGACAGATGAGCTTTCTCATTGCCTGTGCCAGGCCTGAGAACTGATAGTGTCCTAGAGCCCATGCTGGCCAAAGTTCTATGCATTATCCTAGTAAATGTTGTGCCATTTACCTCCCGCCCCACTACTTTGAAGAACACCAGGCTTCCTGGCACCTTGGCTGGGTTACAGACAGTGCCATTTTGCTTTCAGTTTGCCTAATACTGGTTCTGCATCCATTAAGGAGTATGTCAGTGTACAAATGAGCCATCTCCTGCCAGGTGGTCTCATAGCAGGGAATGGCCTCATCAGCCAGGCGACTAGAGGGTACACTGAGCTCTCCTGAAACAACAGCATGTACTCATCTTTTTAAAGGCAAAAAGATGCTTTCATATTCAAATAGATCTGGACCACACAATACCATGCACACTGCCAAGGTATCCTGCAGTGGTATTCAAAAAGGCTGTGTCTATAGTGATAAATTAGATGTGCCTAGGAACACGCCCAGGTGCTGAGGCCAACTGGCATAGAACGGCTTACATCGATGCTAATAAATTGTCTCATCTTCCAAAGCAGGGTTGCTGCATGCAAACCACCTACACCACTCTGATCATGCCCAGGCATTACTTAGGAAGTGTGCTTGCTGCGATGGGCCAGGAGTGAGGGGAGCAGGGGTTGGTGTCACGGTTTACTAGAATAGATACTTGGAGGCACACTATGCACACACGAATCTGCTAGCACAGAAGCAGCTGAATTTGCTCTCCTGGTCAAATAAGCCATCCTCAGTGGTCTTACTCATTCATACTCATGTGTCCACAAAAGCCTCTGTAGTGCAATCACTGTGTGTATAGGAAAGGAATGTTTACAGATGCCAGTACTGGCACTTTGGGACTGTTCTCAATCTGGGTATCACTGTACGGGTGATAGGAAAATCAACCATTTTGCAGCCACAACACATTAGTTATTACCTCACAAACTTCCACCACCACTACATCGAGTGCTCAGTACTGGTTGGCATCAGACTGACTTGTCGCTGGCTTGTAGCAAAGTCACCGCCTGCCAGATCTCAGTTGCAGCCTGTGTGGGCTGGTGCTGCCTTCTTTGCACGTATTTTGTACAGTGTATTTTCCATGAAGATACTGTGCAGTGTGCACAAGTTCTTCAGTCAGTTCTTGCTGTCTAGGGTCTGTAGAGTAAATGAAGCAGATGTGAAATCAGGGAAACGTTAGTAGTGGAAATTCCTCAGTCTTAAGACCCATCTCCTTTAATATTGGCATTAGTAATTTCAGTACAAATAAGAGTAATTTTGGTGAGATATGTTAATGCATGAAGCTGGGTGGTAACATGAAAAGAGAGGAGGTTCGGAGGCTTGGATATCCTATTGGAATTAGCCAATGAACTTCAGTACTGCAATAGCAGAAACAGGATGAATTTCAATAAAATGAAGACTACATATATGAGAATTGCGCGACACCAAGGACCTTATTGATGTCAGCCAGAGAAGAATGCATGTGTTGCCAGCTGACTGGAGAATGACCATGAACCACCATGGGAGATAATCATAGAAAAAGCAATTGAGGCTGCAGGAAGTGTTTTCAGGGACAGTTCCTTGTGCAGTGCTTACTGGACAGTAAGCAAAACAGGCAGGAGGGGCAGAGGAACGGACAGTCTCTCTGATGGCAGAAGGCTGGCAGCTCTTGGTCATCCTAATAACAGCAGAGGTTAGGAAGAGAAGTACACCAATTGTACAATGAAAGTGGCACAGGAACACTTCAGAGAAAAGAAAATGTTGGCACAGACTAACGTTTTCATGCTAGATATAAAAAAAGTTAGGTTGGGAATTAAAAGATGTCTCTCTTCTCAAAACCATCCTGTCTAAAGCAGCTATTTGAGCAGAGCAAGAATGACATAAAGGAAGAGATTTTTAGGCAATGCTTATTAAGTTTGAAAGAAGAACAGAATGACATGCTTGCCTCTGAGGGCAAGGAACAGGGCCTGGCAATCCGTATTTCCATTGCAGTCCTTTTGTCCCGCCATAAAGAAGCAGCAGTCTGTGCTTACTTATGTCCTTGTCCCTGTGACATGAGAAGCACAGAGAGTATCCAGGGAGGCTGCAGCCTAAGTCACCTATATCCATATATATATAGATATCCATGCATATCTAGATATACCTATCTCCTCGATGGTCTCCATGTCATGGCCTGCCCCAACTGTCCTCTAAAGATCTTTTCCAAGTTTCACATTCTTCATTTTAATCCGGATTTGAGTAAGTGAGAAGTAAGTTTTCCATTTACAGCCCCATATTATTAAATTCAGCAGTGGAAAGGGACAGCACTGAGGAGACCACACATTAGTTTGCCACGTTGGAGGGATAAGAAATAACAGACAAATTGCACTGAGAGTGATGCGCACCATGGGAGTAGGGACACCAGAATATGATCCTCAAAATCAGACATGCCTGCCCTGAATTATGGTAGCACCAGTCTGGACATGAGGGCTGGTTATGCTCAGGCTGGCTGTTTGGCTAATTCAGCTGCAGGGTCCAGGGAAAATCCTGTATGGTAGCTAGGAGGAGACTCTGCTGACAGTCAGGTTCATGCCGGCATTGTGTGGAATCATTACAAAAAAAGCCAGTAGGACAAACGTGTCCCAGTGGTCATCTCTCCCAATTAGAAAAGACTGAGTATGTCTGAAAGGATAATTAGAAAACATCATATTAACCAGCGAAGCCCTGAGGCTTGTCAGTATGAAGTGAAGTATCATTAATTGATACAAATTGTTTGTTAAGGAGTAACTCATTTGTCATGGCTTGCATAGTGCCTTGGATGAAGAAAATCCTTAAAGACAGAATAAAACCATTTGCTGTAGTTGTGGAGGAGTCTCTGGAACAAACATATGCTTTCTAGCTCTGCTTGATGCCTGCCAGAGCAAGATTTTTATCATTCATTTTCTGGTACTAGTACGGATGTGAAATGAGCAACCATCACAGTTGGTAACTGATGCCAGTTCTGGCTGGGAAGGATGCAAAAAGCCATTGCAGCAGAATCAAGGGTGCATTTATTGGAACCCTCTGAACTGAAAGCAACACAGGCTTTTCCAGAGGACAATATCCACAGTGGTCCTGCAGAGAAAGAGAGTTAATAGCACTGTCCAGGAGCAGAGAGCTGGGGGTGCCAGCCTAGACATACAGGCAGTGTTTCGTGGATGGGGTGCTGTCCCCCTGTGCCCAGCAAGGAGAACAGGGCATGGCCAGTGATCAGGATGGGCTCAGAGGCAGCCCAGGGATCACCAGACACATCTGTATTGAGACAGATCTGGGAGAAGCAAGGAAGTCACACCAGGTAGAGGGCTGAGCATACCTCAGTTCAAGGTATGAGGCTTGTACCACTCAGGGCCCCAGGGAAGGCTGTAACTGCACTCCCAACTCTCAGAGCAGAAGCCTAAAATGGACATCAAGAATTTGGCTTCATCCAAAGGATGAATTCTGGGATTACAACAGGGAAATAGAATGGGCAGAAGATTCTGTCAGCAGTTTTCAAACTGCCTGCCTCAGTTCCTATTTCCAGGACAGCACTTGCCTGCAGCCCTGTTTCTTTACAGGAATCAGTAACAGAGTTGGAAGAGAAGAGTGAAGTGACATGGGGTGACATGGGATCAACTTCTGCAATGGGGGATGCAATGACCAGCAATAATCCCACTTACTACAAAGAGATGAGACTTGTTAAGTACTTGCTAAGTAGGACAGAGACTACTTTGGAAAATCATTCATTGCAATCCAGCTGACAATGTGAATGTTTTGAAGAAGGGAACTCCAGTGGGCAGACAGCCTTAGTTATAGGTGTCTGCTCACAAGGGACAAAATACTGCCCAAGCACCTGCTCTTCACTACAGGACTGAGGACAGCTAATTTTTTCTCATGCACTCCTGCTTTAACTTCCTTACCGGACAATCACACGTGCATCCTGGAGGAGTCCACCAACCACCAACCTTTTATAATTTTGGTAACACGTCTGACATTTTCGCAGGTAAGTCTCTTAGGTCAGTAAACCAGCCACTTTGCTGGCTTGGCTTTGTGAGGTGCAACCTGTCTCAGGTGTGTCTAGTGCTGCTTTCTGCTGCAAGCAGGCAATTTTACTTTGAAGACTGCTCCAAACACACAAAAGGTGTTGAACTGTGTAAAACTGTGTAAAACTGGAAGTTTTAAAATTTCTGTTGGTGGTACACTCTATGGAAGCAGGTGGTGATGTCAGTTTTGTTGCCAACTTAAGGAAGAGCAGGAGCAGGTATTCGTATGGGAGTCTGCCTGTTATTGCCAGGTCGTTCCCATGGTACATTTGAATGCAGTTTTCACTAATCTGGAACTTGCTGCTGCCTCTCTTTAGCTCCCAAGATGGTTCCCACAACATGCTTTCCCAGAAACTATTCTCTCTGCAAGAGCTCTCTTCTGCCTGCGAGGGCTTGCTTTTGCTTTCCCAGCAGTATTAGCTGGGTCTGAAGAAAGAGAATGGGGAAGAGCAGAATGACTGAGTACATAGGAGGTCCCAAACCATTTTCTCCATTGCGAGGCTGTTTTAAGCAGTTCCCTCTTCCCCCTCTCAGTCTTAGTCCTGCCATCCCCTCTGCCATCCCCTCAGCAGGGTGACCACAGGTCCGGGTGGAGCAGGCAGCCAGATGGACTAGGGAAATCATCAGAATTAAAAACCCTTCCCTAGTGAGACCGTCTCTGCCACACCACCTTACACTGTCCTACCTGCCAGCGTGACCGAAGCTGCCCACACAGGCAGTGCACACCCAGGCATGCCTGCCAGGCTGTCACCGGACACTGTGCCATGCCTGGCCCAGGCCCAGCCCTGAGTCCTCATCCTCATTATGCAGAATAACTGGGTCTGTACAACAAATGAGAGATTTCTATCATAGATCTGTTCTAGATAACATGCACAACATAGTAAAGTGTTTCCTAGATATTCACTCTGCTGGCTGTAGGAAATCAGAGATAATGTGTCAGGGCTCAATATACTCACTTTATCTTGTGTGGGTGAGGTCATGGCACCATTGCTGGTCAGGAACAATTACTGCTGCAAAGATAAAACTCATTTCCACACAAGGAGCTCTATGTTGTAAGTTAAGGTCGTGGTCTGGACTTAAATTGAGCATACCAGTAAGAAACATGTGTTGGTATAACTTGATCCTTGTAAGCCTGAAACAAATTATTACAGCAATCATTAAAGTAACTGAGAGTGCAGAAATACTAGAGCTATGAAAATGCGTGTTGTAATTACTGGTGTTATCTCAGTGTTTTATATTCAAAGTTCTCTGTTCTGGATACTATTAATGAATATTGATTTGGAGAACAGAGAATGAACTTTCCAGCATTAACAGCAGTTTAGCTGTGTTTAAAACAAGATGGTTCCTTTTTTTCTTTTTCTGCCTCAGCCGTATCTTTAGACCCCCATCTAACAGCAGCTGTGATTTATTTTTAGCTTTTTTTCTTTGCATATTTAAAAGGGTGTTTCCGTATGGTGTGAAGCATAAGCTAGTGCAGCAATTAAATGGCAAAGAGACTGAGCTTTACAATCCCAAATAAGTCAGAAATTAATTTCTGCCATGAACCATACATCTACACAAAGTGAATAATATGCCTCTACTATAAATTAATATTGTGTATCTGTCCATTCAAGGAACTCCATGAAGTATACAAGCTGAATTCAAAAGAAGACATCTAGCAGTGGGTTTAAATGCCTGTAACACCACAGTACTAGCGGACCATTGTAGTATTGTCTTTTTAAGTTGTATTATATAAATTGAAATCAGCAATATCCTTTCAGAAGCACTACCCTGTACATCTAATGGAGCATGATCCAAAGGCTACATTTGCATCTAAATACAATGATCTATGCAGGAAATATCTGCCTTTTATTTATAAATTACAATGAGTTTTTTTTTTTTCTACTTAAAATGGTTCTCTTTAAAGAAAAGAAAGCTCTGTCTTCCAAGAGATGAAGCACTGTTTTCATATTGTTGGGATAAGGTACAGCTGTCTTACCCATCAGGACATGTTGCACATAAGGAGTTTTAAAACTGTGACTATATAAATGTTTTCCTCTGCCGTTTTGTCCTGGTTTAACTCCACTGGGCAACTAAGTACCACACAGCCACTCGCTTAATGCCCCACCCCGCGCCAATCCCAGTGAGATGGGAAGAAGAACGGGAAAAAGGTAAAATCCTTGGGTTGCAATCAGAACAGTTTAATAATTGAAATAAAGTCAAATAAAATAATAACATAGAAACAATAATGTGGAAAAGAGAGAGAGCTATAAACCCCAAGAAAGACAAGTGATGCACAATACGATTGCTCACCACCCATCGACCAATACCCACCCCGACCCAAACAGCGATCAGTCCCTTCCGGGACAACTAAAACATTGGTGTGTTATCAGCATTGTTCTCAGACTAAAGCCAAAGCAGAGCACTGCAGCAGCTACTAGGAAAACAAACCAAACCCTTGATCCCAGCAAAAGCCAGGGCACATTTTTACCTAGGGAAGTAGCTTTCAGTAAATAAATGATGTAGGTACATTGCAAACTCTTTTTACACTGTATCATAATTAAGATCTAATTAACAAGTCCTCATAAAGAAATACTTAATTTCTGGATCTTCTTTGCTTTTCTGTTTTATTAAAGAAATCTCTGGGGTTTCTGCCCTAAAAGACACAAAAAACCTTCACAACTAGGGAGTATTCTGATCCTTTACTTGTGCACATTAGAATTTTAACAATACAAAGCAGTGTAAATTTTTTCAAACATATAAAACCCCTTAGACTTCTCTGTCTGGTACACTGGTACAATTCTCCTTTAGGCAGCTGGTTTCTGACCTCAGTGCCCTCATCAGCAGTGATGGGGAGAAAAGGTTTTGCTTCCCTATTCTGTTTTGCTGATTTATGGTGGTTTGCAAGTGCTCTGGTTTAACCTGGCAGGCAGCTGACCACCACACAGCCATTTGCTCACCACCCCCCAGTGGGATGGAGCATTAAATTAGATAAAAAGGTAAAACTCATGGATTGAGATAAAGGTACCTTAGTAAGACAGAAGGAAAGGGAAAATTATGATGGTAAAAGAACATACAGAAGTTGGGGTCAGCTGTTCTGGCTGTGTTTCCTCCCAGCTTCCTTGTGCAGCCTGAGCCTCCTTGCTGGCAGGGCAGTATGAGAAGCTGACTTAGTGTAAGCACTGCTCAGTAACAACTAAAACATCAGTGTGTTATCAACATTATTCTCATCCTAAATCCAAAACCACAGCAATGTACCAGCTACTAGGAAAAAAATTAACTCTATCCCAAACTAAACCAGAGCAACAAGGCACTTTAAACCAGTTGAGCATCTTCTCAAGGCAGACTAAATCACCCTACGTCTCCTTCAAGGCTGTCTCAACAGGACACCCCTTCACACAGCCAATTAATAAACCAGAGTGTAGCCAGCAGAGACCCTGTCACACACAGAAACCCACCTTCTCAGCTCATGGCATTCTTTCCACTGGAGCTCCCTGAGCCCTCGGCTATCACTTCTGCTTGGCCTCTCTCCAGGTTGGATTAGACACACCAGTGGGGACAAACTGTACCCGGGCAGAGCTCCTCTGCTGCTGTCTAGCTCAGAAACCGGTGGAAAAGCCAGCTGTCTGCAGTGCTTAAAAATGGGGAACATGTCTGGGAAACACCTCAGAAAGTACTGGGGTTTAAGCAATTGCACCATAGCAAATCTCTGGCATGTGGGATAGACCCTAACTCCTCTTCATCATCCACAGCCACTCCTTGTTTTCCTGTTCCTTCTGAGCATGTCTGCATTGCAGTGACTGTTCACAGAAGCACTGCCAGGCTGGGTTAAGCTCACTCAACTCCTGCTAACTGCTGCAGTAGCAGCAAAAAGGCGTGCTACGAATTCTGCTTCAGCAAATTTTTGCATGGCTTTGTGTTTTAAACTGTCCGCAGTGCAATTAGCCAGAAATTTTAACAGTGCGGGTCCATGGTCTGGTAGAGCTGAGCACCCAGGAATACCGAGGATCAGTCATTTATTCAGATGCAGGTGTTTGTTTTCTATAAAAAAAAAAAAAAACAAAAAAAACAACACCCAAACACAAACATAAAAAAAGCCAAAAAACCCCCGAAACAACCAAACAACTACAAAAAAAAAAAAAAAAACCAAACCCAAACCATTAAAAAAAAAACCACAAAAATTCCCACAAAAGCCCCACATCATCAACAACAAAAACCAAACAAAAAAAAGCGCAATACAATTGCATGAAGTTCTGTTTTTTAAAAGGTAACAATTACATTTAATAGTTACATTCCCATGATAAAGCTGCCTTTCTGCTTATCTCTGCTCAAATATGCTTTTCTAAGCAAAACAAAGCTCACCAGTCTTTGTCTTTTCAGAACTCAACAGTTTCCAATACCCACCTTCAAGGGTAAAGGTGAATTTGTACACAGCTCTCTCCAAGGACTCTTTCTCTGTCATTATGGCTCTGTTTATCCTAGGGACTCCAGGGACCTGTTCCCTATTTCACTCCCTGTAATGCTGCTCTGACAGTGGCAGGAATGAGAAACTAGAGGGAGGGAACTGGGATTTGCTGCCCCAAAGCCAGGACTAGTTTTCTTCAAGCTTAGAAAGTCCAGGACCAAAACCTCTCTGCTCTGGCTGCAATACTAGATACTTCCCTTGTTGCAGCAGGGGAGCAATACACGTTTATCCAAGTTCTGTGGAGGATCAGGTTCCTACATACTGCTATAATTCTCTGGCATACTTGTGTGCTGAAATTCTTCCACCACGACACAATGCTGCAGGTGCATCCCAGGACACAACACAACCTCCACCACCCACAGCGCATTGGTGTCCTGACTCATGTGCATAAACCTTTAATGAGTTTGGTGTCCTTCCAGCATCCATGCAGATACAAGACATGAGTATATTGATCCTAGAAGCATGAATCTTAAGGGTGCTGTAAGCAGAGGCAAGCTCTGCATTTAGTATTCAGTTCGTTTGAATAGCTTGTCCTCCTCCCATCTTTCTCACTACATGTGGTCTTGAGAGAAGTCCACTGGGGAGCAACCACCATGTGTAACAGCCGAAAGAAGTGCTTTCTTCATCTTTTTGTGAAAACAAGCAGCATTCCGTGCCAGACAAGGACATGGAGGAGGAGGTTGCTACAACATTGCAGGATTAGAAACGCAGCATGAGACATGGAACAGGAGCTGGCAGGAGGACAAGGAGGAGGGGAATTCCACCTAGTTCCCTCTATGAATCCAAGTCAAGTGTACACGAATCTTCATACCAAGGCAGATGCTCATATCAGCTACTTTAAGCATTCATGTCATCAAATAACAATGGTCTGATAGATTAAAACCATGTCTTCGTAACATGGGTGTCTGGTAGCAACTTGTGTTGTATAGTGTAACTCACTATTTTTCCTCCTCAAATCAGATGGCCAGAACAGAGCAGACTGGAGTTTTTTGAGGAGCAAAGGGAGCCAAATTCCTCTTCCCCTTTACCAACCAGCACCTCCCACATGATGTCTATTCTGTGTCTGTGGTGCTGGTAACTAATCCTGATGTTGCTATGTACAGATGGGTTTGCTAAGGAAATGAAATCTCTGGACTGTTGAGAAAGCTTTCATAGTTCATTCATAGGTGATTAACTGTTTACCTGCTCATAAATTACCCTCTGAGAGTGTGCTGGGAAAATAGGTCCCAGTAATAAAGTACGCTGTCAAAGCTGTCCTCACATAGTTTTGACTACTTTGGTGTTTAAAACTTAACTCCAACAGACAATTATTCTACATATATTTTATTGTGGGTCTAGATGTACACATAAAATTAATTGATTCAAAAGGGAATACTGTGTTTTGGCAGCCAGCTTTTGTTAATGAGTGTGCTTCTATCATTAAAGGAGAGAACAGAGCTAAAGTAATTTAGGAATGACAGCTGGAACATAGCATTGAATAGCAATATGTAAAGTATGCTAGATATTGAAAATAAATAAAATCTTTTTTATCATCTCTTTGCATACAGGTGGTGGCCCTGTCAGGAGCTATTCTTTCATCCTTGCAGGAGCAAACTTAATATGTGAGAAATTAGTTAATATGTTGCTGCACCATTCCTTCTGTGGGAGACCCATGTGTTTGCTCATGTAATAGGAAAAGCATATTTTTCAGAGTTTCTACCCATGGCTTAGCCTGAGAAGGTAAAAACTGCACTAGTTCTGTGTGAGCTATGCCCCTCCCCAAAATTAATTCCTAACACAGAGGTGCCAGAATACATGCTCTTGTCAGAATAGGCATGTCCTGACCATTGAAAATCTTACCAGCCACTAGAACATGTCTTCTCCTTGGTGAGGTGTAGGTCGGGCCCAAGCCACTTCTGTCTTTCTTTGGTTTGTCATCTTTCAATTCCACCCCAAAAATGTGAGGTTAGCATCTTCCAAATATCACCCTGGACATAAGAGTGACCATGTTGGGCCAGATCAAAGGTCTGTTTAATTCTGTTTCTTCAATTCGTCAGGGACCAAGTCCAAACGCCAAAAGAAGGGCATGAGAGAAAGACAAGCACATAACGGTATTTCTCTTAAAGTCTCTCCCAGCTTCCACTGTGCTGTGGCTTGGTGACTTACTTAGCTAGAGGTGGTATTCAACAGCCTATTAAAGGCACTCAGTGGTAGGTACTTAATATATAGCATGTACTTAATAGTCCTCAATAGATTATTCTTCCATTATTTTATCCCAGTTGCTTTTTTAACCCATGCACTTTTTTACCATCTCACATACCCAGTGGCAAATCATTTCATAGCTTAAATAATACCATGTATGAAAAATATTTCCTTTTATTAGTTTTGAATTTGCTGCATGCTAGTTGCTGATTCTTATACTGAGACAAGGAATGATCATGACCTATTCACTTTCTCTGTGCCCCTCATGACTCTGTAGACTCCATTACGTTTCCCTCGGTTCCTTCTTTCCCCCTTTTTTTTTTTTCCTTTTTGTCTTCTCTTTCTCCCTCTGTACATATGTTTTAGTTCTGTTTTATACATACTGAGATAGGGAGACCAGAACTGCATACAACATCCAAAATGTGGCTTAATATAATGCATAATAACAATCTCTGATTTGATCTTTATTCCTTTCCATAGTAATTCCTAACATTAGACTTGGGTTTTGATCACTAATGTGCATTGAGCTGACATTTGAAAAGAATTATTTATTTTAGATGGTTCAGCTCACTCAGAGCCCATCATTGCAGATATAGAGTTGGTTTTTCCCATGTTCATCGCTTTACATTTACCTACTTTGCATTTCAGCTTCCATTTCATTACCAAATGTTGTGGTTTAACCCCAGCTGGCAACTAAGTACCACGCAGCTGTTTGCTCACTCTCACTGCCACAGCGGGATGGGGAAGAGAATCAGAAAAACGTAGAATGCATGGGTTGAGATAAGAACAGTTTAATAATTGAAATAAAGATAATGCTAATGAAAATAATGATAATAATGATAATATTTTTTTAAACAAAAGAAAACGAAATAATAAAACCCAATTAACAGCAGTGATGCACAATACAATTGCTCGCTACCTGCTGACCAATACCCCCAGCAGCAATCAGTCTCTTCCAGGTAACTCCCCCCAGTTTATATACTGGGCATAACATGCTGTGGGATGGAATACTCCTTTGGCTAGTTCAGGCCAGGTGTCCTGTCTCTGCTTCTTCCCGGCTTCTTGTGCCCCTCCTCACTGGCAGAGCATGAGGCTGAAAAGTCCTTGGTCAGGGTAAGTGCTACTTAGCAACAACTAGAACATCAGTATGTTATCAGTATTGTCAGAGTAAAACCAAACCACAGCTCTGCCCCAGCTACTAGGAAGAAAATTAACTCTATCCCAGCCTAAACCAGGACACCAAGGTTGTTCATTCTGTATCTATTCATAGCTGGCCTTTTCCTTTCCTACATGAACACCTTAGGATCATCACATAGCAATACCCTACAATTCATCACTGATCTCAGATTAGTTATGAAGATCTTGAACAGCACAAGCTCCCACAAAGATGCCTTCAAGTTTCTATCTTCCCAGAGTGACCTCTCCCTTCTGTGCAAACAAACCATTTATTTCTACTGCTTGCTTGCTTGCTGTCTTTAAAACAGTCATTTATCCAAGTGAGAAACAACATTTTTTTGTCTCATAGCTTTGGGGTTTAGAAGCTTTTGCTGAAAAGCTCTTTCAAATATCTTTTGAAAGTCCAAGAAGAATGTATCAACACAATGAGTTGTCCACATGCTTTTTGATTTCTTCTCATGCTCCAGTACATTTTGCAGACACGGTTTGCCTTGCTCAGAGGTGTTCACTCTTCTTAACATATTAAACTTTCTGATGCATCCGCTGATTCTGTTCTTTAGAAGTGCTACTATAAATTCATTTTATTGACCTCTTGTGTAATCTCCTTCACAGGCCCAGCAGTGCCGTCAGCATAAATTCCGTATCTGTGGGATCCCTTTCCTTTGGGTCTCTTGCATGAGCAATGAAATACTTGTCAAAGCTGACAGTTAAGCATTGACCTGGACACCTGGATATCTCACTGAACTATGAATGGTCATTTCTCAGAATGATTTTTTCCAGATTTACTACAGATTTATGCAGGAATCTTTGCAAAGACTGCAGCCCCTTCTCCCTCTGCAAATGTCTCCGTGGCTCTAATAGGCACACAGGTTCCCCTACCTCTATCATCAGAGTGATGCTGGCATACACAGTACTGTGTTCAGTCTGGATGTAATTTGTAAGATAATATAAAGGCTTATAATATATAAGCCTTGGGCTTAATCTGTGGCTGGGTGAGGTAGCAGCAATGTGCTGGAGGCACACTGGACAGTAGCAGCTGAGGGCTTTCAGCAAGCCTCATGCAACTGACAATATCTCAAGGACCCAAGCCCAGGTTGGGGTCACAGCATTCTGCTTCCATCTCAGCAAGAAGATTTTGGGACAGCAGCTTAGTTATTCCTGGCTCCCTAGATTCTATCTCAATTTTACACAAAGGAAGAATTGCTTTTTGGTTGCTCTCCTTTTATAGGCAAGAAAGAGGTAGGTGCCTGTAAAGGCCTATCCTGTAAGAAACAGTTCAAGGAGCTGTGGATCATGGTATTATGCTTGCTAGACTTACCTCTAATTTCATTAATAGGTCAAGTATTGTACCTTTTTCATCTCTGTAACAGTAGATTTTGTAGACCCAGAAGGAGGTTATTTTTTTTTTTCCTTTCAGTATTTTAAAAATAACCTTTTCCACAACTCTGCCAGAAAGATCAGTATTTTATAATGGTAGTGCCTACACATCTACATTACCATTTCAGTTCTAAGGTGAAACTTCTTACCACACTCAGCCAGCTGGTTTGGTTGTCATCCTCAGGTGGTCTTGGAGGGCATAAGATGAAATTCTTTCAGATGGAACTAAAACAGAAAACACTTAATGTGGTCCAGCCAGAAATGGGCATTTAAACCATAAAAGCAGACTAGATCTGGTCCAGAAACACTCTCTGAAAGGTGCAAATTTCTAGTGCTATTACATAATCCTATTGCAAACCCTGTAGAAATAGAGCTTCCTCGTACGGTACGGACACTGGCTCTTCAGCACCAACTGCTTCACTGTACAAATCACTCTTACTGACTGATATGACAGTCTGTAGCACAACGACAAGTCAGTGGCAAATAACTACAGTCTGCTGTGCTCAGATGACTGAGAGGAGAAAGCAAAATAGATTAGAAAGAGCCCCTGTCTTCAGAGCACTGACAAAAACCACAAGCACCATGTTCTCAAGTGCAAGATTACCAGCCGTCACCCTCGTCTGCCACCAGCCATGGTGAAATCACTTCTGCTGTGTCACTGGAGGTGTGTGTTTGTGGTTACACCCACCTGTGGCTCTCCTGTGAGAATCACACCAAAAGCATTGGAAGGAAGGAAGGTAGAAGCAACACCGCTACTTCTAGATGAGGGATTCTAGTACCAGAGGCCAGAAGACAATGCTGCAATTAAATTTGACTGAATGCTTCTCAGGATGAGGTATCCTACAAGAGCTAGCCCAGAAAACTCAACATTAAATATATTCAGCTGGCAATCAGTTACATTTACATAGTGAAATTACTGGCATATTCCTCTTTAGTAAGATAGTAAACCATTTTTGGATTACTATCACTTTGAAATCTTTTGTACTTAAATTCATAACATCAAGTCAGAACATTAAGCCTTTCTTATAAAGCTGGATTATTGATTTGCATGTAACCAGAGCCATCCAGTTCCCTTGCTCTTTATTCTCAATTTGAAATGTTTGCAAAATTGCAGCCAGTTTAACTGTATTTTGAAGTAGCTGCAGCTGTGTAATTCAATGACACAACATGTTAACAAATGGCACCTTTAAAATAAATTGTGGAGAAAATTAAAAAAAAACATGAACATCTTTCCAGCTTCTCCCATTCTTCTCAGAAATCCCATGTGCCAGAGCCTTAGGTGGAAGAATGCCCAGTGTCTTAAGTAAAGCCACCTTGAGCTGCACTGGCTGTGAAGCTAAAGTGCCAGCACCAATCCTGAACTGCTCCCAGCCAGATTCTTATTTCATATGCAACCGTCTGCTGCCAGAACGCAATCATGTGGCAGTTAGTGTAGCAATACAGCTTCCCCGTACTGAATGCAAGTCTGCAGCAGTCGCTCAGAACACTTTCAATGCAGATGAGGTTTAGCAAAGGTGAATTACCAGTGATGCCATGTAGGGGCTTATGTTTGCGGACAGTGATCTTATGAAACTTAAAAAACAGGAAGCTCTGGTGAGCAGGCGGCTGTTAGGTAAAAGAAAAGACTTAGAATCATAGAATCATAGAGTAGTTAGGGTTGGAAAGGACCTCAAGATCATCTAGTTCCAACCCCCCTGCCATGGGCAGGGATACCTCACACTAAACCATCCCACACAAGGCTTCATCCAACCTGGCCTTGAACACCACCAGGGATGGAGCACTCGCAACCTCCCTGGGCAACCCATTCCAGTGCCTCACCACCCTAACAGGAAAGAATTTCCTCCTTATATCCAATCTAAACTTCCCCTATTTAAGTTTTAACCCATTACCCCTTGTCCTGTCACTACACTCCCTGACAAAGAGTCCCTCCCCAGCATCCCTCTAGGCCCCCTTCAGGTACTGGAAGGCTGCTCTGAGGTCTCCACGCAGCCTTCTCTTCTCCAGGCTGAACAGCCCCAACTTCCTCAGCCTGTCTTCATACGGGAGGTGCTCCAGTCCCCTGATCATCCTCGTGGCCCTCCTCTGGACTTGTTCCAGGAGTTCCATGTCCTTTTTATGTTGAGGACACCAGAACTGCACACAATACTCCAGGTGAGGTCTCACAAGAGCAGAGTAGAGGGGCAGGATCACCTCCTTCGACCTGTTGGTCACGCTCCTTTTGATGCAGCCCAGGATACTTCTTTAAAAAACACAGGGTAAAGATCAGCTGGATCCACTTTCTAGCAACAAAGGTAAAAACTGTGTTGTCAGTCACTGGAGCAGCTGCTAGCTGGGAAGAAATGTTGAGAAAATCTCATGTGAGATATGTTTTCTTGCTAAATGCATATTGTTTCCTGCTCAATATCGTGAATAGAGGTGGATGAAAGAGCAGCAGTGGTAACATTTACACATATTTAGCCACATGTTCATAGCTTCATAAGAAAACTCCTACATTCTAATGTAAAGCCAGTAATGCTTCGTAAGTGGTTGGATGCTTCTTCCAGGTGCTGCATCCACCAGCTGATGGTGTACATGGAAAAACCCTCCTATAGCACACAAAACCCTTTTGTCTGATGCTATTCATTCTGGTAACCATTCCCGGTCAACCAGACAGGTGTCAATCAAACTAATGCCTCTCAACACAAAGCCAATCTGTCTGTGGTTGCAGGGTCTAAGCCAATTAAATTTAATTTATTAGAGTTGAAAGGAACCTTTGCTTCTGTGACAACGGGTGAGACAGTTTGTAATGATTCTTATTTAATTGATGAATGTAGACTTGGCACTTGACAATTAACCAGATGCATTAAGACACTAGGGGTGAAATCCCGAGAGGATTTCACAGGCATCTACATGCTTCTACGGTTTACTTCCCTATAGCAAATTCATCTGCAACCCTTCTCAGTTGGGCAAAGCTGGAGCCGTTGAGCTGTGTCTCACAGAAGCCAACATCCTCCCCTCAGAAATAATCTTGCTGTGCAGGAGAAGGACCCAAGTCCCATTTCTGCTTTCACTGTGAGACCGTGCTCAAAATATACAGCCTAATGGCAATTCTATAATCCTATGTAGCTGCATGTAGACATTTTGCAATTTATGTACCTATGAAAAAGTGAGGAATATTTAAGTATGCATTAGCCACAAAAAGCCTACAATAAGTTAATCATCCTACAAAGCTGTTTTGAAGGAGAAATGTTACTCTGAAAACACTTTTCATTCCTACATATTTTCCTAGTGCTGAAACTTAACTTGTTTCTATAGTCTGTCCTTTATGGTTGCCTGATTTACCAACCCTCTTTGATTAGCTTTTCAGTGTTAATTAATACACATTTTCAACTCTTCTAATCACATATTGCTCAAGGGTGGTTATTCCAGAGTCACAGATTTTAAGTCTGGGGTGCATCATTGCAGTCTTCAGCATGACTCCCTAGGATTTTACACTTTATCCTGGGAATGCAGCACTGCACATCTCTCTGATGACTGGATGCGAGCATTTTTTTAAAGGAGGGAATCTAATCCTGATTTAAAGCATTAACGTGAGAGAGATGCTAACCACATCCTGTTATAAGCTGTTTCACTGGTCAAGATCTACGTTTTATTTTTAGCTCGAACTTACCCAGCTTCAGCTTCCATGCGCTGAATCTTTGTTAGGACTTTGTTTTCTGAACTGTGTTATTTATAGCCTGTGACAGATCACTTCAGAAGTCTCCTCATTTACAAGCTAATTAGATTTTACAGATATTTCCATCTCTCTCATCAAAAGAAGAGCCCTGGAGAACAGCTTTGGTACTCTCGCTCATGCCTCTGCCTCTCAGCAGATCTGAACAGACGCTGCTCCTTACCAGAAGAGTCCCCAGTCCATCAGGACAAAGTCTTTTGAGGCTGTCAGACTCTCGCTGCCCTCACCACTGCCCACTCTGCTGATCATCCCAACCAACAGTGCTGGTTGCTGCTGGTGTTTTCCCCATAGCCTTTCTGACATGCAGCCTTCAACGCCTGGATGTTGAGTAAATGGATCTGTCACTGCAGTGTTTCTTCCTGCCGTGTTTCTTCCTGTCTATCTCCTGCTTCTTAGAGTCCCCTGAAAACACACATCCCACCAGGAGCTCCCATCACTTGGGAGGCCACCTCAATCCTTTGCACAATCCCTGATCTCCCAACATCAGTCCCCATCTTAGGCACCCTGTGGTTACTTGGATGATTCTATTTTTATTTGTAGTAATTGACAGATAATTTGGCTTTTTTTTATCACATTAGTCTAAGAGTTTATAACTCAGTGGGAACTGTTCTGAGTGTGCCTCCATGCCATATATATAACCTTAGTTAGTGCGTTTGTCCCTGCTCTGTCCTCTGGTGTCTACTCTGTCCGGAAGGGCTTTAATATTGTTTGAAAGCGTTTCCATGTTACATTATGTAACGCAATGTTTACATTCATTCTGACGTATTTCAGATTTGCTCTCCCTCTTTCCCTCCTTTTCCCTCCCCATCTCTGCCTGCAGCCCACGCTTTCTGCCTGCCAGCTGTAAAGAGATTTCAGAATTTTAAAAATAGCTATTTAAAAGCAGCAAACCAAGACGGAAGTGAAATACAGCAGGAAAGCTGTATACATACAGCACTCTGGGGAAACTCAGTAAGTTAGAATACACCAGGGCTTTCCTGCAGGGTTCTAACGATGACTTTGTGTAGATCCATAGACCTAAATCTACACATTTCATTAGCTGAACCATCACTATGAGAGGACTGTCTTTTATCTAAGCATAGTTAACTATAGGTTTGCTTTGGGAAGAAAAATTCCATATATAAATTAAGTTTTATTACATATTTTTGTGTTTCCATGAAATTTTATTTTCCCATCCCGAGAGTCTACAGTCTAAATCTGGGTTTAGATGCCTCTGTTTGAACAAGCAAACTCAACAAATTTTGTCCCATGGTCTTTAATGCAAAAAGAAAATGTCATGAGGCCTTTCCTGTTAGAAATAATCAGTTGAGAAAAGATTAATGAAGATATATTTATGTCCACACTGTCCCCTGCAGTAAGGCTAGGGGGTATATTCATCATATACATCAGGATTAACTCAGTTTCTGCTGTAGCATTGCAGTTCTCTTGAAAATGTAGAGTCACTGACCTATTTTTCGGGTGGTTTGGTGAGAGTCACTCCAAACCCTTCTGGTGTCTCAGCACCATAAAATTGTAATGGTTTACAGAAATGTAGCCTCTTATTGAAACAGCAAATAAGACAGAAGTGGCAAATGGCATTTGGAATCTTCATGTTGGGAAAACAGTAGTTTTCATAACGACCACACCCAAGAAGTAAGCTGACATGGAAGGCCCCTACTAAAATGTCCTATGGGAATTTGTCTGAAAGGGCAGTTTCTGCATCCCCAAAGCTGTTATAATCTTTGATGGCCTCCTTCTGCTCTTCTCCTTTTTGTAAGGAAGTTGCTTGAAGACTTGGGGGTTCTGCCACACACCCCCCCCTTTTTTTTCTTTCTTCATGTAAAACACCAACTTTACTAAAACTGGGCTTATGTGCATGTAGAATTACACCACGTACATTAGGCACAGCACAGTCCATCTCAGTTAATACTAGTTCTTGAGGCTAAAATAACACCAACTTTCTCCATAGCCTTTGCTCCCCCCTAAGGTAGTTTCTCAGGAAGGCAGCCTTGGAATTTTTACCAGACCAAGAAGGAAGTAGTGAAACCCCAGGACAGGTGTGTTCAGCACCTTCTGCCACTGTCCACATTTGTGCTCCTCGAGCTGAGCACATGTTAGATGGATGTTGTCAAAATAGGCGATACAGATCACCAGGCCTGGAGGAGACATCAACTTTTCACCCTAAAACAAAGACAAAGGAATATCCATCAGAGATGTGTGAGCTTATACAGAGCAAATCCTTAATTGTTCTCTTAAACACAAGAAAGACTTCTTGTAAATTAAACCCAGCCAGATTATTATCTTAAGCTTTTTAAGGATTTGCTTCTGATTTTATGGTATCAGCCTCAGTGAAAAGTGGAGCAACATTTTCTGTAGCTGCATTAGGAACTCTTGAAGTATGTGATTTTGCAGCAGAAGCTCAGACAGATGTTGTAACTCCTGTATCACTAACACGATAATGGTAAAACAATCTCCTTCATCACTGTAGTCCTTCTGAGGATTTGTTGAGGTTATTAGAGAGCTTGTTTCTGCTTCCCTGCACCAGCTGTACAAGGGCTGCCCCAGAAAAGAGGACATGAATGTAACACCCAGGCAGTTCAAAATCCGCATTGATTTGTCTTGCCCAGTAATTACATTAATATCTCTGTGGCACGGTTACACAGTATAGCCAGTGGGGAAGAGAAGAAAAAGGACCTGGTGAGGGAAAAAAAGGACACAAGTCAGCAATGTAGCTTGAAGGCTATGTAGGGAACTGCATATTGTTTCTTCATCAGCTCTTCAGATCTAGTCACTAGTTCAAGGAATTGAGAACAATATTTAAAGAAATTACATTTTTATCAATAATTGTGGGTGATAATTGCAAGGTCACAAAGGCAGGAGTGGGCTATGCAGCCTACAGCATGTAAGAGCTGGAAGAAAGCAGTGACTGAAGGTCTGAAGTTGGTAAGAAAAAGGGTTTGCACACTAGGATTGTTCCAGCCACATGGGGCAACTGATCCCCCTCTAGCAGGTCCCTTGGAAGTGAACTAGTGCTTCCAACCAAGATATTAATAGTAAAGAAAGTAGCAGACATTTTTAAGAGTGAATGTTGCATAGTGATATAGGGTAGTATGTGCATAGTCATATAGGGTAGTTTGAAGAGACTTCAGAAAACTGAGGATTAAATGTCTTTCCTAATATTAACACTGTACTAAATCAAAAGCTTTACTTCTCCTGAATCTGAAATAGATTTAGCTATACTACTGAGCCAATAGCCTTTGAAACAGAAAAGCCTTTTTATCAAAAAGGAAATAGTTCCTGAGTTTGCCTGAGGCATGTTTCCTTCTACAAGATTTGAAAAGGTGGGAAAAGAAAGTGGAGACATCCTTCATCCGACTTAGTTTAAAACACATATATTACATTTTTGCATTTCAAATTATAACTTGTTTAAATTTTATTCTGCCTGTAATTTTCCTCTATGTAATGGATTTTGTTTTCTTCTCATTTTAAATACATCCCTATCTTGGTGCACCTGAATTATGCATTTAGCTCAAAATTAATTTCTGGAGTTTTAATTAATTATTATGCCTGTATTAAAAATTAACTTCAAGGTTATTTTTAAAATCCTTTTCTCTTATTTGTAAGATACCAACAGAGAGGGGAGATATACATAGCCATTAAAATCATTCATGAGGTTCAAAACATACTTACTCATTTTTTCAGGTCCTCCAGGCTTCGCTTCTTATTGCCTGACAACTCAAAGCCATCCAGAGAGGCCTGAAAGAAAAACTGTTACAGAAGGTAAAAGACTGTATGGGAATTGGACTCCTCAATGTCACAGCTCTGCATCAGGACTGGCTCAGCTCAACTCCCTTGGGCTGCTGCTGCTTTCAGAGTATCTGATGCTCCTGTAGTCATTCCCCCTTGCCTGTAGCCTTTCTGGTGGCACTTCTTGTAAGGCTGCTAGCCACATGCCTGACACCACACATGGGGTTTAGCATGCCATGGAACTCTGAATCTGTAATTCAGCCTCCAGCTTCCTGGTAAGGGAGGTGGGAAAGGTCAACCACTTTAGCCTGTAATCCTTCCGACCTCTTCCTAAATGCAGGCAGCTGTGAAAAGTAGTCATACATTGATGAAGCATTTGTCATTCAAATTGAGCATTCTTCTGGACTCCTTCCAGCCTCAGGACCTGAACCCCCCCCCTGCAGCCCCTTGCCCAGACAGCAAACCAGGGAGGGAGAATCTGTACTTTCCCATCTGGGGTGGATGGGAATGGGCTGCAGTGCCTCATCCACTAATTCATGATCTCAGAGCAGACAATTTTCACCTTGAGAAATGAAATTCACATCCTGCACCACCACAGCTCTCACTCTGGACTATGACTTCAGCCCTTCTCCTTCCTGCTCTCCATGTTTTTCTGGTGTCTTTGTGAGTAGTAATTAATCACTTAGCCTAAAGGCAAAGATTGTTTTCAAGCCTTTGCAAGAATCAACCATTTACCTCAGAGCGTGACAGAGTGGCAGTGGTACTGATTTTCCTTTCAATAATTCATCTTTTGGCTTTTTTTATTGCAAAAAGATATTTTTGAGCATTAATGGCCACAATATGTTCAGGTTCGTTACCCTTGGCAGGCGGGCTATTAATTGAAGTGAGCATTAGTGAATTTGGAAAATCTTTTTTACTCAGTTCCTCAGGCAGGTTTTGATTTGCGTCCAAATACTTGCTCTGTGGCCTGGCTAGACATTTGTAATGGCTCCTCTGTGGTAATGGCCTGGGTTTCTTGATGGGGTTTTTCAGTGTGTTTTTAAGGACCACTTCAGCCTCTTTACACACAATGCAGCAGCATCTCTGTTCATATTTAGCAGTGAGAAATTGGTCCTTTATTCCCCAAAGCTAGCAATATGCCCTGAACTTTGCAGCAGCAAACTAAAATCGTGTAGTTATCACATTTTAATACGAAGAGTGGGAGCTCAGCTAGACTAAGTAATTTGTAGATTCCAGCGTGATGCTTGTGACTGTCATTAGAAGCCAGTTTGCCAGTCTAGTAATTACATTCAGATGAGTTTGGGTCAAACTCACTTACTGTATTGTTTCTCCTAGAAAATGAATACTATGGTCCTAATGTTCTTGAGTGGCAGTTTAAAACTATTGATGAGGGATTGTATCACAGCAATTTTAAAGATTTTATTTAAGGTAGTTATGCAAAAAAATAGTTTATAGCTGAATGTAGATTGTCAGTATCTTTAATACTACAAACCAGTTTTCTGACTGAATCATTCATATGCAGATTTCTAATACTTGTGGGGAAAAAAAAATAAACCCAACTAATTTTTATGTGATTTTTCTGAACCAAAATATTTTCTCAATCAGTTACAGTCATTAGTTTTAATTTATTATTTTCGTTCTCTTTTCCAGCCATCATCTACAATCAATGCTGCACATGAATGGTTAGTCCCACTTCTCCAGTTTCCCATCAGCATGCTGAAAGTCTGATGGATGAAATTCAGTTTAAGAGTGCAAGTGTTTTCCTTTGTCTCATTCAGGCCATTCCTAAAGCTAAAAACAAGTTAAGCGGTAAAAATAAACACCTTTTCCAGTAACAAGTCAAGACACAAAGAACAACCAAGTGCTCCTGCATAGCAATACTGCAGCACTGTCAGCTAAAATGCTGCCATGGACACCTGCTTGCTCCGTCTAAAAATAAATTGCTGGATTGTGTCACCAGAATTGATGAGCCTAAAGAATCTAATGTCTCATGACAATAGGATTCCTGGGTGGAAAGCTGTGTATGGAAAAGTGCCAGGCAGATGTACCGCAGACCTCACTGTGCTCCCCTGTAGTTATGCTTCTGAAGAGTAATCGCAGCCAAGTCAAGGCACTCCAAGGCTGGCAAAGTCAGAAGCCACAGCCAGGATGCTGGAGCCCACCCCATGCTGGAGACTGGTTATTTACTAAGGCTGATTGTGGGTCCAGGCACTGCTCAGCAGATACAGCAGCTCCTTTGGTCCTCTCCTTCCTCCTTGATAAGAAGCATGGAAGTGGGCTTCCCTGAGGGCAGCATCACAAGAAATGATTTTGTCTGTTTAATAAATTTCTGTCCGTTGGAGAAAGCCTAGGCCCAGCGCTTCTGTCAGAAGATAGCTTATTACACACAAGGCCTCGGCATTAACAGGGGGGCAGAACTAACAATGACCGTCTCAGATAAATTGGCTGTGCTAGGAGCCATTCCTTTGACAGAACGATGTTGCATGCCTCAGCCATAATGTGCTTTGTCATTGATTTCAGAGATGCAGCATGTAGCCATCCAGGCTTTCACAGGATTTTTCTGGCCTGTAATAAAGTTCTATTAGGATATTTATTCTGTCCTCTTGATGGTGGCAGCTTCTTACTGATGTGCTCCTTGAATGGAAGCAGTGCTTTCCTACTAGCCTCCACACCTCCTTTAAACTCCCCTTCCTATTCCTGATGGCTTGATTTCCAAAGGTGATGGTATCCTCAGGTCACTTTGCTCCTTAAAGAAGTAGAGCTGCTCAGACCTTTTGAAAACCAGGCCAACAATGTACTTATAGAGGTGTAATTGCTATCTTTGTAAGCAGCTCCAGGCAATGTCATAATACACTCTGTTAAGTGAGGACAAAGTCCACACTAGATGGATGAGAGGCCAGGAGGGATGCAGGGCTGGCACACAGAAAGGAACACACATCAGTTTATTCAAAGTTTTTTCCAGTGTGCAGGGAGAGGGAGCTGAGCAAGGACGAGCTTCTCCCCTGTCTTAACGCAGATAGAGCACGTTAAACCACACAAACTGGCATGGGTGAGGGACACTGGAAGGGCTTGTTTAAATCCATGGTACTTACTGCATTGGTTACCCATGGGAAATTTACACTTGTGTACTTTAAAGTTACATTCTCTTTTATAATGGGTTTGCTTATACTATACACAAATGACAATTAGGGGATATACCTCAACATATCTTCAAAAGATACTTCAGTTTCCCAAACCACAGAAACCTGCAGGCTGAGAACTCAGATTTTCCCCCCATTACTTAATAAAACTTCTTTAATGAGTATTTCTACATGAATAAAATACATGGAACTAGGACCACGCTACTATAATGTAAAATGGGAATGGCAATGAATTTAGGGATTGCGGCAAACTGCAGAGCTGCCCGTTTCCACACAGTTTGTGTATAGCTGGGATAACACAGGTAAATTGACCTCTAAAGTTGCAGTTATAAGCACCTAAGCGTATCTGATGGCTTGCTCTTGCCATAAGGGGGAAGTCTTCTTCCTTCTCCTCCTTTTCTTTCTCCTCTAACCCAGACCTCTTTCTAGCCAAAGACCCTGCTGTCTCGCTTACAGTAGTTCTGGAGCTTCGTGAACTTGCCTGTAAGCTGATTCAACTCACTGACCCAGCAGAGAAAATATCAGGCAGCTGTTTCCTTCTGGGTCATGTTTCTGCTTGGTCAGTGAACAGCAGTGGTGAGTGAACGGCTTCATTTATTCACAGGTAGCAGAGCTGATAAAAAAGATGATGGGATTGCACGGCTGGGAACAGAGCCTCCTCATTTTGGTGGAGGCGAGCTGCTGGCTTAGTGCATGCCATCCTAGGAAACTGTGTCTAAATCTGAGCACCTAATAGTAAAACCACCTGCTTTGCAGAAGCGCAGCTGAGGCCAATAATTTGCTTTTGGAACCTAAGGCCTCCAGCAGCTTGTGTAAGCCCCACTGTCCCTCTACCTGGCCCTGGTGCTCCTTCCCACACTGGCTGGCCAGGGTATTTCTATGCCTTCACTGGGAGCTGGGAGGAGAACTGATTCAGCTGAAAAAGAACTTCTGTATCCGGCTTACTTACAAAGAGTCACACTAGAACCATGCGGGGCAGTGCAGGGGCTGAGCAGGGACAGATGTAGGCAATTCCACTTTGGGTCAGAGGGAAGCTTGTACGTGTCCGGTTCTCACCAGATGTTACAAGTCAAAGGGCTGTGACCTCCAGCAGCTCATACGCCTTTTGCTCCAGCTATTACTGTGTTAGCCTGCTGCCCTAACTACTACTACCAACAGCTGTTCGGGCAAAAGGTTAAAAGTGTGTGTGATTTTTCCTGGTTCTTCAATGGGAAAAAACAAGAAATGGAAGTGCCTGAGTTGGAGGGTGGGTCACTACTGTGTATGAACATTATTCTTGTATTATCTACATGATTATAACTGTGAAGTTGCATAACGTACACAGGCTGCAATGCAGGCTTGCAAGGTTTTGGCTGTCCTTCCTCTCCTGGTCCTTTATTCTGTATTTTACATTCCTTTATTGCATTTTGGTTCATGTTAAACTGTAAGACCCTTGTGGCAGGGACCATGTCATTTATATATCAGCGCAATGCCTCAGATAATGGAGCTTTAGCGGTGATGGGGGCCTCTGGGAGCACCTGTCACAGAAATGGCAGGGGGGAATAGTTTCATTCTTGTGGAGTGCAGAATTAATCATATCTAGGAGTGCTTGATTTTCGCTAGCCTTTTTGAAGGACTTCATCTTTGCCTCTTGCCTGCCCAGTTGCTTTCCCTCAGTCTCTCCCATCTCTGCCTTTACAGACACACTCCTGCTCCATTTTGACTCCATGGATGATCGTTCTCCTTTTGCCAAGAGATCACAGGCTACCTCCTTTCCTTCATTCTGTACATCTCCCCTTTCCTTCCTGATCTTTGGCTGCATGCTGAATAGGGCTGCAAAAATAAAAAAAACAAGGGAAAAAAGGTTAATGAGCAAACCCCACTGCCCTAGATTTAAAAGAGAAATGTATAATAATCGTTTTCTTCCTAAACACAGAAGAAGACAAATTAAACCAAATAGTATTTGGAGCTGGAGGGCAAAGGGGAGAGAAGAGGTGGGAGAGAAGAAAGGAAGAGGCAAAGGAGAGCCGCCCCTCTCCTTTGGAGCCGTCTTTGGCTTTGTTTTCATTTCAACAGGAGTGTAAGTTATGATGAGAATATAGATTGTTATGGTAATACCCTTTTTATTCCATATGTAGCGACCCTTGTTCAAAAGCAAGTATATGGTTTTGATTTAGCTTACACTTTTTGGAAGTTTTTTCAACTGATAAAATCCAAATAAACTAAGTATCCAGAGGACTGGGAATATCTACAGTAGGTTTAAAGAGATACAAAGTTCCTCTGCGTTTCAGTGTACTGGCATGCTTTGTGCATCCCACTTCTCTTGGCAGCTCCTGCCAGCAAACCTGTTCCGGTGTGCGTCTCCAAGGGGCCACAGGTCCCGCCAGGAGCCTGCTCCAGCACAGGCTTCCCACAGAGTCACAGCCTCCTTCCCCTGCTCCAGTGTGGGATCCTCCATGGGCTGCAGGCGGATCTGCTCCACCATGAACCTCCATGGACAGCAGTGGCACAGCCTGCCTCACCATGGGCTGCACCATGGGCTGCAGGGGAACCTCTGCTCCGGAGCGTGGAGCACCGCATGCCCTCCTTCTGCTCTGACCTTGGGAACTGCAGAGCTGTATCTGTCACATGTTCTCACTCCTTTCTTCAGCTGCAATTGCCAGTGCAGTTTTTTTCCCCTTCTTTAAAAAGTCTGGGAAAAACATCATTAGGTTGGCTACAGTGTGCCAGTACAGTGGCTTGTTAGGCATCAAGAAGAAAAGCAACACCAGCTTGGCAAAATGCCAACCATCAGCTGGATATCGGAAAACTGGCAGGTACGTAGTAGAATAATACACATTTTGTTGTGGGGTCATGTGGACAAACTGAGATGGGCTGGAGTCTGCTAGACTTGGACTGTGTTGCCCCATGAGGACAGAAGCTGTTGGACAAAGAGTTTAAAGAAGGCTCAGAAGGAAAAATAAAAACGCAGGGGGAAAAAAAAATCATCAGAGGAACCCAACAGCTGGTGATGCTGAAAGACAAGATGAAGAAAGGATTGGCTCTGAGGATTCACTGGATGGATGTGTGTGGGGCCAGTAAATGGAGCCAAAGATTAGGTGAAGATGAAAATGCCGACAGCACTGCTGTATTTGGATTATTTAAAAACTCCAAACAAAGAAACCTCTAGCACTTCCTTGCCTAGGTAAACCCTTGCTTGGTAAACATCAAATGCAGAATCAGACTCAAATCTTGAGCCAGCCACGCATGTGACACCAGTGCTGCTATAGAATGGAATATGGGGTTTGAACTTGTTCTCAGGAAGTAAGAAACTTGCTGGGTGTTAGGTCAATCCTTACTTACATCTGGGTGGAAACTTATAGTAATTGTGCAATTTCCCTAAATAATCCCCAGAGATCTAAGTGAGGCATTTTACCTTTGCAGCCTTTCCTGCCTTTGCTCCTACAGTGCTTTTCACTCGCAGCCTTTGCACTTCGCTACGCCATGTAAAATATGACTACTTCTTTCACTTAACGACTTCGGTACAACATTAAAATCCCACCAGTAACTATGCAGAGGACCCTTTTGTCATAATACCTGTCTTCATTAGTCACGGTCGCTTAAAGGGGGAGCATAAAACAGGACGCTTGGATCCATCCCTTTTTCCTCCTTCCCCACGCTGCCCACGGGAGCACCCTCAGCCGAGCAGCGCGGCCGCCCGTGCGCAACACCGGAGGGCGGTGGCCTCACCGAGCCGCTGCCGCCGCGGAGCGAGGCGCTGCGCTGCGCTGCCCGCGCAGCCTCCGCAGAGGCGCGCTGCGGTGCGTAAGGGCTGAGAGGCCCGCGCTGCCGCATCGTCCACCTCTCGGCGCCGCGCGCAGGGACATGCGCACTGCCGCGCGCCTGCCCGCGCAGCGCTCCGCGGCCGCGCGCCGCCCAGCTCCGCCGCTTCCCTCCGACCCTCCTGCCGCGCGGAGGAGGGGGGGGAGCGCGGAGGGGAGGAGGAGGGAGGGGAGGGGAGAAGAGACGCGCCGCAACTTGCCGCTGCTGCTGCTCCTCCCTCCCTCCCTCCCTCCCTCCCTCCCCGCGCCGGTGCCCGGCCCCTGCGGGCTGCACTCGCCGGGCAGCGCTCCGAGGGAGGCGGCATCGTGGGGCGCGCCCCTGCGCGGGGCTGGCGCCTCTCGGTGAGTTGGGGGCGGTGTGGGAAGTTGCTGTGCCCTGTTCTGGGGGGTGGAGGGGGCAGAGTGTGAGTGTGTGTGCGTGTGTGTGCGTGTGTGTATTGCGGGGTGCTGTCGCTGCGGGCGCGGGTCGCTGCGCGGATCGCTGCGGGAGGGCGGTGGAGGAGCCGCCGCAGGGCTGCGAGGCTGCTCTGCCTGGCCGCGTTCCGTGCTGCGGGTGCTGTGGTGACTGGGAGAGTAATTTGGCACGGTCACAGGTGTGGGGCAGGGTCGTGTGAGGCATCCCCCGGCGGTGGGATCCCCTGCGGGCGAGCCCCGCGTTTTCGTTAACATGCTATTGCGTGGTGACAAGACTCCAGTTTGTTTGTCAGTGGCGTCTGCTCTTGGTCCTGGAAACTCTTCTAAGAGAAAGGGATCACCAGAGGAGAGCAGAGGCTGCTTTTCAAAGCGAAGGGAGCTGAGCGCACAAATGAGTCCGGGCACCCCATTTGCTGTGTGTGCTGCTCGGTTTGGAGCATTCGCTTCCCGTAGTGCTTCTAGGATGGGAAAGGAAGAAAGCTGGCAAACGGTCGTACCAAGAAAGTTGTGTAGCTTGGGATGTTACGTACGCTAATGGAGCCTATTATCTAAATAAACAAACGTTATGATTTATAGGTGTCTGAACTATAATGCTTTGAACGATAGAGCTCTTTAACCTTTCCAGTCTGTCTCTCAGAGATTTGGGTTTAAGGAGAGTAATACATTGTCTGTGGTGCTGAATACTTGAGTTGATTGCATTTGTAAAAGGAAATAATGCCTTTGAAATAATACTGAGCCATTAAGTGATAAATGCAGAAAAAGTGAGAAAGAGCAAAGCTAAGATTTTGGCAGAAAGTATTTCCTCACCTTCCTAGCAGCCTTGACTTTGATCCAGCTTTCTTATTTTATTAAATTGTATGTCAAAAATGTAAATGTGCCTTGTGAAACCAGAAGCAAATCCTCTTCGGTCCTCTCAAAGTCTGTCTGTGTTGCAGTTAAATCATTGGAGCAGTGTCTGTTAACAGCATCTGCAGAAGTGGGCTCTGCTAAAGATACTCAGTAGGTAAATGGAGGTACATTTTCATTGTATTTGCTTCTCTTAGACAATGCAGTAGCAGAAACTTCAAATTTCAGGGTTTCTTATTTTACATCTTTAACAATTTTGCCCTGATAAATATGCCTATATGTGAGGTGTGCAGCTTCATCATAGCAAAAGCGCCTCCCCTTCCTGGATAAGTGATTAATTCAGGTGTTAACTTATTCAACAAGGGCCAAATTCTGCAGCCTGGGAAGCATCTCCTGTAAGGGGTGTCTCCTGCCCTCAGGGGAAGAGGAGACAGCGAGTACAGTATGGACGATATCTTGCAGGCCTGAAGTACAGGAGCAATTTTATCTTTAACCAGTGTCTCAATACAGGATTTTATTAACATAAAATCAGTATTCAGGTCAGCAATGGGGATCTGCAACTTTCAAATGAGGAGGTGATCTGAAGGCAACACATTGCTCATATGAGTAAAGGTTGTGGGATATGACACTGAGCAAGCTCACCTAGCTTTTGTTCTGTTCCTTTTATGAAATGTCATTTAATGAGGAGAAGAAACAGGTAATCCATTGCATTTTAAGGCACAGTGCTGCTGGTAAGCGTTATTGCCAGGCATTTGAACGTGAATGTGGCTTTAGATCATGTATTGTATAGAGATGACTGCTACTAGATAACTTAAGCTTTAAATTTATTCTACTGTTAAAGTTATATTGATCAGAAAATGGCAACTGGATTTCAAGTCCTAATAAGAAAATCTGGAGCTAATTTATATTTTAAGAAGCACTGTTCTGAGCAATCCACAAGAAATGCAGCTGAGTTCTTCTTTCTGGCTATGCTGTGGCATTTAGTTAAGGAGCACTCTTTCCTGGGGCTTTGTGGACTTCATGACACACAAAGGAGTTAAATTTGTTTATCAGCTCATTGATGCCCCTGGTAAAGTGCTGTAGAGTTCAAGAGCTGGAACAGAGGATGGTCTTTTTCTGTCCATTAAGGACAGGGATGGAGAATGGACGGGCTTTTTCAAAGTGATTCCAACACTATTTCATTTGTAACTGCAGAACATAATGTAATAGACCAGAAAGGCTTGAAAACATTATTTAACACTTGATTGAAACAATGAATCATTCAAATACTATTACCTAGGCTGCTGTAGTGATGCCTCTGCTTCTAGGCGTTGAGAAAGGATCAGATTTTGAGTGTGGGGTACTAGGTAGCTCAGCCTAGGATGGTGTTGGGAGGGCAGGAGTCCTGCCCTCACCTGCAGGTTTCCAGAGTCGGGCTGAGAGCCCCTTCCCGAGTTTTAGTGTATGCTGAATGAATGGCAGCTGCTGGCCCAAACCCTGCCTGAAGCTAGCAGGGAAGGTGTGTTGGAGGGGGTCCTGACTGTACAGCCTGTAGCTTGCAGACAGGCTGCCTGGCTGCTTGCAGCCCATCTCTGCATCCCAAGGTTGCAGGTCTTAGAGTGTGTGTAACGATGCCAAAAAGCTTTTGTTCTGGTAGGGAAAGAAGTTCAGGATGGCTTCTTCTGTAGGAAAATAGTGCATTTATAGATGTCTGTATGATCAGATACTGCTCACATTGATTAAAACATGGAAAGGGTGAGCAGTGCACACTCTTGCATATACTACTGCTAGTAAAAAACTCTAGACTTGAAACTACTGTGCACTCATGTAGGCTCTTGGAGGCCCTGTAAAATCCAGATGAGGAAGTTGAAGCCTGCTGATCTGCCTGTGAACTTAACTGAAAGGAATTAATACATCCTTAGTTGCCGTTCCCCCATCTCCATCCTGGTATCCCTCATGCTCTGAATTGCTGTGCCATTCCATGACTCCTCTGTAGGTGTCTCATGGGTATGTGTGCTGCATCCAGTTCGTCTTCCCCGTGTCCCCTCACCTCCCAGAAAACAGTTACCTGGGCTGGGGTGGGCAAGCTGCAGGTGGTGGGACCTCCAAAGGTTGCTCCTGCAAAGGTGCACCAAGCACAGCTGTCAGGTGAAGATGATGAGTGATGAGAGGCATTCCCTCTCTTCCTGGATGTGATATAACCAAGTTGTAATTAAAGCGGTGGCGGTACATTATTAGGGCAGATAAATACTGCCTTGTTACAGCCCTCTTGGGTCATATGTAAGCAGTATTTGTTTAGAAAGGATGAATGAATAGTCAGTGTGAAGGATAAAGATCAGGATTGTTAATCACTCTGGAAGTCTTCTGTGGGAAAGTGTAAACTCACAAGGAAGGACAGTGTCCATAAACGTAATTTAAATATTTGCATAACTTGAGGATAAAAATTTGATATTAAAAGCATGCAATTACCAAGTCATGTTTGGGTTCTGTCAGAGATCACTAGGACTTGCACTGCTGGGTCGGTTGGTCGTGGGCTGTATTTTTATGTAATGCTTCGCTACCAGCAGCAGAGAGCTCTTCTTTACCCCCACCTATGAAAAAAATCTGATTGTTCTTGTTTAAGTGCAGGTATAAAAGAAAAAAAACAACCCACAGAAATTTCAGAGACTACATTTGCTTAAACTCTTCTGCTTCAGGTTGGGTTAACTCTTCAGGCATTCCTGCCTAAAGCAGCGTGCTAGGAGCTTGGTGATGGGTCATTCACTTACAGTTTGTGGCTATTGGTACAGCTGCAGTGTGAGAAAGAATGACTCCAGGTAGGAAAGGGTGGTTTCCACTCCCGTAAATAACTGGGATTTATTGGAATTGTTTCTCTGCTGATCCTTGGTTTCATAATTTTCACAGAAGTTTCTTTTGTCCTTTTCCAGCTCTCAGAATGTGATAAAACCCTTGGAAAAAAGTGTGTGCTTTCATGTAAATACGATGAGGATGAGCCTTTGAAAACATATCTAAGCTGATGTTGATGAATAAACAAACGTGGCCAGAGTAAATCTTTTCATCTAACTTCAAGAGCCACACAGTAATGAAGTAAATATAGATGTACTTAATGGGCTTCTTTCATCCCAACACATAAAAAACCCTCTAAAGTAATGCAAACAAATCTAAAATGGGTTTCTAAGTGGCTGGGTTTTGGTTGGTTTTTGGTTTTGGTACTGAAGCAGTTTAGCCAGGTTAGGGTGGGAATGGAGCTGTGGAAGGTCTGACATGAGGAGTAGCTTAAATGGGAGGGGACAGAGTGTGTGAGAGACCTGACGCTTCTGCAAAAAAAAAAGGCAGAAAGTGCTCATTCCACATGTTTAGAACAAGTTATTTGAAGAGCTTCTCCCCAGACTTGTCTCTTTAAAACGCAGCTTGCAGATGAGGCTTCGAGAGGCAGGGTCTTGCTCTGCAGGGTACGTCCTAGCCTGGTTTCCAGCTTCACAGTGTGCCTGAATTTGGTGTTAAAGGTGGCCTCGGAACCATCATGGCACGTGCTATAGACACGGTCATTGAAGTATGACTGCAGCAGGGGTTTTGATTTTGGCAGCATCTTGTGGGTTGGAATCTGTGGGAAGGAGGATCTCAAAGAACAGTTCTGCAGATCTGGATGTTCACTGCATGACAGTAGATTTGGTTTCATTTCAAGACTTGCAGGATGGCTGATTTCAATGGCAGCATTTGTAAATAGATTAACAACTTCTTGTGGAAAGAGTGCCTAGCAAATACAACTGTTTGGTCGTCCTGTCCTTGCTTTATGAAGACCAAGGTGTAATGTTTGCATTACCTGTATGACAGAGAGAGTCTTTGAATCTTCTCTTTAAAAACACAGTTATGAAACAATTTTACTTTAAAGACAAGTGGTTTGTTTTGAAAAGGATAACCCTTGTGTTGAGGGGAAAAAAAGCCAAAACCAAACCAAAACTTGGTCTTGTCTTAACAGGAAAAGTTCAGGTCCATTTCGTTCCATGTGGAATAAAATTCCATTCAAAGCTGGTCAAGAGTAGACTACTTAGACAACCGTGTCAGCATAATTACAGAAATTCTTTGGTATGAGCTTTTTCTTTGCAGAGATCTCGGTGAGTAGGAAATACTCTAAAAAATGGTTTCTGTGAGTGCTGGAGGAATTTTGTGGAAGAGCTATAAATCCAGGAGACTGTTGTATTTTAAAAAACGTAACAGTGATTTACTAACACCCAGATTCAACTCGCTGTTTGACTCCTCAAATAGTCAGACATCCAATTTAGCTCACATCTGGTTGTGTTGTGTCATGTGTATAGAAGTGAAACATATTAAAAACTGTTCAGCTTTGGATGTGTTCATGTGGGGATTTACTCATAAATAATTGATGGCCCCCTGAAACAAAATCTCTTCATTACTCGGTGGATTGCTCACCTCTTCCCTCCCATGCTCATTGTTCTTGCAGGCAGGGGGAAGAAGGAGGCGCTGCTTTAATGAAGGCGTACGTCAGCCTCTGCTGCTTCTTTCAAAAGGTCATCTACTGAACACCAGCAATGAAATGCTTGACAAAAGATAAACATTTTATTGTCTTATGGAGCTATGTGGCATTCCAGTGTTTTAGTGGAACCACTTAGCTGCTGTGTTTAAGACTTCTTTTCATCTTAGCACAGGAGCAGTGATGAATTATTGGATCAATGAAATGGTTGTGTCTGGTGCACTGCAGGACATGACGTCAAATTAAGGGTCATTTTATGTGCAGTACCAATTAGAACTGAAATATTTGGGGTTGATCTTTCAAGATTTTACCGCTGTTAAGCAGCTCAGACTGTTGGCTGCAATGGGACAAGTCTTTGTGAACACTGGTTTCCCATTTGAGCAAGGGTTTGCGTGATTTGAGCTTCTGTTTACCAGACATCGAAACATAGTGGTGGGTTTCCTCTCCTGGAAAAAAACAAAAGTGTTGTTCTGTTATTCACTGACTTAATGTGTATCTGAGTTGATCTAACAAAATCTCATTTTAAGGGAAAAAGTGTCTTAGTGAAACGTCAGTTCATCTTACTGATGACTTGATTGCTATAGAGTTATTAGCCAAGTTCTGTAAGAGTCTTTAAAGGTGCTAATACTTGCTTGCAGTTTAATAGCCCTAACTATTGCTAATGTACAGGAAATGTTCAAAGCACATAATTGAGAGAGCACCCTAACAAATCTTACAGCTATTTTAATGTGAGGTTTCGTATGTTGCTCTTTTTTAATTGAAAGGTGAATGCTATAAAGGCTTCATCAATCTCCTATTTCCAGGTGACAGCATTTTCTGTGGAGTAAGTCCCAGCGTGCCGATCCTAGCTTTCAGCTTCAGTGTCACAGCTCAAACTTTTCCTTTTTCACTTGGCAGAAGTGTGTATCTGTGATGGTGTCTGGATTTGTGTCTTCAAAAAAAAACCCAAAACTGGTGTCAATCAAATAAAATGAGAATAAAATTCAGAAATAGTAATTGCCCTCTGGCTGATACTGGAGAAAACAAGGCCTGCACTCCTCCTGCTAGAAACCAGAGATTAAGCTTGCTTATAAGGGATTAACAGAGCTCTCTTCTGTTAATTCGTAATGGTGTAGTCGAAATGCTTGATTCTACATCAGTGGAAAATCCATTATCAATCAATGGGAATTTTGCAGCTGAAGCCAAAAGGATTAGAGACTCGTCATTTGGAAGTGACTGAAGGAAAGAAAGACCTGGATATGCTTTGTGTCACATGGCTGTGAGCCACCACCAGGCCGTGGCCACAAAAAATGGCACAGGAGAATCTTCGGTTGCCTCAGGCAGGCTGTTCCCAGAGATGCATGAAAGGGCTGGTGCCACTCTGTGGAGAAACCTCACCTGGTGTCCTGCTGAGAGGGAGTTGTTACTCGTGTCCAAGCAAAATTGCTTCAAAGGGGGAGAAATATGCAGAGAACGATGACCTGGAGCCCTCTTCTAGGAATTGTACCATGGTAGGGGAGAGGGTGAGGAGGTCAGATGTGCAATGGGAGCAGGAGTTAGGAAGAACGGTGGAAGAGGGGTGCAAATTTGGGGTTGAGGGCTGCAGAGGAGCACTGGTGCCTACACCACACTGTCGTACCTGCTGCCACACGGACACGTTGGTTCAAGGGACTGGAGTGCGAGGGAGATGCAGGAAGAAATTGCTGAAGAGTTTGCTATTGATGGTATCCCAGTGATGTCCTAATGAATTGCATTGACTGAAGAAGTTTCTTCATTTGATAAATAATAGCTACTTTTCCTTCTAGTCCAGTGCAGAGACCAGCATTCAGACTGTTAGAGCCTACATGCTGTAAGAAAACCTGGGGTTCCAGGCTTACTTTGTGAGGGATATTCATCAAGCACATTCTGAAACACATTTTTTTTTTTATGATGTCAGCTCAGCTTTAAGCTTAGCTTAAAAGTAGCTCTGGTCCAGAGCCTAGCTGTGGAGAAAAGCATGATCTCCATGACCTCTGTTGCAGTGTTTGGTAGGTACTTTTCCAGGGGTGGAAGCTAATACATCACAGGAAGCTATTCAGAGTAAAAATTACTTTTTACGATGATTTGGTAAATGTATTGTTTTGATCTGTTATAATAGGCAAGATTGGGTCATTTAGTTTGGTAATTACAAGGATGAAATTAATTTCACTTTCCTTTACTCTTGTTAAATGCGAAATAATTAAGCACAAATCATGGAAGGTTGGGCTCTCTTGTTTGTAGCTTCATCATTTATTAATCTAACACATTAGATGAGAGGCTTTATAGATTTGCTTGCCTAAGGAAGAAGAAAATACAGAAAGGCCAAACTAGGTATCTATATTGTCTCACACTGTCGTGACACACGCTTTCAGGTACAGTCAAATACCGCCTCATTTTCAGTTCACTTTGTAACAAAGGACACTGCTTTTCCTCTCAGAAAGGTAAGTTATGAATTAATGCTTAAATAGTCTGAACAAGCTCATATTTGGATAGGCAACATCACTTACTTAGTTCCTCCATCTCACACCATTCATGTAGGGGTGTAACATTGTAATGGGGCAGGCAAAATAAACTGCGTATGTGCATGCTGTAAAAATGTATGTCTTGGCCATGTTAACTGACCGTCCCGGTTACAGGAGGAAATGTGCCTTCCCCTAATTTAGCCTTTTCAGAAAATGGTGTTGGTCTAATAGAGGCAGTAGTGCAGTAGCAGCCCAGTGGGGGTAGAAGTGCTCTTCTTTCTTACCTTTATGTAGGTGGAGGGGATTTGAAAATCGGGTATTTCTCTCCATCTCTGCAGCTCCAAGTAGCCCTGACACTGCCAGCCATGGATTAGTGAAATAAATCCCTCACATTCACAGTGAAGTGGAAATCGTAAAGAGCATTTTCTGCCTTTTTCTGCTCTTTTTAATGTGTCATTTGCTAGCTGGCACAGTGACCTCCATTTCGTGACTCCTGTGACATAACATGTTGCAGAGCTTTTCTGTGTGGATTAATTAATCACTCAAGGGAGTAGTAGCATGTGACACTATGCATGTGGACTTGAGGTAAACAATTGCCTATAGACCACCTATAATGAATCTGTACTTCAAGTGTTGCCAGTTAATGCAGTTTGATTTTTCCACTGTGATTTTTCTTCACGTTTTGTTTTATCTGTTTTCTTAGCTATGTCCCTGGGGGTCAAATGGGATGCACACACAAAGTCACCTTCTGGTGTTGCCAGTGTAGCTGAATTTGGAAGAAAATATTCCTGGCGATTTAGTACATGAAGTTTGCCAAGGCACTGGGAGGTGGTTCTATGCTAGTTATGTAGAGGTGCAACAATTTTCCAGAGTATGTTGGTGGTGGACAGTCTGTCAAATCTTTTAAATTGTTCCAGTCAATTATCTTGACTGAAGTAAAAGCAAGAAGTAATCTTACCCCCCCCCCCCGCCCCATTCTTAACATGAAGATTTACTATCAAACTCTCGAGTTACATTTCAGTATCAGTTGTGTATTTCAGTTTGTGTAGTGAACCTTGAAGCCCCTACTCACTTGTGACTCCATCTTTAATTTTGCCTAAGAAGTCCGTCTCATTTCTGGAGAGCAAATACACCAGGACTTGATTAGCATTAACAGTCAGGCAAATGGCAGGGAAAGAAGCGATGACTGGGTCTGGTGTGAGGTCTGACCAGTTACTATGAATTGACAGATGCTGGTTCACAGGTGATCCTGTTATCTCCCTCAGCAGGTTTGGTGAAAATCAGCCCTAGAGAAATACTGGAAAAAGCATCCTACCTCAGAAGCAGAGGATTGATTTCCCACCAAAACTGAGGTCATTATTATGAGGAAATTAGATAAATTATTAACTCAGCAAAGTGTGAGATAGCAAATAATTCAGCATTTGTGTGTTTCCCATTTATTTGGAGCTCAGGCATAGCATGGTGGGGTTGGTTCCAGACAGGCACATCAGCACATGTTGCTGGCCTGGGAGGAGAAGCCTGGTCTGCAGAACAAATGGTGGAACCCCCAGTCTCCTACAGGGTGGCCTTGATGGACCCACCTGGCCATGCCCTGGTTTCCAGCACCTGCATAGATGCTGGCAGGGTAGGGCAGGGGCCAGACCATGGAGTGGTGTGGGTGTGCACTTTGGGAGCACTTAGGGGTTTTCTGGAGGCAGGCAACCTAGGGATTTCATCCACAGCTGTGAACCGCAGAGCCTGGATGTGCTGGAGTCACCTGGCACCATGGGACGTGGCCTCATGCAGAAACGAGGTGGCCTGAGGAGCTGGTTGTAGCTACTCCAGGATGCTAAAGCTCTGGAGGCTTGGACTTCATTGTTGACAGTCTGGAAACCTGGAAACCCTTGACTTATTTTTGTTACTTCTCAGCTCTCCCAGCCGTGGGAATTACTGAAATACTAGATCTTGGGCAGTGGTAAAATTAGCGCGAGTTGTCAATTTTAATCAGCAGTAAATAGTATTTTGTTCAGGAAACACAGTAACCAAGAAAACTTGTTTCACTGTTTTCAGAACTAGGCAGAAACTGTATGTTGCAGTGCTGTTTCCCTGAGAAGGAGAATTTTAGTTTGCAGTTTCTGTGTTCCACCAGGCGTGGAGTGTGCCCTGCTCCACAGAGCAGTTGTCTTTTCTGTATCAAGTATTAGCCTGTGTAATCAATTGCACTGATGCTTAAAAAAAAAAAAAAGAAGAAAGAAACAGCTTTAAACAGCAAAGGCTTCCTTTTACTGGAGTCAAGGAATAAAAACACCACAGCAACAGAACCCCTCAGGAATTGCTGTGCTTCAGCTCTCTGTCAGTAGGTAGTAATCAATGTTCTGAGGTATAACTCTGAAATGTTAGTGTTCATCATATAATAAAAATCATGCTCCCTGCAGCTCATCGTCAGCTGGTACTTAGGCTGAATTAATAAAAGAAGAAATGTGAGGATTGCTGTAGGTAAATGACCACTATTGAGAGGTTTAAACCCTTAGCTATCTGGTTTTATTACACTCCAGTGCCTGTGGTATCTGTATCAGCCTGATTTTATGCAGAGAGGAGCAAGCTCTTGCAAAAAAATTAGTGCTACTGAGTCAGTCATATGCTGAAGAGCGAGGTTTTGGTGGCAGGGGGAAGTGCAGTGCTGCTTTCCATTCCTGCAACTGGTGTTTCTGCTTAGCAGTGGAGAACTGCCTGAAGCCATGCACTGCGAACTTGAACTTACCTTTTCCTCACTTTCCTGCGTGATCTTCTCTAGTGGATGTGAAAACAGGAGGTTCCCTCTGAACTGCAGGAAACACTTTTTCACTGTGAGGGTGACCGAACACTAGCACAGGTTGCAAAGAGAGGTTGTGGAGTCTCTATCCTGGGAGATACCCCAAAACCATGTGGACATGGTCCTGGGAAAGTGGCTTTTGTTGGCCCTGCTTGAGCAGGGGGGATGGACCAGATGACCTCCAGAGGTCCCTTCCAACATCAACCATCCTGAGAGGGTTGGTAGGAGCACCTCTGCACCACCTTTGCAGACAGACTTCTAAGAGAACCTGTTTTAAACTAACAGCTTCCTAGTTTATTCTTTAAAAGTTCGAAAAAGACTGTCCACCTCGCTGAAGGAGAGGGATAGTGACATGTTCTTGGTACCTTACGTCTAGTTCTCAGGTCACTCCCCCTTTTTCACCTTCAGTTTTTAAAACAAAAAAATCTCTTATATGGTCTCCTGTAAAGTAGCAATGCAGTATCGGTTGTTGTCTCCTGTTCTTGCAGGGTGTATACAAAAGAGCAGTCATTTCATCTCTGTTCTAACCACTTATGTGAAAAATAAGGAAAAATCTCATTCTTTGCAGTGACTTGAGCCTGTGAATACTGGACAAAAAGAGTTACTGTGCAAGCCTCCTGTCTTGCTTTTAGTATTTCCGTTCCTTTAAAGCCTTGCTCTTACTAGCTGCATTTCTGAGCCATTTGTAGCTAGCGTTGTGTCCCATGTGCCCCTATGAAATAGCAGATCAGGTGCTGAGCTTAGCTGTTGTACTAATAGGCCTTAAGCGGTATCATGTCTAAAACTCAAAGCAGGATGCTTTTATCAACACAAGCCTACAGAGAGGGCTTTTGTTGTAAACCACAACGGTACGGTGTGCCACTGCGTGTTTCCTCCTCCTGGCGAGTTAACAGCCGCCTGGAAAAAAAACCACCAAACGTGCTGCTTTTTATGCACACGGGAGCAGTGGGGCTGTTATCAGTGACCTTAGTCTTCTTGCTTTGGCTTGGAAGCTAATTTTGTATTAATTACAGGCATGGCTTTAATCTTTGGCAACAAGACAGCAACAATAGAGTTACCCTTTGACTACTGATGTCCAATTTGCTTTTATTCCCTGACTCTGTTTGCAAACTAAGGACTGAAGCATTTTTCATATAAATTAATTTGCTATTCATGATTTTTAAAATTCACAAAGGGCCTGATCTTAGATATACTGGTGCTGCCTTCTCAGTGTAAATACTATTGCTCTAGTACAATCCTTGGAGACCGTAAGAAGCTTTCCAGGACAGGGATAAAGTTTTTTTCAGGAGAAAGAGGAGCAGTTTTAATGCAAGTTGTTTGATTTTCCCAAAGGAGGAGGAGGAGCATTCACAATTTAGGACAAGATGAAAAGTAAGACTTTACGCAGTTCCACCCCAGTTAAAGGCATGCACGGGAACTTAGGAACCCTATAAGTTTTGAATATACTGGTAATATCAGAGACTTCGAAAGAGAAACAGCTGTGTGTGTGATACAGTGGCCAAGACCTTAGTGAGCTGCAAAACGGGTGAAAACTTCACTTAAAATCTGTCTTGGAAGGTGGGTGTAGACTCAGGAACACGTTTAGCCAAAAGAGATAATTGTTCTTATGAAAAGAGATTTTGCTCTTTGGGTTTGGTAATTCATGTATGTGGTGTGGGAAACTAAAACCGCTGGGGGGGTGGAGGAGGAGGGGGAGTTCACATGGCATTCTAGCTCATTTTAAAATGTTTAGGAAGGTTCAGAAACAAACTTTATTGTTAGCCAAAAGGTTGCGAAGGCTGATAGACCAAAGCGTACGTGAATAATAGCTATTAAGAAGTTTTCCATGGTAACTAAAAATGTAGATATCATAGAATCATAGAATAGTTAGGGTTGGAAAGGACCTCAAGATCATCTAGTTCCAACCCCCCTGCCATGGGCAGGGATACCTCACACTAAACCATCCCACACAAGGCTTCATCCAACCTGGCCTTGAACACCGCCAGGGATGGAGCACTCGCAACCTCCCTGGGCAACTGATTCCAGTGCCTCACCACCCTAACAGGAAAGAATTTCCTCCTTATATCCAATCTAAACTTCCCCTGTTTAAGTTTTAACCCGTTACCCCTTGTCCTGTCACTACAGTCCCTGATGAAGAGTCCCTCCCCAGCATCCCTATAGGCCCCCTTCAGATACTGGAAGGCTGCTCTGAGGTCCCCACGCAGCCTTCTCTTCTCCAGGCTGAACAGCCCCAACTTCCTCAGCCTGTCTTCATACAGGAGGTGCTCCAGTCCCCTGATCATCCTCGTGGCCCTCCTCTGGACTTGTTCCAACAGTTCCATGTCCTTTTTATGTTGAGGACACCAGAACTGCACACAGTACTCTTATTGTGTGAACTGCACACAATACTCTTATCACTTTGGAATTTGCATGGTCATACCCTGTTGTGGCTTCAGAGGAATTATACATGCAAATCACTGGTGTAGAGAGGTGACTGCGTGGATAAAGTGACACTTGGTGCTACATTTGCTCTTTATTATGGAAGAGGTAAGTTTAATTTTACTTGTGTTCATGTAAAAAACACAATACTCAGAAAACTGAGGAAAAATATTCTGTTACCTTTTTTTATTGCAGTTAAGTTATATGAGACAGTGATGCCAATATCTGTAGCTAATAAGAAAACAATTCAGGGTTTTTTTTGTCCTGCTGTATACTTTGCCCTCTACTGCACATGTGGCATGAGCGGTGAACTCAAGAATTACACAACTGTTGCAATTAGGCAGACTTACCACTTGTAATACAAAGAAAATGCACACCAAGACTTCAAAGAATTTTAGAAAAAGCCTGAATCACATGTGTATGTATCTGTCTTTTCACTTCTAGGGCTTTTTAGACACTGAAGTACCTTTCCCACACCTGAAGAAGGGATAAATTTAATACCCTCAGGCTTGGCATGGGAGGCTGCTTAAGCATGTTGTAAAAGTCACATAAGGCATCTGCATCTGTCTGTAAGCAAGCAGAAACAGTGGTCTGCTGAAAGGATGAGTGTTAGGAGTTACTCAGACTATAAAAATGTTCTCGAACATATGGCTATCTGCCCCTAATGATTTCAACAAAAAACCCAGCCAGAATGTGTTGAATCAAATGCAGACTGAGCATGAAGATCTCAAAAGGACTTTGAAGACCAAAGAGTCTGCAACATCAAAGTAAATGATGAACTGTGTATGTATCTATCAAAAGGTGGATACTTGCAAGAGCACTGGTGGGCATACAGGGTCACCAGGCAGGACATTAGAAAAATAACAAGTTAGTTGAATTGGTCATTGCAGGGGAATTTGAGCAGGCATTGTGTTGCGTAACAAAGATGAGAAGGTGTCAGGCTGCTGACATACCACAATAGAAGTGCTGAAAGAAGCTGGAGAGTTGAGTACGGAGGTGTCACTGCGTTACACGGAGCATAGCCAGCGCTCCAAAGAGGCAGCAGCACTGCTGACAGAAAACAAACCGTGCACATGGATGTCCACAAACCACAAATCAGATTCACGAATCACACCAGCTGTGATTTGTGAATCTGAGCACTGGATCGCACTCAGTAAGCTCTGAAGTTTTTAGCAGAAGGCCAGTGTTGATTTTAAACAGGCTGGCAGTGACAGGGAGGGCCTGAGCTCCCAGGGCAACAGTTTCTCTCCTCAGCCCACTGCAGCTTCCTCCTTTTGACTGCTACTGGTTTGCTCCTAGGTGGATGGGCACCGCAGTCTTGCTGCCTTCAGCTCCTGCCATCCTGCTTGCAAGCCCCTAACTACCAACTTTACTATTTAAGCCCATCTTCCTCCCCCAAAATGAGCTCATTCTTGATAAGATACTCCTCTTCATCTTCCCTGTGATTTGTAAGTGGAGAAAAATAATGGGAAAGATGGGTGCCTGGCCTTTTGGATATTTCATGAGAAGGCTGTATTATTTATAAATAATTTATGACCTTGAAGCTACACACTTTCTCCCCAGGTTATGTGTCTTGTATAACTGAACTGTGTGATTTACCTTAAATTGCCCATCTGCCATGCATCGTGAATCTCCGTACAGCACCGTTTCTCCTCTCCTGTACATCCCTCACTCATGGATAAGAGATTTGCATAAAATGATTTCTTAATGTTAATGTGATGGGGCTGTGGCTCCAGCATCTTGTTATAACATATGTACCAATCTCCTTGAATTGGGCTAGCGTCTACCTCAGTAATTGAATCTATTTATTTGTTGCTGTAGCTTTGGGAATAGGTAGGGAGCAGGATGCATGCATTGATGTGCTTCTACCGCAGCCTTCGTAGCCATACCTTATCCTAAAGCTTCTTTGAAAAGAACAACAGGCAAGGATTGAGATGGGGGTCGGCAGTGCTGCAGCTCGGGCAGGGGCTAGGGCCTGAAGGGGGCTCCCCAGGGACACCCCAGTTATCTGTGCTGGTCCTGAGCCAGGCAGCCAGCCCCCGTGGGGACAACCTACCCAGGGCCCTGACAACTGACATAATTAAAATGGTATATAAGCCAGAGAGATAAGGAGCCCTGCCTTTTCAGCTGGTGTCACTCAGGATATGATGTGGGGCTTGCTGGGGGTCCAAGGAATGCTGGGGTGTGCGAAGTCGCCGCAGAGCAACCAAAGCCCCTCACAGGCCTTTCCTGCGCCCCTCTGCTCCCAGCGCTCTCAGCCTTGCCTTTATATGTTGGGTTGGGTTTTCTTTGTCCCTGATAACTGTTTTTGGCTGAACCTCTTTGTTCACGGTCTCTCCTTCATGGCCTCACTTTCCTTGCTCTGTTTGATTTCTCTTTCTATTCTTCCAGCTCCTTTTGTAGCCATCTTGTCCCAGCTTCTGCAATCTTCCTGGCACCTCCTAGTCTTCTCTTTACCTGAAGCATGAATAAATGAGATTATAACACACAGACCAGAGGTCCCAATTACTTTGTATGCGTATGCATATGTGTGCCTCCAGCCACCCCCTTTTCTCTCATCTTTCTGTCCTTTTCTACAGCAGTCTCTGGAGGATGAGATTATCTTTTGGTGTGTTTTTAGCGCTGCCGCAGTATGAATAGCATTGACTAAAGGTATACGTATTTTGAAGAACTAAGCTGTACTGTAGTGTTCATTTGGGTTAGTAATGCCTAACAAATTACCAAGTAGCCTAGCTTGTCATCACCATCAACAAAATGTTTTTTTGGCATTCAGGTTGTCATTGCATAGTTTTATATTTTTGAAGCTGGAAGGGAAGATAAAATACAGTTGGTACAGCCTCTAATAATTATTTCATACATTTTATGCTGATGTTAATGTGTTCTGAATAATGGTTTATGGGAAAGATCTGCTAATTTAGCTTAAAGTGATAGTATTTTCGTCAGGTGTGTAGTAAATGCAGAAGTTGGAGGGAATTTTTTTTGAAGGCTTTTCCATCTTTCTGTAATTACCAGATAGATAATATGAACTTGCCAGATCCAACATGCTAATGATTGCCTTCCAGCTTCTAGAGAGACAGAAATTATACACTAGCAGTGTCTGAACAAGATTCTGCTTTGGTAGTGTAATGAAACATACAATACCATGCTCTCTTGCCATTGCGTAAACATCCATGAGTATACCTCCGGTCTTTCAATACAGAAAATAATGAAGATGAAGCTAAATTTACTTTAGGAGTACTCAAATGGCTATTGATGGCTTGGGAATGCTGGGTTATCAATAGTAGATGAACTGCTTTGCTGTTGTCTGACACTTTGTAGGGGTGTCTCATGAATCATTTTCAGATAAAAGGTAAATGCTCTTACTGTCCAGTTCTGCTCCTTTTAAATTGCTGCATTTTTCAGTGTTGTCTGCAGATTGCCTGAAGCAAGCTCTCTGTGGCTGTGATGCAGGGTATTTTCTTAGCAAGATGCATTTTTTTGGGCTGGCTCTGAACCGTGCTGTCTGATTAAAGGCAAGTCTGCGAAGACCATAGCGTGCAATGACTGTCTGCTGTGCTCTCTGTTCCGTGGGCAACTTAAGCGCTGGCCTGTGCAGGGCTGTTAGGAGGAAGGTGAAGAGAACTATGTTTGGGCAATATTCTTAAATATATCACATGCCCTTGGTTCCTTGCAGCTCGGTCTAGACTGATTGGGAAGAGAACACTTTGGCTGTTGTGCCACTAGCCATTTTGTTAGTTGCATCTTGCTGTATCTCACTTTTAGAGGAATAATTTGAATCCCTCTGCGATGAAGAGAGTTCTTTCTAGTATTTATTTACCTCTAAGATACAGTCAGTGTGGGAGATTACTACAGAGGAACATGGAGACCTTTACTCTTTCATACCTATTTTAATCCCATTGTGACTTTGTAGGCAAAGGAGCGGTCTGAGGTAGCAGATCAGCCTGCAGATGAAGAAGGAAAAAAAAGGCAAGAAGTGGTAGGAGGCATGGAAACAATATTCCTGAATCTGCAGGAAATCATCTAATCCCTAGTTAATATAAAACACTCCTAAAATTACCAGAATTTTTGAAACTGGTTTCTTTGTTTCAGAAGTAAGTGGTGCAGTCTCAAAGCAAGGAGTGAAATGGATTTACTGGGATATTACTACAAAAAGATCTCTGAAATACAATACCCTCACCTCTTTGTTTTGGCTCAAGAGCTGTGAATCGGATCACACGCTGTTAGAGAGTACTCTGCAGGGTATGGGGAAATTCTGGGAGAAAGTTTTTGTAAGCTTATTCTGTTTGATTTAATCTGAACTCAATAAATTAGATACCTCTGTGAATAGTGTGTGTTTAATATAGGTCAGTGGTAGGAGTAAAAGGTGAGGCTGAAGTTCTCCTGCACTTCTTTCAAGGTGCATATAGTAAACTCTTGCTGGATACCTTCGTTTATCGGAGGTTTCAGTATCTCTAACAGTCTGACAGACTGAAGAAAACATTGCCTAAGGCTTTAAGGGTGATTTGGGCACAGGACTGCAGGTAGGTGGAATATCAGGAAATTGACTTCTATGGTTTTGGATGCCTGCTGCTTATACTCTTGCCTTTCCTATCTCTCCCCCTCCCTGTACCTTCCCTTGAACTTGCTCTAGCCAGTTATGTGAAATTAGACTTTATTGGAAAGACTGCATCAGGCACATCACACACACGCTTTCTCTCAGTGGTGAAGAGGCTGCTGTTGACATCTAAGTTTATTGCTGAGTTGCTTTAAAAACTAGTTCTGTACTGGGTCATGGGAAAGGTTTTCAGTACACTGTTTTGCGCTGATGCATCTCTAACTCCAGCAGCAGCCTTCAGCAGCATCACTTCTGCAGCTTTTTCAATAAAGAAATAAATCTCACTGTCATCTTTCCTGGCCTCTGCACACCAGTTCCATAAATTAAGGTGCACAAGGAGAATACAGCATAAGGGGAGTGGTTGTGTACCTACCAGTTAGTATGGAAATAATTAAGGGCATGCTTAGAATAGAGGACCCATGAGCACTCAGATATGGGTATACATTGCATTTGACCCACCAGGGTGACACTGGGGCATGTGTGTCCCCCCACCTTCCTGTCTCTGTCCCTCCCTTGCAGTGTGGTTTCTGCAGGAACAGCAGCTGGGTGTGGGGTTCAAAGGGAGCCCCCCCAAACCCCTGCTTCACTTGCCAGCCTCCAGAAACCTAGGGAGACCTGTAGTGACAACAGTGCCCGAGTGCTTCTAGCAGGGTTTAGACCTTTACTTAAATGGGTGGTTTTCCTCCTTCTGTCACAAGTAGCCAAAGGATCTGGCCACCTGTCTTGCTTGCCTCTCATGTAGTTTGCCAGTCTTGTCCCTGTCTTTTCCAGCAGATGCTGAGGGTCATTTATCCCACTGCCGTGGTTGTACCTGGAGAGCAGTAGCTGCGCTGGAGGCAATGCAAGGATGGGACCTGTCAACACCCTGCAGAGCTGTAGCTGACTCCTCACGGCCTTCTGCAGACACTGGGTATGAGAGGTTGCAGGACAGGACAGTCTGGTTTTCTGTGGGAGTAAGAAGTCCCAGTGGCAGACCCTTGAGCCATTGGTGTGTCTAAAGACAGTTTGAACAAAATCTACAGCTCACATAAATTGGTATCATATCCTTAACAGGCACAGTGTTATTGTTTCATATTTTGAAAGAACTACCCTGTAATATCGGTCCATTTTGTATTCTTCTGCTTTGTGCTATTGGTGTTAGCAGAGCTGAGAAACAAGGTAAAGTAAAAGATATATTCTGGCCCAGTTGTCCCCAAAGTCTGTATTTTACTGTGGCTGCATACCTGCAGTCCCACATGAACTTGGCTCTGGAGGAGAATGCGCTTTAGCAGTACAGACTTTTCTGTATAGTTCTGCCAAAAGACGGTCCCTTCTGACTTTCTGCTTTTGAGTAGACCTGTTTCTTTCTACTTAGAATCATAGAATAGTTAGGGTTGGTGTCCCATGGGCAGGGACACCTCACAGTAAATCATCCCACCCAAGGCTGTGTTGCTTATTTTTTCCTTGCCTTTATTCTTGCCTGTTTTCCTCAGTCTCAGCTCCTCTGGGTGTATTTCCCTCTGCACCCACTCTTCCATGTTAGCAATCCATATGTTTGCTCTCTTTGCCCAAAAGGACTTACATTACTTTCCTGTCATTCGCCTGACTCCCCGTTGTTGCTAGTCTCCCACCCAACCTCTTAGGTTTGTGCTACTGTCTTCCTAGCTCTGTCTCCTCCTGTCTCTGCCAAGCCAGTGCCACTCTCCCCTTGTACCAGTTCTCATCCAAGAAGTTCTTGATCTCACTTTCCTTTTTCACACATTTTTGTCTCCTTATCTTTTGCCTAAATTGACTGACTCTCACACCCTTCTTTCTCCCTACTTGCTTGCCCTCCTTTATTCTGCTTTTCTACCAGACTCCTGAGCCAAATTTCTTTGCCTATTTTTATCCCTCATCTTCCCCATGTATCTTTTGGTCCCAGTTTTCCCAACTTTCCCTTACTTACTCCTGGAGTTTCCTCACTCTTGTTCCTGGATTATATACCTTTCCCCTTTCAGAAGGCAGTAAAAAAACTTCTCTCTGACATAAAGCTTTTTCCTGTCATGCCAAGTTCCTGTTTCAAAAAGTAGAGATACTTGGGCTTCTAGAAGAAAAAAGATGCCAAATCCTTTTAACTTGGGCTGTGAAAAGTACTTTTCTTTGGCTTTACTTTCAGAAACATGTGCATCATTTTAGTGGAGATACCCAAAATTACTTTTAGTATGAGGCTGTGTTTTGTAACAGTTGAGAATGGCTCTGAAAAGGGGGAATGCCAGACAGCTTTAATAAGCAATGCTGCTGCCAGCCTCACCTCTGGTACTTACCATCAGGAAATGCCATTACGGTCTTGAAAGTCCTTTTTGTTTTTTCTCCCCGTGTTGGCAGATACGTAGTCTTGGAAAGATCAATGAGGTTTTCACAAGGCTGCCAGTAGAGTCAGTTGTCCAAGGAGGAGATGCATGAGCAGTGAACTGCTGCCAGCCTTGCTGGGTTGTAAAAGTTAGTTGAGGAGCGAGAGCCCACTTTGGAGTTGGGCACTGTTTGGGAGTCCCTTGATGGTAGCACTGCACTGATGGTAAATGTGCATGTGTAGCTCACGATCGTCCTTGCTCCAAGGTTGGTTCTATATACATATATCAAAAAATTAAAGATGCCTCTCAAATTACAGGGGCCTGTATCGCTGTAGCCTTCCCATTTTATGGAAGAGTCAGACTGGGATGCTGATATCCAGAAGAAGGTTGGTGATACTGCATAAAATTCACAACTGTTGAAATAGATTTTTTGATTTTTAATGGATAAATTCAGACAGCAGTTCCACCAGCCTTATATTGTACAAGGTCTGTCTGTCATGTTGTACTTTTTCTCAGATAGTAAAAGGAAGACATGATCCCCAGTGAGTTAGTAAGAATAATTCTTTCATGCCAGGAAAAAAAAGTGAAAGGAAAAATGAGCTGCCTAAGATTTGCTTGTGACATTTAAAGTCTAAATCTGAGTTAGTCTGAGTAATTTATCTTTGGGTATTTGCAGGAGAGAGAACAGGAATATGAATGAGTGCATCTCAGTTGTGTCTGAGCTTTCTGATAGATTAAGAGAATTTTTGGTGACTCCATCTGGCTGAAAGGTCTGTCTGTGTGATCTCTTTTCTGGCAGATGGAAGATAACACTAGAAGTCCTTTGATTATTAAAGCATGGGAATTACTCCAGTGCAGTATCACCCTGGGACACCGCTTTATTTCAGAGTGACAGGTGATGTTTCTGGGATGTTAGAGAGAGCTCATTTACCCCTGCTGCACTGAACATGTGTACACCAGATTTTCTTTGGCAATATTAAACCTATTCACCTTCTGTATCTGTTGTTAGTGAAGAAAGAAATGAAAATACAGAGTATCCATGTAGAGAACACAGCAAGTACAAAGGGACCAAAATAAAAAGATACGTTTATCAACCTCATTAATACTTCTTTTACAATCTGCTTGGGTTCTTGGAGTTTCTATGAACTACTTTTTGAAACACATAAAAGATTATTAGGCTGACATTAATTGAAGTCATTCCTTGAGTGTAAAGGTACTTTCTCAGAGTATAGCAATTTGTATTTCCTGCTGCTGTTGACTTTCCGCTTGCACACATTTGCAGTATCCCATTGAGCAACCTCACACTTCTGTCAAGACTTCTCTTTGTAACATGAGTGCTGCATGTGAACCTACCAGCAGTCCTTCATCCAGACTTTTATTTATAAAATAAAAGGAATAACATTCAGTTTATTCTTGTCAGTATCAGGAATTAAACACTGGAGTTAGTCAGCCTTCCGTGAATTCCCTACCACTTCAGCATGTAACCTCTGTACCTGTAGGAAGGCAGCTATGAGTGTCAGTCCTTGCTTGGAAGAACAAGAACGGACTGCGTAACCATGGGAGTTGTGATTCCTCTGGTGCCTGGGGAAGCGTGTGCTGGGGAAGACAGTCATTGCCTTCTTCTGCACTGGGACATACTCTGGTCCATAGGATGAAGGTCCAGCTGCCGCATGGTACTTTTAGGGGATTGCTGTCTTTCCAGCAGGCGAGACTGGAGCACTATGTTTGTTCTTCAGCCTGTGTTTGGTTCTCATCCGCTCTTCCCCACAGTTGCACGTCACATAGAGTCACTTGAAGTAGAGCTGTTTTCACCAGCTGTTTGCTGGTGAAAGAGCTGGGAGGAATGTCCCATGAAGAATGGCTAGGGACTTTGGGCTTGTCTAGTTTGGAGACAAAGAGACTGAGGGGACTTGCTCTCTACAGCTTCCTGAGGAGGGGAAGTGGAGCGGGAGGTGCTGATCTCTTCTCTGTGATATCCAGTGACAGGATGTGTGGGAATGGCTTGAACCTGTGTCAGGGGGGGTTCAGATGTGACATTAGAAAGCACTTCTTCATAGGGGGGCTGGCCAAACACTGAAGCAGGTTTCCCAGAGAGGTGGTCAATGCTCCAAGCCTGTCAGTATTTTTTTGGACAATGCTCTTAGTAACATAACTTAACTTGCGGTCAGCCCTGAAGCTGTCAGGCAGTTGAACTAGGTGTTCAGTTTAGGTCCTTTCCAACTGAAGTAGTCTGTTCTATCTAATGTTTTACAGTTTGGACACTGGCTGTGCAGTGGAATTCATCTGTGCTAATGATACACAGAAGACCATGAGGTTAACAAAAGCCATGTCTGTGAGAGCAGGTCTCAGTCTCGCCTTTGCTCTGGAGGAGGTTAGGAGAAAGTGCATTGGTGTAGCCTTTTCCTATGTGCAGACTGCCTTTCCCAATTTATCCATGCTTATCAATGCAGGTCAGGGTAAGGAGTTAATGTTTGAGTCACATCTTTGTCCATATTCATAAAGATATGTAGTGGTCATCTTTGTTCATAGGAAATACTCTTGTAGGGTGTCTCACTGTCCGTCCATATGGGTTGTGTGTATGAACTTCCCCCTTTTACCACATAACTACTGTAGCTGCATCTGTGACATGAACTTACGTTTGTACAACCATTCAGTGCTTTGTTACTCAGAAACTTGGCACAGATAGGGAACAGTCAAGTTTTGGGCAGGGCTTCTGAAGGTAAGATGAAGAATTACTTGCTGTGTAGCTTCCCTGTGTAATTCACAGGTACATTTAGCTATCCATCTGATCACTGTTTCTTTCCAAGACATTTTTAATCATAGGTCATGTCCTATCTTCAGGAAATGCCATTATAGTTATCTCACTGTTGGCCTTGTGCTGTCTTTCGGTGCTTGCCGGCACCAAACAGTACAGAGGGGACAGTGTAAATATCTGAGGTTCCAAATGTCAAAACCTCAAGATCTTGTTACAAAGAAGTTAGGACAGCAGCTGGGTTACTCTACAAGCTTTGATTAAAATGAGATGTTTACCACTTCTTAAATGCTTTCTTTGTTTTATTTTAGTATTTATAAATCTTTTTCTGCCTTAAGTAACTTTTTTAGACTTACTTTTCTATTAATATCCTAAATGGCTTTATGCAATTGGCATGTGATTAATACATGTAATGGAGTTTTGGTCATGAACGTGATTCTCTTGGCATTCTTTCTGATTTTTTCTCTTTGCTATCCATGTTGGCCACCTGAGACACTTTCTGATTTTATTTAATTTTTTTTTTGGCATAACATTCATTTTTATTTCATAGTTGATAGTATCATTATTTTATCATATAACCTGATAAATTGTTACAGCAAGACTGCAGCAGCAGCCAAAGCACTGATGCTTTCTAATGGCGCACTTTACCTCTGCTCTATTATCACTGCCCATTTCATTATTTGCAAGTTGATTACAGCTGCGTTTCTCAGGGGCTATGAAATATTCAGCAGCCTGCACTAGTCTGGGGAGAATCACAGTCCTTGCAGCTGAACACCTGCCCTCAAAGAGGAACCAAAAACTTCTTGTGTTTAAAACTGATGGGGAAATTCCTTCTTTGTTTTAACTTTCCCACAATACTGACTGATTGAAAGTTGCTGCTTTGCTTATACTTGTAATTGAGTGAGGGGAAGAATAAGAATAAATACATGACTACTGCATTTCTGCCACACTTGCCTAGCTACAGCAAAGAAGGAAAAAAACGTTGGCATAATTGGTTGCCTGTGTGTCAGCGCGAGGCAGTTGGCATTCTGGGTGGAGTTAGGAAAAAAGCTCTCCGTTAAGGGCAAAAATTAACACTACTGGTTTTGTTCCCACACTTTGTCTCTCTGGAGGAGTAGCCAGCAATGATTGACTGAAATGTGCAATATTTTACCAAGTAGGAAACAGATAAGATTTTTATAAACAGGATACTTCATCAGTAAAGTAGAGAAACAATTGCTTTGACCTTGACACTGAATGAGTAGGGCCAGCATTGTGATAATTGAGAATGTAGCTAAGCAACAGTTCTCCAGGAGCTTGCACTGCTTTATTTTTAGTAGACTACACCAGTAAGGGAGGGGAGTGTGTGTGTGTGGTGTGAATGAGCAAAGCAACTGGTTAATGCTTACAAAAAAGAAATGATTTCCATCTTTGTGCAAAAAGTTTGAGTGGTAATGTGTGCTTATACCGATTTTAATTTGGGTCTGTGTCTAAAGAAAGTAATTGAATCAGTATATCCTTCTGTGGTCTGAACAAGCAGATAGCCTGACAGCATCTCTGATTTCTTAAGCTGCTTTAGAGACTTGAGTGTTTTCTGAAAATTAATGGTGTAGAAGAAATGGTGTATTACTGCAGAAATAGTCCATTTTATGTCTATTTCTGCTTACTTTGTCAGTAATTGCATTTCCTAACCATTTTACGGTTAGCACTGTACCGCCTGAAATATTTATTGCGTTAGCTTTAGTCATACAATACTATAGCAAGCTAGTTCCCTACAGAGTTAACAGTGTTAAGACCCTTTAAATCCGAAATAAACATCCAAGGAAAGGAAGGTACTTTCTTCTAGCTAATTCAATTTACAAACTAAGTTATTTTAATTTCACATTTAGACAATGGAAAGAAAATCAGTCTGAAGTTTGACGTTTTTATCATATAGGCATTGCAGGATTGATTGCAACCACATGGCCACTCTGTCCTCCCCTAACTAAAAGTATTCCAAGGCTGCTGCTAGTGGAAAATTTGCAGCCTCTTTACCTCTCTCTGTTCCTAGTAAATCTGTCATCACTGAACTGGATGTGCTTTCTTTAGATACCAAACAAATACAATTATTAAGTAAAGATGAGTTTCTGCTCATAAAACCCAAGCAATTACAGAAATCTCTCTAAAGATACTGTCCGCACATGGATATAAACTGTCCTAACTTTACATATAGGAGCCTTTAATTCTGATTTGGTCTATGAAATCCATATTTATTAGCAACGTGACATAGGTGAGAGAATAAAAATATCTTAATTCTCAGCCTAACTTCTTTATCAGATCTTTGAAAGTCAGTAAACAGAAAAAATAATAAAAAGGAACTTAAAAACTGTATTAGTTATCCTTGGGTATTTTAAATGCAGGGAGGAGACTTTTTCTAAATTACTTCTCTCAGGATACGATTTTAAATTTATAGAAACAGAAGATAATGAACATTGTCTCTTATTTTCTCATAGTGTGGCATTATTGGATTCAAAAGTGTGATTTTTTTTTTTTCCTTTATTTTTGTTTTGTTGGGTGTTTGTTTTTTTTTGCCTAGGAGGAGACATTTGTCAAGACTGTATATCACTTCAACATCAAGCTCGACAAAGCTCCAAGGTAATTATTTATACAACTGCTTTTTGTTTCCTGTGGTGATCAGATTGGCTTTAGTTCAGTTTTCTTGAAGACCCCTGTAATTTATGAAGGTGCCAGTGCTAAGCAATTAAACTGGGTAGCAGCAACAGCTTTTATAGAAGCTGTTGCATACAGGTTTATGATCCATGATGTGCTGTGTGAGATTGCCAGTGTGTGTGTATAAAATAAAGATGTGATACATTTTGAAAATACAGTTGTTGTTTTCATGTCTTAAAAAGCAGCAGTGTCAGCTGAAAGGTAAAATAGCTGGATATGGGTTTGTATACAGTCATTCAGAAAGTCTTTGCTTACCCCTCGGTATCCTGGTTTTCTAGCTGGTCTTCTGGGAGCTGTGCAAGAGGCACCATGTGCTCTGTAGCACTGGCACAGGCTTTACTGCCCCAGGTGATGGGAGTTTTGGTCAGTGGATCTGTTTTGGTCAAGCAGAGCAATGACTACCTCATTGGAAATCACCATCTTTACTCACTTTGTTTTTAAGTTCTCAAAAGCTGTTTCTGCTGTTGCGATTGCTGTGGGTGCTGCAGATCTGTACATCACGTTTGCTCATTTCAAAGCATGTTTTTGAGAGCATAGCTCGTGAGGTCTCCATGGGTATGATCAGAACTTAAATAACAAAATAGACAGCTGGGGGTTCATATTTCGTGTTCAAGTTACACAACTATCCCACTGCAGCGGGTATGGAAAAGAATACTGTGGTTAGGAAGCTGGTCTGGGCATGCAGTCTGCAAAGCAAATCTGGTACCTTTGCATGGAGACCAGGGAGATCCAGTCTGCAGTGTGTAGGCTGGTGTTGCTTGCATTCGTTTATTGGTTGCATTCATTTACTGGAGGTCTGATGAGACTTGAGCAGCATCCGATTTATACTGGGTTGCCACTTAAATAATTAACATTCCCCAACGCCCAGATGGTGAATTTTCAAACGCTGCAGTTATTTTTTTATCCCAAGTATCCCTGGGTGGCTGTTACTAATAAGTAATGATATGGTACCAGACTGGATTTGCTTGTATGTAATGCACACAGTTTGCGTCTGAGTTGTGAAACTCTGAGAAGATTTCAAGTCTCTTTCTTAAGCACAGTAATAGCTTTGAATCATTCTGGGGAGCCAGTATTTGCTGCTGCATGCCAAACAAGTGGTACTTACTTACAGTGTATTGATAATACCACAGGTAATAAACTTCCAAGGTAACCACATTGCACTAACTGAAGTGGTGCATGTTCCTAACTTTTCCTAAAGGAAGGATGGTTACTCAGACAAGCTTACTGGTTTAGCTTTTCCTTTGTAGAAACAGAGAGCACACGTCTGGTAATGTACTCAGTTACCACAACTTCTCTGACCAGGCGCCTCCTGAGCTACAGTGCTGGTTGTATGGGTTTGTGTAGATCTGCTGTGAGTTCTTCTCTCAGCCTCTTTTCGTTACCTGTACACAGTGCAGAGATGCTTCAATCCCAGATCTTGACCCCATGAGAAATGCATAAATGTAACTGACATATGGTTCATAGAAACATTGCTTCTTTGTAGTATTTGTCTTTAAAATGAACATAGAAATCCAAGAGGTTGAACAGACACCTTAGAGATAATGTAAAATTAATTTAATACCACTCGTGCTTCTGGAGTCTTACCTTGTGGAAGTCAGAGGACTGTGATAGATGGCTTTAAATCTGTCAAAGATGAAGCGGTTTAGTTTTGAACTCTCATTCTCTGTGAAAGATTCTCGGATCTGGAAATGAAACACCTCTGAAAGGTGAGGGGGTTTTCTCTCTCTTCCCTGTTGACTAGTGCATCATTTTGGAAATTCTGTTTCCAATAAAAATGTATTGATGACTCTGCGTGTGTAAAGGGCTTGGATAACCTGAACTCTTGACTCTTGCTCAGGAAATCAGAAATTGTAAACGCATCGTCCTGCCATGTAATCCTCCATCGGCATTAGACAGTGACACAGGGCCATCTGAGCCCAGCTGTAGGTCCAGCGAATTATCCTTCCAGTTCAAGAAGGTTATGAATCCTACAGGCGGGGGGAGGAGGGGGGAAGGAAGGTTGTTTTATTGGGGTTCCAGGTTCTTTAAAAAATCTGTATATATTTCTCTGATCCTGTTCGTAGTACAGCCCAGTAACAGCAGTTTGGCCTTGGGTGATGCTGGAAAGTGAGGGCAGGATCCTTTCAACCATCTGTGTTGGTATCGGACTTGAACCTGGCAGCGTGGGATTTTTGTCTGTGTAAAAAAACAAACCACCCCTCCATGGGTGGCTTGACAGGTATGGTTTAGAGAGTGACCAAAGGAAGTACGTGCAGATGCAGGTGGGAAGGCAGGTGTGGCCAGTGATAAAGGAAGTGGGTGAATTGAGGCCTTCTTTAGCCAGTCAGACTGCTAAGGGTCTCTCAGTCTCTCTCGTGCCTCCAAGCACTGTACGCACAGACAGGTCTGGGTGTTTCACTAAGGGGTTCCTCCCCGAGGCTAGTATGGCTCTATTACATCAAGGTCTATGATTCTGTGATTCTAAGGGGTGAAAAGCCTTTTCTCTCAGCGTGCTTTCAGTGCACAGGGCACATGGTTTGGCACTTAAAATTTACAGCTTGCCTGTGTTGGAAGTTACTCGGGTATAGCTGCTATGCTTTTGTTTCAAACCTGCCCATTTTGCTAATAACATTCACATGCAAACAGTCCACTGGTGCACCCAGGGGTTGGGGTTTGTATATATTCAGTATAAATAAACCATATAAGCTTCAGCTTGAACCCTCTCCTTTTTACTTGGGTGAGTTTGGGGGGGGTTGAGGTTGGTTGTTTTATTTGAGGGGTTGGGGGGGTGGTGGGTTTTTTAGTTTCCTTTCTTCTGGAAAGCCCCCTCTCCTTGCCTTTAGCATTTCCCTTTCTTTGAGTTGATAAAAGCCTTTTCTGTCTGTGTTGACGCTAATGGGCTCCACCATGTTGGCTAGGACAGAGCCTCAAGACATCTCTTTGCTGCTGTCAGTGGTAGCTTCTGCATGTCTGCGGGTGTTCTTCCCTGAGATGTCAGGTTTTCCCTCTGTTTTCTTTAGATTGCCCTTCCAGATGGCCTGCTCTCCTGCAGAAGTAAGCACCCCCAGGCAAGGGCACTCAGCTGCAGCTCCTCAATCTGAAAGGGTCATAAATACATGAAGTTTGGGCTTTTCATTACACTGAATGAAACAGGAGGAGCTGCCTTGTCAGCATGCTCCCAAGGGGAGGATCTGCACTAAAAGGTCTGCATAACAGCAGGGGAGGCAAAAAAAACCCCTTTGAGAGCAATGTCCCTGGGCTGGATGTTGGTGACTCGGAGTCAGTGATCTCAGGTCATCCGCAGGTCTGACTACAGCTTGCTGTCTCACCTTTACCTCTTCATTTTTCTTCCTCCTTTGCCGTTTGTGTGACTGTGCTGCTAAGCATGGATGCCTGTGGCTGTTGGGAAGGCTGCTGGCTGTGAGCACCAGCAGCTTGCCCCCGCCCAAAATTAACTCACACACTTCATCATGGGCCTCCAGCATGAGGCTGGTGTTTGCAAGGAACATGTTTTGAAGGTGATGTTTCTGGGGAGGTGAGGATCCATGAGATGTCAGCCCTGCTGGCCATCAGTGAGCCAGGAAGGGACATCAGCGAGAGCTGACTGCTGTAACCTGTTACGGGCCAAGCTTTGCTGGTGCTGGAGGACACGTAGGTGGAAGGAAGGAGGTGCAGGAGTCATGCTTCTGCAGGTCTGCCTTCAACAATGTGTGGGAAAGCAAGCAAGCAGAGATTCCTACAATTCTGCTCACTATATGGTGCATTTAACATAACTTGCCCTTTTTGGATGTTATGTAAAGGAATTAAGGAGCTGCCTCTCAACTGGAGTTAATGTTGTTTTATTTAGACCTGTCCTGCAGAAGTGGAGTGATTCAAATATTCCTGTGATGGGTTTGCATCCCTGGGACTACAGTGGTGGGTGTCTGAACTGCGTCGACTGCAAAAATAGGCTTACGCAGCAGGAATGACTAAGGCGATTACGGAGCTGCATGAATGATTAATTTACCCTGCTTTTGTTTCACTTCTGATTCCAGGCCCTCAGCAAAAGGAAAAAAAAAAAAAAAAAAAAGGCAGTTTTGGACGATGTTTTTAAAATAAACCAATATCAGTTGCAATAACAGCTTTACTACATAAATGGGCACCAAAACTACTCCAAGAGGAGCAGAGTAAAAAATCAGTTGCTACCATATCTCTGTAATGTGAATATTTGAAATTTGTAAACAAGTAATCGCCAAATACTTTGCAATCAGAATATCTATTCACATTTTAGGAGGCTGTTTTTCTACAAATAGGATATACAGTGACATAGTGGTAGTGCTTTCTTAATAACCCTCCTTTAAGCTCGGTTTAGAAAGCATTTGTCTTGTTATTAAAATTACTCCACATATTTGAGACAGACTTCAGCTCAACAACTGCCTAACACGCACGTGCTAGACACGTATTGATTTTTTTTGTCTTAGCCCAACATTTCCCCTGAGCATCGTATTATATATTCATAAAGCAGAAATGATGTCTGACAGGCAGTTAGAGGGGTGTAGAGCTGTAGCCCAGAAACAATGTGAAGAGGTTTGCAAGGACCCCAAGAAATCAATGTGCTGATGCTAAAGAGTAGCCTTTAAATTCTGAGCACACATTCTTGCAATCATTCAGTGTGGAAAAGGAAATTTAAATAACAAATAGTTACTATTAAAACTGCAGGCCTAAATTTTCATTCATCTTTATTCCAATTATGCGAGCCAAGGTGGAAGTAGGCACTGAAGGCAGCTAGCCAAGCCCAGACATCTCTCAGTCATAAAGCAGGGCTTGCTGCTCTAGCCCTAATTTGCACTTTTGTATGTAGATTTCTGTTGGAAGTAAGCTATTTTTATCAATAAAGATTTAAAACCCAAATGTTGTTCAGAGAGACAAGATATTTCCTAAAATGTGCATGATTCATAACCACTTACTCTAATTGAGTGTTAGACTGATGTCTGTACAACAGATTAAAATAATAGCTGGTAATCTTAGAATGTGAGTTGAAATATTTTGATAAGCTAATCATTGTGATAGACCTGTTTGGAAAAAAAAGTAGGGAAAAAGAGATTTGTTCTGGTTTTGTTCATTCAGAATTAGATCACAGAATACTCTCAAGCAGTATTTGCTGGTAGATGTTATATTTTATTTCAAAAAATGCTTTCTCTACTGGAAAAAATAAAAAATCACACTCGCAGGTAATCTTAAGAAAAATTTTTATCCGATGTTGTACTTCTCTCAGCAAGATAACTTCAATAATTGAAGTATTATATTTAAAATGAGATAGACATCTGAATATCTGGTAAAATCAAGCCACTACAGAATTTGTTTCTTGTTATTGAAAACCCAGATAATGCCGTTGAAAAAATAGAACATCATCATCTTACTATATAAACACGAGGGAACTGAACTAAATTTGTTCCGGCACTTCTTGACTTTCTAGTACTTTGAACCTGAATGTTCTTTGATATATGGTTGTGAATTTCAACATTTGCTTTGCATATTTTGAGGGGGAGGGGGAAATGTGAGAAAATAATTCATTTCTACTCTGTAAACATGAAGGTTACTGTCTTTCTCTTGGTTAATAAGGTCATGTTATTTACAAATGCAACCAAGGCGCACATTAACCTCATGGAGCTAAGAAGTTAACATATATTCCTTAAGTTGGTCTGCAGAACACCTTGTAGTCGTTTTCCTGAAAGAAATCTTTGACCTCTTCAATCATGAAACATCACAATAAATGCAGCTTTAAATCACTGAGCTGGGGCAGCGTAATCTGTGCCCATCCAGAAAAAGTAAGAGTGCCCGAATCATGCACACACCTTAATTTTTTTTATTTATTTTTTCTCCCAGGAAACAGGGTGGCTTTAAAAAGAAGGGAAAAATGTGATGCCTCCCTGCTGTCTTCTAGGACATCAAATGAACTTTCACATTTGGTGTTGTGACGTATAAAGATGGCATTGGGGAAGCACTACAGTGTTTTTATATGCCTGCCTTTCAGGCGTATAAATCAATGGATTTGAAAATCTTATTTCATTTGACTCGATCTGATTTTGTTTCGCAAAAATAGATGCATCTTGATTTGTTCTTGCAGATACTTTCAAATGCTGCCCTTAACTTGCAAGAATTACCTTGTATTTGCAAGTAGGTTTTAAATAACAAATTTACTGTCTGAATGTTAAGTAGTGATTTTAAATGTCACTTTTCCAAATTGTTAAACTACAGCTGTAGTAATAATTCCTTTAATCTATTTAGATAGCTAGTAGCCAGTCAGTTAATGAGGTTTGCTCATCCAAAGCTCAGCTACAACTCTCTGCCTCTCTGAACTCTGTTTTCTTAATTTAGTTCTGTCATTACTGTTGTCAAGAACACAGCTCTTTGCTTTTGACAGCAGAATAATACCCACCCCCAGATAATGCGCTAAACCATGAATACATGCATTTTCTGCTTCACCAAACTGGAGTGCTCTTCAGGTCACTCAGATGGAGGATTTCTGCACCAGAGCTGGTCATCCAAGATGTCCTTCTAGTCAAAGGAAGGAAGTAGCTGCTTTTAGGACATGGTCCATTTAACATATTCTGAGAGGCTGATTTTATTGTGTGGTAAGTTGCATCTTATAAGGATGCTGTATTCTGAAGAGACTGTAGGTACCTAGTTGTGAGGTGGATTCAGCTTCAGGCTGACACATTCATGTCATGTTACTTCTGCCCAGCTGGGTCCTCATGTGAGTGCCACATCTCCCTTTGAATCAGTGGAGATGTTGTCCCTGTGGCTGGTGGCCAGGCACTGCACTGGACATTGCTCGCTCTGGACAACTGATGAGGCTGAGCACGCACAGTGCTCTTGTCATCAGGATCCTGGGACTCATTGTGCTCTTCCAACCTACAGTTATTCAGGACAGTGATACATTAGAAAGCTAGCACGTTACCTATGGGCTTTACTTTGGGTGTTGATTCTTACAAGCTTTTAAAAGACATAGCGAAGGGTACTAAGCAAAAAAATGAAAGGTAAGCCATATTTGGCTTAATAAATGAAAGGTAAGCCATATTTTTAACAGGCATTTCGTTGTTCCGGTTTACCCGAATACAGTACAGCAAAAAGTTCCCTTAGTTTTGTGATGTTGTTGTGTTCCTAAAATTGCTTTCTTCTGATGCTTTGCTGGAACTTTTAATGGAAAGTGGTTGATTTGGAAGCCACCACTGAAAAGGTTGTGTATGGCAAGAGGCCTGTTGCATTTTCTATTTTTACCTTTTTCCCTAAGGAATAACTTGCCATATGTAACATGTCTTTGGTTATACACCCTGCCTTGCCAAACAACAGATATTTTCAGAGGCTTAGTAAGAGGTTGGCAGGTACTAGCCCATCCCACATGTCAGTTGGACAAAAGGAAGCAATGCTGTTGAGACTGTCAGCTACTGAAAGGCAAATATATTTTAAGGCCAAGGTTTGTTACTGAGCTGAAATGGACCTCAGATGCCTCTGGTCTGTTAACTTTGCAAAATGGCTGAGCTAAGGAAAAATGACAGATAAACTAGCATCTGAAATATTTTCTAACAGAATTAAATAGCAAGTGCATATGTTTATAAAATATTAATTTTATAAATAAGCAGGTGCATCAGTTTATAAAAGACCAAATTAGTTGTGGAACACTGAAGTTTCCAGTTGGTGCATACAGATATTTTACAAGTCATTACAAGATAGTAACTTAACAAAACCCACCAGCTTAGCTAACGATGTCCTGGACTTAAAAAAACAGCTATGAAGGATATTGAATGAGGCATGTTCCTTTCTCCAGAGATGTCTGTGGACTGAAAGGTGTTTAGGAGCCAGCCTTAGAGGGATGCCTTGGTCATGAAGTAATACCACCCTTCAGTCAAGCATGGCCCACATATAGCTTGTGTAGCTTTTACCTTGTTTAAATCTGCTGTAAAAAGAAACTTGTTTTCTTGTGAGCATTTCTGTAATATTCATCATTCTTTCTTAACACAGTGGTAGTACAAAGCAGCCTGATGTCATATTCAAAGTCCTTCAGGCCCATCCATCCACATATGCCTCCAGTTCACCTGTAATATCAGCTTCACCACTGTCCTGCTGTGTATTCAAATCATCTGTGGGCTTTATTCATTGCTACTGCTGAAGTTAAGGATGAGCTGTGGGCAGACATAAACACACTTAACCTCATTTTCTCCTTTTAAATCCCTTCTTCAAATCTCCTCTGCGATAATCCCTGAAAGAAATGAAAGTAGGTTAGCGATAGGTTATGGTCACCGCCTCTTGTGTTGGCTGGTGCTGTCCCTTTGTTTCCTCCTACTTCCTTGTGAGCCATCCATATGCCTGCTGGACTTCTTTTCTTTTTTTAATGTTTCAAGGCAGGATCCATCTCTTTTGTACTCTCTGAGTTTCCAATGTGCCTGTTTCCTGGCCTGAGACTCCGCAACACAAGGAAAATAACTGGTGGCTCAGTGCTTCACAACTTTCAAAAGCTTTTTTCACAGCACCAAACAAGTAAAATGAGTGTTTTTATCATATGACAAAAGTGACAACGGAAGGCTTATGTCCCTAATGAGGAATGTTCTATAAATAGTTCCGTTAATTTTAAAGGTCTGAGCTGAAGCAGAGATATCTTAAGGGCTTGTGGCATTCCTTAGTGTTTTAATAACAGATAGAACCATAGAATAGTTAGGATTGGAAAGGACCTTAAGGTCATCCAGTTTCAACCCCCCTGCCATGGGCAGGGACATCTCACACTAAACCATGTCACCCAAGGCTCTGTCCAACCTGGCCCTGAGCACCGCCAGGGATGAAGCATTCACAGTTTCCCTGAGCAACCCATTCCAGTGCCTCACCACCCTAACAGGAAAGAATTTCTTCCTTATCTCCAATCTAAACTTCCCCTGTTTAAGTTTGAACCCGTTACTCCTTGTCCTGTCGCTACAGTCCCTAATGAAGAGTCCATCCCCAGTATCCCTATAGCCCCTCTTCAGATACTGGAAGGCTGCTATGAGGTCCCCATGCAGCCTTCTCTTCTCCAGGCTGAACAGCCCCAACTTCCTCAGCCTGTCTTCATACAGGAGGTGCTCCAGTCCCCTGATCATCCTCGTGGCCCTCCTCTGGACTTGTTCCAACAGTTCCATGTCCTTTTTATGTTGAGGACACCAGAACTGCACACAATACTCCAGGTGAGGTCTCACGAGAGCAGAGTAGAGGGGCAGGATCACCTCCTTCGACCTGCTGGTCACTCTCCTTTTGATGCAGCCCAGGATACGGTTGGCTTTCTGGGCTGCAAGTGCACACTGAAGCTGGCTCATGTTCATTTTCTCATCAACCAGCACCCCCAAGTCCTTCTCCTCAGGGCTGCTCTGAGTCTCTTCTCTGCCCAACCTGTAGCTGTGCCTGGGATTGCTCCGACCCAGGTGTAGGACCTAGCACTTGTCGTGGTTGAACTTCATAAGGTTGGCATCAGCCCACCTCACAAGCGTGTCAAGGTCCCTCTGGATGGCATCCCTTCCCTCCAGTGTATCAACCGGACCACACAGCTTGGTGTCATCGGCAAACTTGCTGAGGGTGCACTCAATCCCACTGTCCATGTCACCGACAAAGATGTTGAGCAAGACGAGTCCCAACACTGATCCCTGAGGGACACCACTCGTTACTGGTCTCCAGCTGGACATTGGGCTATTGACCACAACTGTTTGTGTGCGGCCATCCAGCCAGTTCTTTATCCACCGAGTGGTCCATCCATCAAGTTGATGTCTTTCTAATTTAGAGACAAGGATGTCGTGTGGGACATTATTGAATGCTTTGCACAAGTCCAGGTAGATGACATCAACTGCTCTACCCCTGTCCATCAGTTCCATAGCTCCATCATAGAAGGCCACCAAATTGGTCAGGCAGGATTTTTTGCCCTTAGTGAAGCCATGCTGGCTGTCACCAAGCACCTTGTGCTTCTTGGATCTCCCAGTGCTTCCATTTGTAGGCATATAGTCAGCACTGCTGCAGATCAGGAGCTTGGGAAATGGGAGGTTTGAGTACAGATGGGACATTAGCTCAGTGTTTTCCCAAGCATCCATAGGAGCTCTTTGCCAGAACCTATGGCACCAGTTTAATTATGGAAGAGCTTGGGTTGGAAGGAACTTTAAAGATCATCTATTTCCAACCTCCCTGCCATGGGCAGGGGCAGCTTTCATGAGACCGGGTTGCTAAAAACCCTGTCCAGTCTGACCTTGAACACTTCAGGAATGGGGCAGCCACAGGTTCTCTGGGCAACCTGTGCCAGTGCTCATCAGGCTGAACAACCCCAGCTCTCTCAGAGTGGCTTGATAGCAGAGGTGGTCCAGTGCCCTGATCATCTTCATAGCTTTGTCTGCACCTGCTACAAAGAGTTCACATCCTTAATGCTGGGGGCCCCAGAGCTGAACATAGTACTGCACAGCTGGGGTCTCATGAGAGCGGAGTAGAGGAGAAGAGTACGTGTGCTTTTTGGTGCAGCTCAGGGTACGGTTGGCTTCCTGTGCTGTGAGCGCACACTGCCAGCTCATGTTCAGTTTCTCGTCAGGCAGCACCCCCAAATCCTTCTCAGGGCTGCTATCAGTCCATTCTCTGTCCAGCCTGTGTTTGTGCTTGGCACTGCCCTGACCTGGGTGCAGGACCTTAGTCATAACACCTCTTCAGGTCTCCTGCCTGTGCTGCAGTGCTCAAAAAATCAGTAATACAGGAGCCTTCCCCTACTGTGTAGACTGTGAGCTTTTCCATGGGGGCATGATGCATGCCTGTGCCACACAGACAGGCAGAGGCAGGACCACAGGCATTAGCAGCTGTGAGGCAGCATGTGTTTTGCCACAGACAGGCGTGTGGCAGAGTCAGAGGCTCCACACACTGCTGCAATGCTTTGCTGAGCCTGGGGGCTGCTCCTATTGGGAGAGCATCAGACTGGGAAGATTTGAGGGGGTTTACACTGGGACAAAGGTTCCTCCACACCTGCAACGTGTGGAGATTTCTTACACCATACTATCAAAATATAAATACTACAAGACATACAAATATCAAAGACTATTTTCAACATAAAATACATTAGTGCTGTTACTATTCAGCTGTTTTCTTAAAATTTAAGTTAAGCTTCAGTAGATTTTATCATTGCAATAAAGGTAGTGTTAATTGGAATAGCACAATTAGTCAACAAACATTTACTGAGCGACAGTAGCCTTCCTGTAGATTGCATATCTCATAAAAACTCTCCAGTGTGCTGTTAAAAGCATTTTCTTCCTTTCATTGAAATATAGGTCCTGCACACAATACATGGCAATGTGGGATAAAGTTTTTGGCTGCTGTTTGGGATAGGAGTATTGTAAATGCCACTGAATCTATTTTTTAATGTCTCTGATGGCAAAGCTGGGCGTTGTACTTTTAATATGCAGGGTTTGATGGTGTTCCCTTCCTGAAATCATACTAAATCTCAATATATGGCTTTTTTTGGTGTGTAGGAACATAATGATTTTAAATGTCACTGTTTGTGACACACTTTTGAGACAAGTAGCATATACCAGGGGGAAATTAAACTTCTTTTCAGTGATATAAATCCTCTTGGTGATGTCTTTAGGTGAGCCATTTCTCTCTATCAGTAAAGCTGGTACTCTTCGAGGTCCAGATACTTGGTGTCTTGTGCACAAAGATTATCTCCATTTTGTGTGCTAGATAAGAGGAATGCTTCCATGACAGGTTGACTCATTTTATGGCGGTGGATTGAGATTGCTGGCATACACTGCCAGAAATCTTAGTGAATAGGAGAAGCCTATAAACATTATTTAAATATTTTCTGTATTTGTGGTATATCTGTCTATATGCACACGCATAATGCATTTCTAATTCATGCTTGAACAAACATAACTACATCACTTTTAATTGTCTGAAAGAGGTTCTAGAGTGAAAGTATAAGATACAATACTTAAGATATAATAACACACTTCTTGCTTGTTGAGAAAGTCTTACAATGGATCTAGAAATGGAAATAATCTAGAACCACAAAATCAGAAGTGTTAGGTCAGGCTTTTGCAAGCTGAATTAAAACCTATTTGAAAGGAAGATCTCTCAGGTGCAGCAAAGTTAGTTTATTTTTGTTACTCCAGAGAGTTTAAACTAGATATTCATGTTCAGGGTTGAAGAGGAGGTCAGTACCTGTGGGACTTCCACTGCAGGCACTTGCCTCAGTGTGGACACTGTCAGCAAAGCTGCCTGTTACGATGGCACTTTTGGTAGTGCAGACACTGGGATACTTTCTGTCATGCATATGGATCCATATGCATCCATATTCAGTTTAAGCAGCCATCAAATCATAGCAGCTTGGCTCAGTAGTGGTTTGGCCCCTCAATTATATTTAGTACTGTGACTAAAACCTATTGTGTTCTCTTCTATTTTATACAACACATAACTTAGCTGCTACTTGGGAATTTAGATTGACTATTGTTAATCAGTTTAATCAGTGAAATATCATCCATGTAGTGCTAATTCTTCTAAAGAAAGAACTGAGCACTATCTGCCTCGGCACCACAAGCAATGGATGTGGGCTTGGGCTTTCAGCCTTACCTCTGCATGTTCTTATGTCTGTATATTAAAATGCTGTATATTGTCTGAAGCCATCAAAACTGTTTTAACTTTATGACCATCCATTAAACAGAGCAAGCTGCAAACATCCCATTGAATATAACCTTTCTTCAGAGATGGACTTCTTTTCAGAGCTAGTGAAGCTGGAGTCTGCAACTTGCTTTGAGGTAACTGAAAAAGAAAATGGGAAGAATCAGTCCTATCAGTATACCATTGCTATGTTTCTATTTAGAGGCCTTTTAAACATGCCTTTGCAAATGATTGCCTTAAAGCTTTCAACATTCTTGCACTGTAAGAAGCTGAGCTTATTCACAGCGTACTCATAGCATATGTTCCTGCAGTCCACATCAGGCAAAAATCCTTCTTGAATTAAATGGGCTTTTTGCCTGACACAGTCTCTCATTCTAACTAAATTAGCAGTAATATTTTTTGCTTTGAGCACATTCCCTAATAATTGTCTTTCACTAATAAATACTTCACTGTATCAGTGCGATAAAAGAGCTTTTAATTCTTTATACCCAGCAACCATCTTTTATTTCAGGACTGGTTCTGTGGGGAGATTGGGGTTTTTTTTGTATTGTGAGAGAGATCACTCCTAAAAGCAAACCTGAGGGTATAATTAGGATGTTGCCTTCTGAAATGACTACTTTACAATATGTGAAATTTGAAGTTCTTCCCCAATGAGCACCTTCTGCACTGGGGATTGGGGTGGCCAGGTCTTGGAGGGCTGTGTTCTTTTTTTAATGCTTTTATCTTCCAGGTATGCATTAATATTGACAAGAGGCTGATTCATGCTAGACTACATTTTCAGTATGGATTTAATTCCACCAGGAATCAGGATAGTGAAACGTGCTGCATGGCAGCTGGCACACCAGCATTTTTAATCAAATAATAGATTCCAGCTGGTGGGGAGTCAACTGGGTTCTGAAGCAGACATGACTTTATGCAGAGCTTCCTTATTTCTTCAATAAAGCACATTACCTTTCCATATTAAGCAAATGTAAATGGAAGAGGGGAAGTGAAGGAAAGCAAATTTGCTAGGTTTGCCAGAAGTAAAACTAATCATTGTAACCTCATGCAGTGAGTTAAACAAGGGAGAATCGGGGGGTCAAACTCTTGAAGTGAGTTAAACAAGGGAGAATAGGGGGGTCTGTGTTCTGAGGGGTAAATTAACTGGAACTCTTCTCACACATCATGAAATGATCTCGGGTTTGCAGGTGTGCTTGTGATTGCAAGGCTCATTTTCTATACTCTGTCCTTGAATGTTGCATGGATTGTTCTTTGGCTACCTACTGCTGTCACCAGGAGTCATCCACACAGTGCTTACCTGGCTTGGTTACAGTGTGGTGGTGTGAACGGTTAACCCCAGCAGCTATGTGGGAGTCTTTCTGGTGTCACTGAACAGAACATCATTTCAGACACACCTTTTTCAGTAATGCCTTTTTTTTCGCTCTCACTAAAACTGTAAAGATTTTGATAGGATCAGATAATGAGGACCTTACTGATATGTACAGCTAAAACAATATATTTGTGCAGCAAAGCTAAATCTAATGGTGTTAGAAAGGTCAGTGCATATTAGAAAATGTCTACAGGTGCTGCCTTTTCAATGATCTTTCTTGTTAGCTTCTATCCCACGATCTAAGCTTGGTACTTAACCAGGACAAGCAACTCATTCATCGCATCTTGTTTAACAGGGCTTAGTTTGTGCTGTTGAAAGAAATAGCAAATGCTACAAACCCCCCAGTACATTGGCTAAGGCTTTTTCTTCTGGTTTTCTCCCTGTCTGGAAGCTGTAAGCAATATATGCTTGCTAGTTGTCTTTCTGTTATTTCACCATTTGGTGTTCTTCACACAACTGAGGTGTAGGTCAGCATCACACCACCAGAATCAGCAGGGTCTTTGTGGGAGCAGGTAGTCTGCTGTCTTGTTTGCAGCTGAGGAGTGTGAACCTTTGTGGAGCTGATAACTCCCATCCTTTAGCTTGGGCTGCAGAGATTTGGTATTTCACACAGCCCGGACGGAAAGTAAATAGAGTACAAAAAGCATATCTGATGTGAGAAGACTGTTTCTGAGCTGAGTGATCCTCATTTCTTCCCAGTCCCCCTGAGGTCGTTTGTTTCAATCAGGAGCTGCTGCACGATAGGCAGATGAAAGGTGTTGGAAGCAATCAGACCTCTTCATGACATCTGCTGAAAGTGTGTTACAAGTGAAGTTTTTTCTTAAAAAAACCCAAAAGCTTTTATTTTTACTTTTATTTGTGTTTTTATTTATTTGTTTATTCAGAACTTCATTCTCAGTAAGAGTCCTGTGGAAGAGTAATAAGGAGTATTTTTATGTAGATGGCTGCGATTAATATAAATCTATCAATCCAAACTAGCAAGAACATATTGATTGCAGTGTTTTTTGCACTACCTTCTGACAAGATGGAAAAGTGGTGAGAGAAAAACAAAGCCAAATTGATCTCATAATTTCAGGAGTTGTCTTGAAAATAAGAATAAATATTCACATAGCTTCGATTTATTGCCTGTATTTTTAATGTGATGTTTCTCTGGTTATTGTCTGTTTCTGGCATTACAGTATACAGTAGAGACCTTTTGTGTTAGTTTCGGTTTTGCCATGTCAGCTGCCTTGTTCCTTATGTAGCTTATTGATATCATAAGTAAGTTTAAAAATGGTTCTGAATGTGGAAAATGCACAGAAAAAGTAGTCTGAAATATAGCCAGTACTGATAGGAGTTTGAAGGAGATTCTTAGGTAAGTTTTTGTATTGAGTATCATGAAAAATTCATATTAATCTTCTGTTGTGCATTGGTAATTCAGGAGGTGCGCTGGAAGCCTGGTTGCTTGTGTCTGTGGTCAAACCTGATTTATTTTGATGCAAAATGCTGGATTTGAAGCTTACTTTTTTCATACAGAAACAATACTGGGCCTTTTTGAAACGTTAATGAAACAACATGGAGAAAAAAATCATCCCAGAGCAGCCAAGTGTGTTTTGGCCAGGCACTTCCCTGTACACCAAGAACTCAGCCTCAGGTCTCTCGTCTACCACATCCTGAACAAATGCTGTTTAATGCAGTCAACGGCTTTTGGTCAGTAACTGTTATCTCCTGTTTTCTCCTGCTCTCTTTATTCATCTGGAAATCTTAATCCACATCTGGGAAGTACTTCTAATATCCGCTTCCTTGGGAAGTGATGTATTGCTGCAAAAACATATGCATTGCCTTCAGCTTCAAAACAAATTTGATAAATTTGGAGGCAGTTTTGGTAATTTAAACTAACCTGGGTGAGCAGTGGGTATGTTCACGTTTTCAGAGGGACTTTTATGTTCTCTAAGGTGCATGCTGATGCACGTCCAACAGTTGAGGTTGTGATGACCAGGTTAAAGGTAAGGGTTTGTCTACCACCTTGTTGACTGAATTGGCAGTAGACAGGTTTTCATTTGGGTGTATTGAGTTTCATGTGCAACCTGCAAAGATTTGAACAACAGTTGTTGGGTTTACTGAAGTTGTGTCATATTTGCAGGATTCATTTCAATGAAAACTGATAAATGAAGGGTAAAAGATTGTATATTGGTTCAAGAAAGCAGCTATTTCAAAACTAATTAGTCTATTTATGAAATAATCTAATAAATATTTAATTATTTGCTTGATTCTTATAAACAAATACTTGTGCTTGTAGACGCTAATTACTTAGGCAGAGCTCTTCACTTTGCATGGGCAGAGTTATATTTGTGTTGAAGTGTTTGTTGTGTTCATGCCAAAAAACGACCAAAAACCCTCATTAGGATATGATCCTTCAAATGTGCATGTGCTTAACTTGACTGCTCAAATAATGTTGTTTTGGCAGTGTTGATTTCAATACTTTGATCATGAAATACCTCATGTAAGGAGGAGAATTAGTACAGCAGTGGTGTTGATCTGTATAAATAGTCATTAATGACTACACATTGCACCCTTCCCTAGCGGCAGAAAACCATGTTTCTGCTGAGTTGATGAATTAAACGAAGTTGCTCACCAGAAACATTTACTGTCTTGAGATCCATTTTGCTGCTGCTATCTTAGCCTGAACTCAGACTTTGGAGTGACTCTTCCTGTATTTTTCTGTACGTGGGTTTCTCTGGGCGCTGCTTTCCAGTGTTCAGGCTTTTAATCCTGTTCACAATGTATTACCTGCAATATCTTTGTCTCAGTTACCTGAGCTAGACTAGGGATAGCACAAAGACCTTTATAAAGGTAAACAAGAATATTACTTGAGTGATTTTACAACTAACAGAAGATAATTTGTTTGCCCAGTGGAAGAAGAATGTTTACTATCTAGCAAGGAAGAAGTGGTTTCCCTTCAGGCTTTACTAACTGGAAAAAATTACTGCATCTTAATGCTGACTGGAGGCCCTGAACCTCTCATGTAGATACCAGATGAGGTTTTGGGGGATAGAAGAGTCTTGGGACCTAGCAGGGGATGGGCTAAGCCAAGATTAAGAGAGAAGTATGGGAATAAAAAAGAAAAGCCATGTAAAATTCATGAAGGGTGGGGAAAGGATATCAACAAGAAGATGACAAGGGTGGATTTCTGTGATGGTTGCTCCTGAAGGATGGCTGGCAGACACTCCACCTGACAGCATTTCATATGCATTTCTGCCTGGCCAAGATCTCAGTTATAAATCTAAGAAGGTATTTGAATTTCTTCTGTGCTACTCCTGTGTGGAGTTCTTCCTGTGTTGGTTTCTATGTTTATTTTCTCAAAGGAGAAAAAAATGTGCAGACTCCCCAAATATTCTAAGAAGAAAAGCCAGCCCTTTATTTAAGCTGGCTCTCAATATGCAGAAAGTTGCCTCCAAAAGAAAATGCTAATGTTTGGTTTGGGGCTTTCCTGGGAACACAAATAAACTCCTGTTTATTTTTCATCTTTGGAGATTTTGTAGGTGTTTTTATTTCTTCCTTGTTCTTTGAAGCCTTTTTTGCTACTTATCTAGCATCTCACATAACTTTGATATTTATCTTTGCAATAGAGTAATTTACATGAAGATATGCAGGGGTTTGAGAATGTTTTCTTAACCAGTAGAATAGGAAGTTAAAAATCATCTGTTTTCCATTTGGTATCTGTTTTGCAGTGCATGTTGAAAGAGACATATGCTGCTGCATGTGTGATGAGGCTAATTCTGTCTTTGCCTTAGTGGAGTCATTGACACTGAGCTTCTATTCTGATGAATTAAATGAGGAATTACGAATTTAGGTTCACGGTAGGCTCTCTGGAGATAGCTTTGTTATTTGCTTATTCAAAGCTCTGTGAAACTCACCCAGCCCCAGGTCCACCCCTGCCACTGAGCTCTATTTCTTGAGGGTCATCCAGAGGAAGCTAGGAGTGATTGAAGGCTTCAGGAAGATGCCGTGCTGCTTCGGGTACAGCCTTGCTGTGAAACTAAAATCAGTTTTACCTGTGTCATGGTTTAAACCCAACCACAAACCTCGTTCACTCACTCCCCCCCTTCTTGCCCTCCCCCTGCTCCTGGAGGGACGGAGAGGAGAATCGAAAAGGATGCAACTCCCACGGGTTGAGATAAGAACAGTTTAGTAACTAAGGTATAACACAAATCACTGCTGCTGCCACCAATGCTAATAATGATAAAGGAAATAACCAGAGGAAAGAATACAACACCTCAACACCAGCCGACCAATAACTCGCACCACTCCCCCCAGCCGAGCACCGACCGATCCCTCATCCAACCCTGCAGTCCCTGCCCTTCTGGGTCACTCCCGTTATGTCCTGGGCATGACGTGCTGTGGTATGGAATACCTCTTTGGTCAGTTTGGGTCAGGTGTCCTGTCTCTGCTTCCTCCCAGCCTCCCCTCCTCCCTGGCAGAGCATGAGGCTCAGAAAGTCCTTGGTCAGACCAAAACATTTGAGCAGCAACTGAAAACATCGGCGTTATCAGCTCTGTTCCCAGGCCAAAAATCAAAACATAGCACTGCACTAGCTACTAAGAAGGAGAAAAATGACTGCTACTGCTGAACCCAGGACTACCTGGTGAAGTGACAAAGCCCCATGTAGGTCAGACTATCCCAGTCTTCCCAGAGTTTTGTTTGCTGAGACTACTGATGGCAGTCCCAGTACCTTTGAGCATCAGAGACTCATGGAAATGGAGTACTGTAAAGGTGGATTTGTGAGTGGATAAATTTGTCCTTGACTCCACAGCATTTGCAGATTGTCTAAGTCAGGGATACTGCAGAGGATGGCCTGTGGCCAACCACATGGTCATTTTGACTATGCACATCTGAGCCTCCATGAATGGCATTGAAGGATTTCTTTTTAATGGGCATGTTAAACATGGGACAAATTTAATTTTAGTATTGTCATTTAAAGTAATTTCTGATACAGATGATTTGCTGGCAAATGAGACATTAGGTCCACCATAATTTGGGGCTCATCCAAGTTTCTGCTCCTCTAAATGCAGCTGATCCAAATGATGGTTCAGCTGTCCGTAGTACTTTAATGGAGATGAGTTGTTCTTACTGTGATGATGAATTCAATAGATAAACCCCCTATGCATTAATAACAAAAATGTACCTGCCATCGCCTCCTTAAAAAAAACTGAAACCTCAGTGTGGTTGGCTGTTACTATCATCCACTGCAAGTGGAAACTGTTTTAAACACACAAATACCTCAGATTTCCCCATGGGTATTTTTAGTGCAGTATATAGTGCTGCTATTGAGTATCTGAAAATATCGCAAAAAATATATATATAAGAATATTGAAAAATTGGCAAAGCAATCTAAGTTGGTATCAAAGAAAAGAAAATAAAGCTTAGAATAAAACCCTCTATTATGAGGCATGTCATATTTTATACAGCAGTCACACTGTATAAAATATTCTGTCAAAATTTCCAATTCAGGCAAAATGTCACTGTGCGCTGGTATGTTCATGAGGATACTCATCCCAGCTTTACTAAAGTAAGGGCAGTAAAATTCTTGTAGAACCTAAATGTGTTGTGCATGTATAGTAGAAATGGCTATCATGAGATTTCATTGCTTTTAGGTTCATGATGGCCTTTTTCTTTTTACTTTGATTTTCCCCTTGACTTGTAGTTACTGAAGTCCCTAAAGATAACAGGGGCAGAATGCCTCAAAGTGCTCTTTAATGCTTGACAGTAAGGCTCTGACAGTGTTATACACACATTTTAAGCACTCAAACAATTGAAGGATAGTGCAGTATGCAGTATAGAGGGCTTACTGAAGAGGTACATGGGATTTTGTGGCTTATGATGGACAGTCTTTGATATAACAGTTTCAAAAATTAGATTAGGGTGTATATCATTTAAAATTTTTCCAGTTGTGCTGTAAATTTAATGGCAAGGTTTTGTTGAAATAAGCTCTTGCGGTCTGTGAGGAAGAAAATCAAGCAGCGTGCACCTTATCATTTTTCTGTATCCTTGGTAGGGATGCAATTAAATTCAGTCTGAGAGGTCACAGTGTGGGGTATGCATTAACCTCACACTAACCCTGTATATGATACTGCCACTGAGAATGAGTTAATAAAGGTATCAGTCGGAGCTGTACATTTGTTCTCTTTTTTACAAATCTATCTGTGTTCACACACACTTCTAATTACAGCTTTGTGCATAATATTAGCAGATATCTAGGGTATTTGCAGTGCTGCTAATTAGGCTTTGGGCTAGTGTACAGTGGAATATACAGCAAAGTTCCACAGTTGGTGGCTGAAAACACTTAAACTCATTTGCTGAAGTTGATGTTAATGTAGGGATGTGTCAATGGGACAAAGCTTTGTTTCATTTCCAGACTCTGATTAAATGCAAAAAGTGCATTTAATTCCAAAATGCAGTAGAGTTTCTGAATGCCATTTGCATTATACACATTTGCTCCAGATGAAAGAAATTAAATATCTCATTGAAAATTGGACAAGTACTTTGGTGGTGAAGAGACTCTTGACCTTTTTAACCTTTTAAATTAAGTTACAGGGAGGTGCTTGATTTTAGGTTTGATTTGGAAGGCCTCTTTAAAGAGGAACCACATGTTTCCCGTAACAGCTATTAAAAAAGCCCAGTACACAGAGACACTAAGAACGTCAGTGCAGTTTCAGGAACAAGTTAGAGAAACATATCCAGCACGTCTTTTCCAGAGACTAACAGTGAGAGGTCGTCAAATTTTACTTCTAAAACATTTCTGCTTCTCCCTGGAAAGACATTTATTGTTATATGAGATTTCAGAATTTCTAATGAATACATTGAACAATGGGGCGTGAGAATGAGAAATGCAAAATTCATACATCAAATTATGAGATTGATCCAGGGTAAGTGGATTTGGGCAAACAGCAGCCTGTTAGGGCAATCTTTAGAGTATGTAATATTTTAGAGCAAATTTTGAACAAGATAGTAAAGTCAGGGAAGCAAACAGAGAGTGGGAGTAAATAAAAAGTTGTTAATAAATATTTTGTGCCAAGGGTAGCCGTTTCATCTTCAGTTCTGTTGCTGAACAAAAGCATATAATCCATCTCAATTTTGATAAAGAATTTGAATGTGGCTCCCACATGGAGATTTATCAGTATGGAAAGAAAAGAAGGAGATTTATAGAATGAACTTTAAATAGGTAGAGAATTTAATAAAGACGAGATGGCAACATTAGTCTTGAAACGGGAGTGTTGGGCCAAAGGGAGACTGCTAATTAAGTTCCTCAGAGGAGATGAAACATGTTTAATATCTTCCTATCACTGTCACAAATAAGTAGTAGTACGCTTATGAATCTACAGATGACTCAAAGGTAAGAGTCACTGACATTTCAGAAGAGATTCATAGAATCATGCAAGAAGAATAAGGTTTTCTTCCAAGTTGGTGTAATAGATAGGGCATGAAATGTAATTGTGCCAAGTGCAAGGCTGTGCTTTCAGGGAATAAGCATCTGAATTCAGTCTGTAGCTGGGAACTCGTCAGCTGAAAATCAGTTAAAAATAAATATGGCTAATGAGGTCATCTAGCACCATGATCTTAGATCTGTGGCCTATTGCAGATCTAGGATCCTAGGGCCTATCCTATCTAGGATTAAGCTACCAATATGAAGCTACTGTAATAAGATAAATACATGCTGATAGGATAGGGGGTGAGGTATCTCTAGCAGAGAAAGAAAATATTAACAACATATTTTGAAATGTTGACAGTGCACAGTGAGAATAGTGTGTCCCATTCACATTAAAGAAAGACAGAGCCTTGGGTAACATGGTTTAGTGTGAGGTGTCCCTGCCCATGGCAGGGAGGTTGGAACTTGATGATCTTAAGGTCCTTTCCAACCCAAACTATTCTATGGTTCTATGAGTTCAGCCCAGAGCAGGCTCACAGAAGGGCTCTCAGGATAACCAGGGGGACAACGGCTCATGTGCTGTACCAGAAGGCACTGTAAAAACCTTGTCTTGTTCAGGTAATAAAGCAGATGAGATACCACTGTCTTCAGGAGGGTAAATACACAGGAGGAGAGTAAACACCAGGGGGTGAAAGGAGATAAATTTTGGGTGAAATGATAGAGCAGGCATCAGGAAAGTAAACGGACCATGGGTGAAGTGAGGCGAGACAATAGAAAACGATTCCTGGTTATCTCTGAAGTTTGTGATCAGCCTTTTCCTGCGTGTAGCAGAGGTAGAATATAAAGAGCAGCTTGAGGATGGAGTTTCTTCAGTTGATGAGAGGGACTCAGGAGCTTTCTTGCAGTCCTGTGCTCCTGAATGTATTTAAGGTGTTTCTCTCAAGGAGTGGGTTGTGCACGTGCCTGTCTGTGTGCGGATGTTTTAATTAACTTGCTAGTTGCTTCCATGTGTTTGAAGCATTCCCTTGTGGTGCACGTGTCTGTGCACTGCAGGCAGCATGAACGAAGATGTGTTCTTGTGCATACAGCTGCAGCACGGCAGAAAAAGGGAACACTCAAGAGAGAGCAAACTCTGCATCTCCTGGAGGGACAGTTGTCAGTCACATCCACTCATCTGGGGCCTTTTGCTGTGGTGGGAATGTGCTGAGTTCCTGTTCCTCTTTGGATGGCCAGTGATCACTGCTGATGAGCACAACCTAAATACTGCCCTGCCTGCAGAGAAACAGAAAATCTCTCTACAGCACTTTGATTTCCCTCTTGGAAGACCACTTGTGCTGTGAAGGAAACTTAAGCAGTTTCACAGAATCTTAGGAGAGTTGCGGTGGGAACAGGCCTCTGGAGATCATCTGGTCCAAACCCTTGCTCAAGCAGAGCCACCTAGAACCGGTTGCCCAGGTTTTTTAATATCTCCAAGGATGGAGATTCCACTACCCATGGAAGTTTTTCTGTGGAAGTGGGTTGACATCACACAGACAGGCATTAGATGGGAAGATTCCTGACAGTTGCAAGGAGGTTTGGAGTTGGAGTGAGGTTTAGGTAGCTAAGATGCAGGAGATGAAAGAGAGACGAATCCTGATTGTGTGGTGATTGCCACATCCTGCATTCACATAGTTCCCAAATGCAGAGTGGAGCTCTTAAATTGATTCATTGGTCAGGTTGACTTTCCACGCCAAGTACACTAAGGGTAACTACCAGCTGTGCTGTGCCACGTTCCAGCAGCATGTGCTGCCAAAAGTAGACATATAGGTACCCTTAGCTGCTGTAGTTGTGCCATCTATGCTTTGAGCAAAGCATGGCTTCTCTGATGCTTACATACTGCCACTGGGAGAGGAACTTGGACATGTGAAGAAGGGAGATTCAGCATGAGGGGAGGATGTAGCAGGTGGTTTGCTGGGCTTAAAGGGTCAACCTACAGCCATACAGGCAGGCCTAGGGAACGGCAGCTCTGCACCAGTGACGTGCTTGTGACGCTTCGGCCAGAGCAAGTGCCACTTCTCCGCTCTTGTCACTGCTCATATTCCCTCCTTGCATTGGTCCTCTGAGGTTCGTAGGGCTCTGTGGGTTTCAGGAGAAAGCATGTGTCACGGTTTCTGTTCTCCCTCATCTTGAAAAAGCAGAACTTAAGATTTCATAGGAAATCCAGCCATTTGTTTCGTTAATTCATATGCTAATGCTCGTCTTTCTTTAACTGCCACACAAGGAAAGAGTGGGGATGACAGTTTATTCCACTTAGGGCACATTACACAATGGTTATCAGTAGTGGGGCTGTATTCTGAAACATCTGCATCTTTTTTTTTTTTTCCTAAGATTATTCTCTCCTAGTTTCCGTGCTTACATTGTTTACCCTTGACATGAATTACTATTTCTTCCAAATATATTAAACATATTAATTGCATTTTCATGGCTGAAGCAAGTTTAATATGCATTTTTAGGAAAGTATTGGACAGATTTCACTGATTTTGTTCCAAGAATTTTACTTGCTGATTTACTCTGCTTTGAGAGTGAGATTGTCTTTTGTGTCAGACGGGCAGCTTGGCAAGCCAACAAACGTGAGAATCAAGAGTGACTTGATGCTGCAAACAAGAATGTGCGATTTTCTTTCCTTCCTCTAGTTCTGTTTTGTACCAACAGAAATGGCACATCTCCCACCTTTGTGTGGGTACAGCTTCTGCATTCTGCAGTGAATCCACAGTAGTTTGATCAGGGCTTTCCCCAGGGGGACAGAGGAAGCTGTGTCACTGTCCACCGAACCCACCACTTCTCTAAGAGAAAGCTGTTTCACAGTCCGAAGGAGCAAATGGATGTAATTGTGGTTTTCGTGGCATAAAAACCTATGAACATGCTCAAGAACCATGCATTTCACTGTATAATTTCCTGATTGATGATGGCTTAAAATTGTAAAGCAGTTGTGTTGGTTTTTATGTAGCAGTACGGTGAGGGATCAAGAATACTACTTAACCACTATTAAACTTAAATAGGTCCATAGGTTTATTCACTTAATACCTCTTGAATTTAGTACAGGTGATAATCGCTGCCAACCTTATCATTGCCTGTTCTTGAGGAAAGCGGAAATACAAACTTGCTTGTTCAGACATGAGAGGTTATTTGACAATGGTTGTCATAAACTCATTACACAAAATGAAGAAAATTACCCCAGAAGTTCACATCCTAATCACTGTTGCAGTTCACATGTAGTGTGGGAACTATTCTGTTTCAGGGAGTAAGGGAATACTAGCTCTTCCGGTCAGAAGCCTTATTATTTTTGTATTACTACTGTCAGCATCATGATTCTGCCAAATGAAAATATGTATCCAGACATTACGTGGTCTTCTGCTTTTCACAGCCCATTTTTTCTGTCTGTTGATGAGTGCAAGTTCTTTCACCATGATTTGAACTTCTTAATGGTGTCAGCAAAGAAATGTCCATTCCCACACTGTTTAATGAGAAATTTGGGGCTGTTCTTACCCTTGGGGTGGGAGAAGATCTAAGAAGGTTGTATTACAGAAGATTGATTTCTGCTCTTCATGTAAAAGGGAAATCTGTTTCTAATCTGGTTTCAGATAAGAATTCATTGTGACCATCTGCGTGAAGTTTTACCCATGGTAATTTAAAAGAAAAAAAAAAAGAAATCTGGCTCAAAATCTCAGCGCCTTTTGTTTTGTTTTGGGGTTGAGTTGGGGTTTTTTTTATATCCCTGAATAAAGTTTCCTTGTCTGGCATCTGAGGGAAGAGCATCTGCTTGAAAGATGTCTTTGGAGGTTCTGAGTTACTACTCTTCACCTTTTTAAACAAGTTTTTCTATCATGCTGCCTTGTGCAGCCAGTGAGAAGCCTGCAGCTGTTGTGGGCAAGCTCTATACTATATAGACATTACCTAGTCTCATCTGACTTCATTAGAGAGAGAAACACACTTCACTCCTTAATATGAATGTCTTTGTTCATCTTGTCCCTAAAAAAAAAAATTGACACTGTGATTTGCTTTTGTTAGTCACAATTTTGACAAATCTACTAAAAATTATAATGCCTCACATTTCATCCTATTAAAAAGAAAATTACAACAGAATCAGAGGGCTGATAATACTTAGAAAGTCCAGTCTGTGCTCAAATTTTTCATTGTCTTGACAGCCTGTTTAGGAAGTCTATGTAAATTCCAGCATGGATAGTCAGTAGGTTTCAATTAATATATTTATTGGGATTTGCAAATACTTCATACTTAGGTTGCATTCTATCCCCACAGGAACTTTATGCCCCTGGACATTCAAATAATTATCTTTTATTCACAGAAATACTTACACTAATATTTAACATTCACATTACATTAAATAATGTACTTACATTAGTGTAATATATTGACATTAATCTCAATACAAATGTAAAATGTTAATTGCATTTGCTTGAACTTTATTAGGTTAAGGATGCTACTGGGTATCCTAGGGGAACAGGGTGCCCAAAACTCCTTGACCTGCTTCACTGCAGGAAAGCCGTTAAAAGCCAAACGAGGAGATGAAAATATCTTTCACAGCTGTGACAGCACAACATATGTTACTACTTTGTGTGAAAATGAACAGAGACAATTTAAACTCTGCATTTGGCCGATTAGTCTTACGGTGTCTTTTCTTTGACAATAAAGATGCCCTTGGCAAAACCTATCCAGAAAGAGCAGAGGGGGTATTCCTGCAGAGGCTGCCTAGTACATTGGGATGTTTCTGGCATACAGCTATTTGTAGCAGATGTTTCCAATTAACTGTAATAATTCTGAAAAATAAATGAACTTTCTTCAGGATCTCCTCAATGAATATCGACGTGGCAGCCATCTCCTCAGCCTGGAAGGCTTGCAGTCTTGGTGCTCGAGGTGGGGTGATAAAGAATTGAAAAGCAACAATCTGGCAGGTCCTTGTATAGGGGGAGAATGAGGATAGAACTTCTGTCTCAGTTTCTCTGGCTTTCCTGGCTTTTCTCCTCCAGCAAGCCCTCCCTCGTGGTCAGCCCCAAGTGCCTGCCGAGGAAGGTAGCCAGGCAGCCAAGTCAGTGCCTGGGGCAGGGCAATGCCACCACCTGTCCACGAAGCACCACACCAGGGTGTTGTGTCCAGGAGAGACATTCATTTCTGCAGGCCAATGTGGATGGCTGTGTTAAGCCCCTAGGTGATCATAGTGCCAAAATTAAAGGTGTTTTTCTCGGGTGCTCAAGAAGAGTGTTCTGTCTGTGGAGACTCGTGAGCTCCTCCAGGCTCCAGCAGCTCAGAAACATTTCAGCAATGGATGGAGAGTTGAACTTGGTGTGGCTGTGCTGTGGAACACCAGAGTGAGTGTCGAGGTTTCTGGTATGGATCTCTTCAAGGCCCCAGGACTCTTCTTGTCTGCTGTGACCAGCAGGTGGGAAGCTGTACTGTTAAAAAGAAATAAAAGGCACACAATTTTATTTGGCTTTATTTTACCTTAGTTACATTTCTGATTGAGTCTGTATTGCTTTATTTTCTTCCTTATCGGTGGATTTTTTTTCATACCTTTAGCTAGGTCCAAGTAGTATTGATTTGAACTTGATGATTTAAATATTTTTTCTCTTTGTATTTTCTTGTAGTGCACCAGTACGTTTGTCAGTTTTAATTATTACTGGTTTCATAGCTTTGTTGCAAGACACATCTTTGCTCTGGTTTCACCTAGTTCTTCCTATACTCTTAAACTCTTACATTTTTAAGTTTTCAGCTCATGTGGTAGGTTCCACTCCTTGGCAGTGATTGCAAGCATCACCAGTGTCATTTATTTGCTTTTAATTTTGCTTCTTTAAAAAAATTAAAGCCATGAAGCAAATTATTTGCTTAGGCATGCTCTGTTTTAAGATTCCGAGACAGGCTTCATGAAAAAATGTGAAAGCTTTGGCTTTCCAGGAAACTAGTGTAAGGTTTTATGGAGGTTTCTGAAGCTTTGTTCAGTGGAAAGATATTAAATCCTGTTTCAGGGCACTTTTCCTTAACTTTATATGCGAGGCCACCAGACAGAAAGCGTCAGGCTGGTGAATCTCTGGTGGCCATCCAGCCTAGCCACTAAGCTCACTGATCTCGCTGCTTCTTGTTTTAGCACAGATATCCATCTAACCTGCTTATCCTGAGTTGCCTCTATCTTCCTAGTGGCTTGAAAATCCATCTTTTGCCTTTCTAGCTGCCAGACCCTCTTGCAGTGCTTCAGGGGGTGCTCCGCAGTGATGGTACAGAAATGATGGTCTGTCCCAATGGCCAGAATCAGGTATTCTCAAGCAACAGGGAGAGTGCTGTATCCTTATATATTTTCACCATTCTCTCTTTCCGGCTCTCCAAAGACTCCTCATCTGTAGTGTTTGCAAGGTGTCCTGCTTGGCGATGCTGCAAAGTCAAGGTCTCAGTTTGGAGCTGGGGCCAACCTAGCCGTGGGGAGCAAAACTTCCTGGCTGGTGTTGCTGCCTTGATGGTATGGCTCTTAGATGTAAAAGCTACCAGGAATTAATCTTCCTTTTCATTCCTGTTTATCACTCTGTCCTTTTATGCGACAAGGGTATTAGTGCAGTTGCAATGCAGACGTGTTGTGCAGAATCCTGCCCACTGCTGTCCTTTGACATGCGCCTCCATGCTGCTTCTTTTGGCTTCTAAAAACTCAGCTTTGCAAACCATAAAGGGCCCGTGTAATGTTTCTTTAGAGAAAGCCCAACTGACTGTGTATAATCTTAAGCCACTTCATTTTCTGGTACTTTAGTTCACATTATCCGCTTTCAGTAGAGAGTTGCATGTTAAAAGACAAAAAGTTTAACGCTACTAAACAGTTCCTTGCAAGACTTTTTTAAGGTAATTTTTTGCTAGTTTTCACCATTTGGAAGTGTCTCTAACTTAACTACAGTCAGGAAAACACAGAAGATAAGGTCTCTGCAGTGATAGGAATCCTTCATGTTGCACATGCGCAGCTCTGTTTTGTTTTCACAGGTACACCTGCCATTTGAACACTATTATTAATAATGTAAAATTATATGGAGGAGTAGGGGTTTTGCTTTTATCTTTTTTACATTAAGGCAGAGTTGAGGATAGCAAGATGATGCTGAGTAAGAATAATCACATCTGTGACTCAGGGCTAGCACCAAAATAAGAATGAGATGAGACAAGGGGTCCTGAACAAATGGAATTGATAAAGCTGAAAACACAAATGTTAAAGAGAAACAATTCCTGTGAACTCCATCTGTACTGAAAAAGACTATGTCAAGAACAGGGTTTGAATTTTTTTGGCTGCGCACTTGCATGGCACAGAATGTAGTTAAAACAATTCCTGTAAAAGCTTCTTCCTAAGCAGGAGGATGTCTGGAGGAATAAATGACTGACACAGCACTGCAGGCTCATGGCAGGCAAAGAAGGGGTGCTCCTGCATGCTGGATCAGGTTCTGGACTTTTCCACCTGCACAAAGCTAAGTGTTTCTAATGATTTCAGCAGGGCAGTATTGAACAAAGATCTATATAGGCAAAAAATATGGTTTAAAGTGGCAAACATAACAGGAATGCAATCCTTCAGATTATTTATCCCCATCCGTTTTAACCACTTTGTGGCCAGAGTTCAGTGAGAACAAAGCCACGGTCATCTGAAATTATTTTCTAGGAGTTTTGAGAGATGCTCTTGCAGGACAGATGAAGCATTAATGTAGTGCTGCTTTGGCGTGCCTGGGGGATTTATGTTGTGTTGATTCAGTAATGAATCAAGTAGGCAATATCCACTGCTTTGAGTGGTACTGCTAATGCTGAAATGGATGGAGTAGCCAGCAGGGGAAAGAGAGGGATGCGGCTGCAGCAAAAGAATGGCTGAAGAACGGGAGCACAGAGCAGAAGCAGGAGATGGTAGGTCACAGGTAACAGCAGAGCTTGACTGTCTTGTCTTTGCTTCTGTTAACAGTGGGTTTGCACAGGCGTGTAAGCTGGGTGGTAAATACGTACCTTGTCTAGAGGTGTGACTTCAGTTGCTTACCCTTTGGTGCACTACTCCACGTTAAATATTGTTATAAAAAGTCTAGGTAGCACTGTGAGTGTTTTCCTTTTTGAAAAAGGAGCCATTGGCAGTTGTTACTATGTCAGTAAGAACCAACACACAGGCCAAAGCATTTGACACCTCCTGTGCTTACTGACAAGATTGAATTAATGTGAAGAAAGGCCTCCTATTTAAATGTGCAAATATCTAAATGACTGCCTAACATATTAATGTTTGATCACGTGAAGATTTTCTTGGTCGTAAGCTCATAAAATACAAGCAAGTAAGTTTTGCTTTGTCAGGATTTGGAATTAGTGGAAAGATTGAACTTAAAAAAACAAAACCAACCAACCAGACAAAGCTGCTTCATAAAGACAGGCAAGGAGATTTCTCTGTGTCCGCAAGACCTGTAATTTTTGGAAGCATACCTGCCAGCCGAGTTATATCTCTGTGCTAATAGTGGTTTTTGGAGATCTGTATATGGCTGCTGTTTCACATTCTTAATGTCTGTGCTTTAGTTTTGAAGGGGCTGCACATGTGAGGTAACCCACCCTTCTTTGAGTATATTTTCGCTATTAGACGAGTAAAAACATCAAGAGACCTGCATTAGTTGGCCTGATTATTGGGGTTGCTGGCTGTGATGCTTCTAGGGGCAGAAAGTAGGAGTTCATTTCCCACGGCATGCTTTACAAGCTGATGTTCCTAGGAGACTTGTTTGAGCAAAGATTCAGGCTTTGACTCACTGTGACTTCTGGTGTCTAATGCAGAGAGGATGGTAGCAGCCACCCCAAAAATCTGATTTTAAAAGTGATGGGAAACAAGAACTAATATTTTGTCTTTGGGGAATGTGCAGATTGAACGTTATTCCTGAAACACTTCAGAGAAGGTGAGGCTTTCCTAAACATACTGCATGATTAATTTGTTTTCTCATAGTGTGTAAGGCATGCTCTCTTGTTAACAGTGCTTTGCTGCCTGAGTCCCACAGCAGCAGCAAGTGATCTTATCTGAAGTTAAGATGCTCTCCATCATCGTGGGACTGTCGCTGATATCTCAGCAGCAGCAGTAAGGGTCCCCTCTGGGGACTTCACAGCTGGCTGCAGCTGCTCTGATGCCTTCCTCACAGAGGGAGGAAAGTGCATGAAAAAGGAGAAAAAAACATAAGGAAATCCATTAACAACTGTTAGGAAGGAAACAAGCTATGGCTGATAGATTTTAGTACAACAGAAACTACTTCTACAAAGCCACCTTCTGTATTGCTATGACTGATGGCTGTGAAACAGGGTGACACCTCTTCCCAGGACTGCGCTGGGTGGCAGGGCAATGGAGATGGGGAGCCCCAGGCTTCTTTTCCGCTCTGACAAGTGCTTCCTGGCTGTGGTAGAGGTGCTGGCAGGGGTACTGCCCCCAGCCACTGCTTTCTCTGTAGTCAAGGGAAGGCAGCTCTGAAAGCCAGGCTGTCAGTATGGAGGGGGGGAATGCTTTGGGTGGGGGGAAGCACATGAGGGCTTTTTTACGTGTTCATCTCCCCTCAGGCTTAACAGAAAATGTTTTTTTCACATCCCTGTCTGCCCATCTGGCTGCTTTGGTGTGGGAGAAAACACATGCTGAAGCCTATACAATTCCCATGGATTTAATGCAAATACTGAAGAAGAATTTCAGGACTTGGTTAAGTGTGGGGTTTTTTTTCAAAAAGTAGTTTTACGTGATCCTCTGTCATGTGCAATTACATATTCTGGCAAAGCTTCCTTGATTAACAAATATGGTCTCTCTGATCTCTGGTTTAGGATTTTATTCTAGCATCTGTCCCAGTTCCGTAAATTGGCATAGGCAGTACCGTTCAGTGTCTTGTCTAGTGTGTTTTGTCCAGCACAGAGACTGGAGGTAGTGAATGGGCTTCTGCTAACTCGCTGGCTACCTCAGCAACTTCTGTAAAAATGACAGAGGTCACATTCAGAGATTAAAAAGAAAAAAATCTTTGTCACCCGCACGTTATTGCAGGATTCCTTAAGCATCATGTTCTGTTCCCACTGACAGAGTGATTTAAAAGGTTATTTTCCAAAGACAAGAGGCATAGAAATGTTCTGGGAAGTCCTTCTTCTCCGGGCAGTGGTCAGAGCAGGGGTGCTCTGTGCCCTCTGTCCATCAGTCCACTCTATCTGCCACATCCCATACATGGGACAAAGGTGGTTGCTGATGGCACACAGACAGCAGGTGCCTGCAGAACACATCCCCTGGAATGAAGGCTTCATGGTAGATGAAGGCCTGGTGATGGTGGTCTGTCTCAGCAGCTTGTCTTTGGCTTTGCCTGCTCTGTTGTGCCATGGTCCTGTAGTGGACTTAAAAATCACAGGGTAAAGTCTCCATTGCAGATACTGGCTTTTCTGTATGGCTGATGGAGTAGAAGCGTGCCAAAGGCTGAGCCTCTGCTGGCTCTTACTGATTCCTGGTGCTCAAGAGGTTTGGAGGTTTTGGTTTGGTTTCTAATAGCTAATAACAATGTAATAAAAACTAAACCAACCAGCTTCTGTTACCACCATGGTGTGTGATCGGGGCAAAAACTTTATGGACAGATACTTTCAGAGGTTTTAGAGAGCTCCCCAGGTTGTCAGACACTGGCTTACTGGGTTGCTTCACCCTCAGAAATGTTTGTTGAAGATATACTTGAAAATCAGGGCAGGGTCCAGTTTCTCGGTACCCTTATGCAAGGCTGGCTTTATCAGGTACTCGAGAGATTGCCTATTTTAAGATTCCTTTTTAATTACTTTCTGAATTCTCTCAGTCCAGCCTTGTGAACCAAGTTTGGGTGAGGCTTTCAGGTATGTGCCAATCCATCCATGGGGAGTATGTCCAAGTGAGAACAAAGTATCAAAGGACAATATAGTATCAGATGTAAAATCAGGTCTGGTCCCTCACAAGTAGTGTGGAGTTCAGGTAAAAAGCATAAAATCCCGAGAGCAGTAGCAGAAAGGAGCTGTAAATGCTTTCTCATACTGATCATCTGCTTCAGGAGCTCTATGAATTTGAGGTGACAGCAGCTTATTTAGGCTATTTTGTTTGGGGGTTTTGTTGGGTTTCTTGTTGGTTTTTTTTTACATAGGTCAAACTTTGGACATTATTGCTAGATTTCAGTCTAGTGCTGTATGAAGCAGGTGCATGGGCAGCCAGGTCTCTGCTCTGTCCTCTAAGTACTTAGGAGGACAGCACAAACAGCCTGGGTTGCATTAAGAAATGTTTGATGTAATTCACCAACTTTGTATTTATGTTTTGAGGGGGATTAAGGTTGTTCATCTGGCTTTTCCTGCCTTTTAAACCAGTTTTCACTGTGAAAGATAGAGTGATAAGCAAAGAGACCAGGAACTGTTACAGTAATCAAAGAGACCAGGACAGTCTACATCCTGTTTTTCCTGAAATTAATCTTCCAGTATTAAACACTATTTCAATTCGCTGTGGTTAAACAGAAGTTTCTAAGACTGGTTTCTTTTTCTTTTATTATATATTCCTTGTTTTATTAAATAAATAAATGCTACAGACATCTTTAGCACTAATTCAATACTTACATGTGCTTCTAACAGTTTTTACAGAGGAGTAGCTCTGTAGGAGGATTTGTATAGTTTGTGCAAATGCTTGTTCAGAGAAAATCACGTCTTAATAATGACTTTCCACATAATGCAATTTTCTGAATACAGTTTTATCTGGTATGCTTTCACTGAGTATGATGCCACAACTCCTGGAAGCAAAATTAGGACAGGTCTAACAGGATCAGGATGTGGAAATGCAAGTCAGCTGTAGGAGGCAGGATGCGGAGCAGTTATGGCTGGTGATGAAGTAGTGACACAGGTGTCCTTGTCCTCAGCTGCTGTAATGCAGCTTCTTAGTAAATAACAGGGGGATCTCATTCTTTGTCTCTTGTATTTATAATCTCAAAAAGAAATTCTTGAATCACAATTAGATTTGTATTTTCTGGTGGCTGTTTTGCCAACTAGTGTTGTGTCACTTCCATTTCCAGAACCTCTGCCCACTAGTACCATAGAGTCTGGCCAATTATTTTGAGCACACTTTAATTAGATTTGATATATTTTAAATATATATATATATATTCCCTTGTGCACTACAGTTTAGCAATCTGATTTAGATAATTAGATCTTGTCCGTATATCCAAATAATTCAGGAGTTTCTCCTGATTAGCTGTGGCAATATAAGATAATGGATTTGCAAGAATTTTTAACCAAATCTGAAAAACATTTGAACATTATGAGTCAGAAAGCTTTAACCTGAAATTTAATTAAGGAGTAGAAAATAGGGAAAGTGGGAGGACACAGGAGAGGATTCAACAAAAAGTAAGATCCCTTGGTCACTTAAGACTTTGCTCCTGTTAAATGGTCTAAAAAGCTCTTGTCATGGTTGGGCCTTATAAATGGAATACATTTGAAAATGTGGAGTAGTTCATAGTTACTGTAATGCTGCAAACCAAATTCCATCAGAAAAAAGATCTAGAAAAATGATTTGCATTATTATAACACATTAATACTGAACTTAGATTGTATTGGTAGACTTTAAACCTGTGTAGATGTGATGCTTAGGGACATGGGTTAGTGTTATCCATAGCAGTGTTGGGTTGATGGTTGGGATTCAATGGTCTTAAATGCCTTTTCCAAACTGAATGATTCTTATTCTGTGACTTGACTGCTCTAAGAAGGGGCTTTAGACACATGCTAAATTTGACAAAAGAAAATCCACAAGGCCTCAAGTCTTACTTAACTTGTATAGATGATATATTCACCTGAGTTAGTCAAGAGCTTTTAGCAGAGAACAGACCATGTCCAAGTGAAATACTTCAGGAAGATAACTCAAAATGAAATATGGCTCTTGGCAATGGAGACAGTCCAGCATATGTATGTCTTTCAGCAGACATAAGAGATATGCAGGTACTTCCCAGAACTGATGAACTCCCAGCCAGAGCAAAAGGTGATGCTCAGTTACATGTAATTATCTGTTTAATCGCTGGGTCTCCTGTAGCTGTAAAGAACCTGGTACAGTCCATCACTGTGCTCAGGCTGGGAGAAGGACCTGATGAGGTGCACGTACTGATGCTGTGCAGTGCTACAAATAAAACTGTCACTGGAAGTAATGCTCTCAGAAAGTTAATGCAGGAAGGAACAGCAGTGACAAGTTTGACTGAAAAAAATTACGGGAAGTCTAGAATAAGCAATGTTATCAAATTGGTTTTCATGGACAGCTAATTTAAATTTAACTAAGATCTCTAGGGTTAAGGCTTCATTATCACCTTATGCAGGCTGAACACATTTGTCTTCTACTAGATGAAGATTTGATGTAACACCTATTTATAGAAGCAATTTACAACTGTAACCCTTATCTGTATGGACAGAGATGTTCGTAATTTGCTTAATGATGTTTGCTTTGTATTTGTAAAGATTGAATTTGATATCAGGGTGTTAGAGCGGCAGTGACAAAGCCTTGGCGTGCTTCACTGGTGAAACTCCTGGTCTTGTGTTTTTGGAAAACTGAATGCTATATCCCACGTGCTCTTGGTTGTAGATGTAAAATGAGAGTGTGACCATGTGTGTGTTATAAAAGTCTGTGAGCGGACCAGATCTTTTTCAGAGTAGCAGCATACTAAGAAATGTAATAATCTTTCTGCAGCTCCAAAGACACTGCACCTCAGTGTCCTTGACAGTGTGCAATGTGCTCCTTCCTTTCGCATGTTTTTATGGAAAAGATCTTCTCTGAAACTTTCATTCTGTGCTTCCTTAATTCATCCCTCCACCGAATGACAAACCTCTTTTGCTAGCTAAACTGCCCTGAGCAATATGTTTGTGATTTTGTATCCTTTGAGAGCTAAGGATGTGTGAGAGAGAGATGATGGACATCTCAGATGGTGTACTTGCAAAGATACTGGAAGTTAATGGAATTACTGTGGGATTACACCAGTGAAAATTAGGTCATGTTCTGTACTTTTAAAATAATTGTGAGAATAGTCTGAAAGTACTCATTTTTCATGTAAAGCTAAAAGGTAATGGATCTTTACATGCCATAGATGGGTTTGGGGCAGAAGACAGTAAGGCCTTTAAAAAATCAAATAGAACACTAGACAGCCAATTGATGCTGTGTTGTAGTTCCCAAGCATTATATGGCAGAGGAGGAAAGTTGTACAAGAAGAGTAATGCTGAGGGCCACTGATTATTATGGACTAAAAACTTAGGAAGCAGGAAAGGGAGGAGGAATAAAGCTGGCCTGTAGGACTTTGTTCTAAATTGTACTTGACCTGTTTTAGTTGAAGTAATTCTACTTGCCTCTAGCAACAAGCATTTCCTAATGTATTTTACCATTAGTTGTTGCATCCTTTACTAGTTATTGAATGGTGTATGTAGTCTGGTCTCTGTACAGTTCTCATTTAAGGCGTCCTTTTGACTCTAAATGACTCCCTCAGCACATTTTTTTAAAGGGTAGAAATGTCTGGATGTGTAGGATTTCTTAAATAATTCTGTAGAGCAAAAAGAGATCACGTTTGAGATCCATCAGCTGTGATACTAACCCGGAAGCTACTCTGAAATACGTTTTGGATATTTCCAATGTTCTGTCAAAGAGCATCTGATTTTGCTTATTGCCATGGAGTCGTGGGGCTTTGCTGATATAAATCCTGCTTAAGTCCGTCTGGGAAGATGTTTAAGACAATTTGAGCTTATTAATAGATAAAGGGAAGACACTTCCTTAAGAACTGTTATTAAAGAATAAATTAGAAGAGGTGGTTGCTTATCTGTAGTGCTCTGGTTTCAGCTTAATTTTGAGCACAAGATGCAGAGTATTAGTGGTCTGTTGCTATCTATTAGCACCACTGCTCGTGAAAATGATGCTGGCCTTGACATCAGTGAAATGCTTTTAAGCAACTTATTTTCAAAAAAGTTTATAATTTCCCTCTAGAAATTTTAATTATGTTTAATTTGTTTTAGTCTGAAAATTTTAATTCTATTTAATTTAATTCCTCTTACTTTAGTGTCTCATGTTACAAACTCATGTGGATTACTTTGAAAGTGACGTATCTGTGATTGTTCATTATTGAAGATGGCCCTTGCCGCTTCCCGTGAAATACGGCTCAAAAATGCTCCCTGATTGCTGTGGCACCAGTGATGGCCCCACTGATGATCAAGCCTGATCTGGTAGGATCTGCCAAAAGGGTGAGAGACAGCCCCTGGGGGATTGCCAGGAAGTCACCAATTAATACTAATTGCATGGGAAATTATTATAACACTGCAATGGTTCATCAGGGACCTGGATTGAGTTCACAGCTGCGCTGCACCCTAGGGCTGCATATCCCTTGATTGTGCTTCTAGAAGAAAGCACATTGTTGCGCACTGCTCCATTCAGTTGCAACATTTTAAGATCTGAACTATAATTAATATGGAGGAATGTGAACAGCTACCATCCATTGTGGAACTTGGCTTGGGAATATTAGAGTTAAATTAAAATTCCAATTGGTTTCAGCAGAGATCATCACTCAGGAAATTTTTTTACAGTGAGAGCAATCAGCCATTGGAATAATCTCCACAGGGAAGTGATAATCCCCCAACGCTGGACACTTCCAGAATTTGGCTGGACAGGTTACTGAGACATCTAGTCTAGGTCATGCTTTGCCTAGAAAGGTGGGACCGGATGATCCTTGAGATCTCTTCCAGCCTGGTATTCTATCATTCTATGACTCTTCTGGAGCTGGGCCAGATCACTTCTCAATTTCTGATAGGAAAGAAAACAAAGCTGAAGTTATATGAAATGTGTGCATGATGCACATGATAATCCTTTCACAACAAGAAAAATACAGATACCAGATTTTAAAAGGTCTTTCTGCTTTGCGTCTCTGATTTCCAAGGGGAGCTTTGCAGAAAACTGAAATTTAAGGTGCTGCCGTCTTCCCCACTTCCTAGTGACAGCTGTAAACATCTGCTGAGGATGTCGTTCATTGTCTCATTCTACAGTCATTTGTTAAGATCATGGAGCATCTTTGACAATCAAACTGGCAATGCTGTGGGGAGGGCGGGGACAGCCAGCATGCTCAAAGACTCTCCGGAGTGTGGCTTCCAAGGAGTGCGACAGCAGCTGCTGCCTCCATGCTCCATACCAGGATAACTCCTCAGCAGGGAGAGGAGCTTTCCCAGCCAGTTTGGAGAGGCAGGCAGTGGCAGGTGGGGTGACTGAGCTCGCTGCTGTGTCACCGCACTGTGATTTTGCCCCTCTGTCCTGCTCTCGAGAAGGCAGACAAGGCTTCAAGTCATGCATTGCATTTCGTATAACTCCTCCCCTGTTTGGGCTGCCTGCTCACGCAGCCTCCCACGGATCTGAAATAAAAATGTGTGAAGTGAGGCAGGGAGCACTGTCATCAGTGCACATTCCGTCTCCTCTCTAGGCACCAGGGTGCCCATCCTGTGCCGACACCGTCTTGCTCCTCCTGAACACAGCGAAGCTTTGGCTAATCACAGATCCATAAGCATTTTTCTCCCACCCGTTCTCATCAGCCTGTACTCCAGAAAGAAGAAGAAGGAGGAAAAAGAAAGAAAGTCCAGGGCTGTGCATGAGCGTGTCTTTGTGCCACTGTTGGCTGGGCGGGCTGACAGAGGCAGCATTGTTCGCAGGCTGTGCCCGCCTTGGCAGTCAGAGAAGGTGGGATCTGCGCTGTGCATACGGAATCGACGGGCAGCCGAGGACAGGGGTCCAGAAACTCCTAGAGCTGCGTTAACAACAAGAGGCAGTTTGAGAGCACCACTAATAGCTTCTCCTGGTGTCTTCTGCACAATGCAGATGGGGACTGGGACGAGGAGACCTTGTTAATCGAAGGTAATGTTTGTGTCTTTATAGTAGCATGGTAGTGATTGCTGCTATTCAGTTATTAATTAAAATGTGGGTGATACAATGGGAAAAGTTATGAAGTTGGCTGTACTTGTTAGGAGAATAAAGCTTCATGGTGGCATCGTCCTGCAGCTGAGGGTTATTGAAGTTTGTCCCCTTTATGCAGGCTTAGTTCGGATTACCAGTAATGAGGAAATCTGTATGTGTTCCCATCAGAGGAAGAAGGTCTCTTTAGTCTCCTCCAGCATTATTTTTTAAGCCAGAAGCTACTGTGTATGTGCAATATTAAATAGATTTTGCTAATAGAAATACATTAGCATACAGCCATTAAGCAAGGTAAATACTTCTTCCTATTACCAGAGACAGTTCCTCACCCCTGCAGGTACTTCCTGGGGTATAAAACATCCTGTGCAGTGGTAAAAATTAACATCTGTTCCACACACCTCAGCAGAAAGAAAAATCATTGTTGCATTTATTTTTCCAGCTACTTTGTAATAACTAAGATTATGCAGACTGTGATAAACAGAATTCATGCTGTTGTGCAGATATTTCTCCTGTGTTCTTACGACTTCAGTGATATTTTTAGTAGTTTTAAAAATTCTTATTATTTTTCTAAAGTAAAGATATTCTTTGTCTGAGTGTGTTTCTGGATCTCTTTGCTGTTCCTAATGCTTTCTGTCCCTTGCAATTGACGACTGTATTTTTGTGAGTGTACACTGCTATTTGGGGATGATAACAAACATGGTCTTAAAAGTGCTTGTCTTGGAGCTGTGGCTGCTGTTCATTTTGTTTGCCCAGGTTGGGGTGAATGTGCTCAGCTGCGGTGGGTGCCCCTAACACAGCTCCAGATCTGGAGCTCTTAATGTTACAAGTGGTGTTTGAAAGATATTGGGGAATTTTCTGTTGAATTGTTTTTATTATTATTTTTATTTCCCCAAGGGAGCATAAAACCAGGAGTTTAATTTGTGCACTGAAGGACTTCACTGTTTTCTGCCAGTGCAGCACGATGTGCTGTGTGTAATTCAGGAGAACGTAGCTTGTACCTCCTGTTTCCTTGATGGCACGTAGCAGCCCCAGAGGACACACGCTGCATTTGTGCTCCTGCTCAGTTTTAATCTTTAGGGAGCAACTGTTCCAAAGAATAAACACATTGCCTTGTAGGAGAAACTCTGGAAAACATCCTGGTAGTGACAGCGGCAGCAGCTGCCTATCATACTGCTCGTCCCTCTGCCAAAACCGGCGCGGCTTTGCTAGCCAGCCAGCCAAAGCTGGGAGCTGCAGGCTGTGTACCCACGGGCATGGCTGGGGGAAATAACGATTAGAAGAGTTACATTAAAACCATGAGGCTGTTAACTGTTTGCTCAAAATGTGGTATCTGGATTTACCCTGGCCCTCAACCTGGGGATTTGCAGTGTCCCCTCAGTGCAGGAGTGTCCACCCAAGTTATCCACACGCAGCTCCCCAGGCTGCTCTGTGATGGGGCGGTGCAAGGCACCAGGTGGGCAGGTAATGAACCTGTTTACTCCCTTCATGAAGGCTTTCACTATGTGCCCATCCTCACTGAGGGAGAGGGAACTGTGGGCTCCAGCATGGGGGAGCGGGGTCACTGCTCCCCGGCCACTTCAGCCAGCAGCAGGGCTGGAGGGATGGCGCTGAGCACTTCATCCTTCCTTTTGGGCGTCAGCATTTTAGCAATACTCTTCTCATCAGGGAGAGACATTACAGACAAAACCTGCTACAGTAAAGAAGGACATTTTAAAGTAATAATAAGGATATTTAGGCTTGTCTAATTTTTTTTTCTGTCAAATGTGAGGTATTTATGGTCATTAACTCCATGAAGAAAAGAAGTGAGACCCCAGATTAGATTCTGTGTCTTTCAATGATTTTTTTGAACTTGTCAAGGACCACCAAGTGTGGAAATACCAAAGCAGAGCTGTTCTGCACAAGCAAAACAATGGGACCAGAATAATTAAATGGGTTGCAATTTACGATCATTTTTCAGTCGATGCTTTACTAAAGGCACTTTACTAAAGGCAGTCATATCAGGAAATAAAAATACATGGGAATAACCGTGGGTTTTTAGGTTAAATCAAAATTGATCATTTATTATTGTGACATACTGCTTCATACTGGTGTAGAGTGTTACTTTACTTTTTCTGCTCTTTTAACTGGCAAACACAAAGTTTCGTTTGCTGTTAGTTGAATAAAATTGAGCAACTACATCTCCCACACATAAAATAATCTTGCTTAAAGTTCATTTTCTAAATGCTGCATGCCTCATTTATACAGTGACTTTTACAACCCATTTCCTCCCGAGTATATGACACTAAGTGGGCAGGGTCAATCTAAAATAAATAGCTTTTGCTTGCACAGTGAACTTTCGTCTATTGTATATGTTTCTGTAAACAAAAAGATGCACCAGAGTTTGTGATGGACGTAAGCACAGGCAGGGTCTTCTTAACCAGTAACTTCTTAACCAGCACATCATCATTTTTTTCAGCACAGAAGCTTTTGCTTCCTCACTGGGAGAGCCTGTATGAAGACCTGTGTGGATGGTGTTGTAAGGTAAGGAATACAGCCACTGAGAGCTGGTGTTTTTAAGTTTTCCCTCATTTTGCATTGCTATGGAATACCTGTGTGAGAAGTTGCTTCACTCTGCATCTGGTTTCTTCTCAGAAGGACTTGCATGTGGTGGTCCTTTTTGTTCAGTAGTATCAAATGCATGAGCAAAATGAGTACATACATGAGTTTACTGTGTTCAGGTTAGTATGTTTTAAATGATGATGAATTTCATTATCATGTGAAGTTTTATATGCATACTCTTTCTCTCCCGTGAGGCTCAAACAGTGTCTTTGGGGAAAGGATTGTGCTGTCTGCAGAAGGTCCGTGTGCAGCATCCCTTGCAGCATTTTATTGAGCTCTGTAGTGTTAAATTAACACAGGGAGTCCGGTGTGATTTCTGATTCCCAGAACTACCATGGCTTTGTGGCCTTCTGCTGCCAGCTTTATTGTTGCCTTTCTTTCTCAACTTCACTTCTGTCTTCTCCTACTGGGTAGCAGCCTCCATCATCTCTGCAGCCCTTCAGACATGGTGCACCCAAGGCTTTTACCCACAGGCAGACGGATGCTCAGCAACAGCATCATTCTTGCCTCCTTTCCCAGGAGCTACATCTGTCATGTTTTACTCTGCCTCATGTACTGAATGAACAAATAAATGGTCAATAAATGAAGAATCTATTTGAAATACAACGACTGGAAAATGCGTAGCTCTTCTGATTTGGGGTCTTAAAAGGCAGGCTTTCATGCAGTACAGATTACACAGCCTGCATGGATATTACAAAGTCCAGCAGCGTTAGCATAGCATAGCTGTGCTGCTTGTTTCCTTAATCCGCTTGTTTAGAGACACCCAGAATATTCATCTTAATCATCTCTTTCCGCTGCATAGTGGGTACAGGAGGAAATACCACAGAGAGCCCTGTCACTGGGAAAATGCATCATTTGAATGTGCAATGTAAATATTTTAACTAACCAAATGTAAACACTGTTTTGCCTTTAGGATGGGAAAAGACTGTCGCAGTCAGAAATGAGTTGACATAGGAGTGACCCTGTATAGATGAGATACAAAATTGTGTTCACACATTTTGGTAATCAAAACAGAGCCCTTAATGAATTGCCTAGTGTGAAAGGAATTACAAACACAAGCGTGCCTGACACAAGACGATCGGAAGTCGCTGCTGTATTAACATTAGAAGGAAGGACTTTCAGGATTCATGGGGATCGAGGTCCATGGGAGGGATGATGTGAGATGAGAGAGATGAAAAGATGAGAGATGTGAGATGAGAGAGATGAAATGATGAGAGATGTGAGATGGTGAGAGCTAGAGAGAGGCTGGAGACCCTGGAGGAGAATCTAAACTGTAATTATACCCTGAATATCCATGCTCCTCTGTGCCTCTGGCTGTGACTTGTGTTCACCGTGCCAGGACACTTAATTCAGAAGTTTACAAGGGTTAGAAGGTGGTAGAAGCAACAAAGATGGTAGATACAGCAAGAAGCACCTTATTTCTTTCACAGACATTCTGTGGATTTTTCAGTTGGTGATTTCAATGGAAAGCAGAGTTCTTGGGGAGCTCAGAGCAGTTGCTCATTAGTTCTGCCTACACTAGTTTCATAAGCTCTTGGAAACATATATTCAAGTCATAGTTGATAGAAACCAGGCATGGGGTTTAACTTTTGAGGCCGAGTGTGTTCCTGAAATTAGTCCTATAGCATAGGATTCAAAATCATCCAGATACCACTTGACTTTACTTGGCAATAGAGACTCTAAATGTTCTTTGGGTGTTTATCAGATTGCTAAATGGAAGAAACATCTGGACGCTGTTTCATTGCCTTTGTGTTCTAGCCTATGGATTGTTAATATCAGTAGAAGAAGAAATGACACAGAGGATTCGACTAGACTCCTTGGATTGCAGGAAACTAGTTAGGTCTTCTTTCTGTAGGCAAAGGCCTGTGTACATACCAAACAAGTTAGCTTTCATTACTGGAATAGCTGGAGGACTTTTAAAGTTGATTTTCGCTTGTATTACCAACAATGGGTTGTATATTAACATCTGCCTCACACTTGCTATTTCTTTGTTCTAACAGCTGGAAATTTACATTTACACATAGGGCTCAGAGCTAAAAATGTCATTGCCTAGGTTAAAAACCCATACTGATTTTTGTCATTTTCCTTGTTAGGATAGAGAACTGGAAACACAGGGAAAAGACAAATGGAAAGGATAGCCCCTGGATGATAAGTGGTTTTAGTTGGAGCATGGATTAATCACATGGATTAATCATCAGTGTAGCCTAAGAGCACCATTGTCTGCTATTACTACAGCAATTTAACTGTAGCCAAATGAGCAAATCTGTTAAGTATAAAAATTATCCAAAGAAAGTAGAAGAAACCAAATACTTCAGTCAACAGTGAAGAGAAAAATACAATAATTTTTTTTCAGGATAGAGGAAATTAGGAGCCTTTTTTTGTGTGGATGAATGAGAAGTGTTTTGCACAGATGAGAATAACTTTGATGTTATCCTTGAATAAAACTTCTGTTGCTAGAAAATCAATCATTTTATGCAATAACTCCATGTAGCTATTCTCTCAAATACAGATAATCTGAATCTTCTTTACTGCTCAGACAGATGTGTCAGTTTTCATGGGAAAGCATGAATACATTCAAAAGTAAGAGCTTCATTTTTCTCTTTAGGAGCAGGAAGCTCAGATACTTTCGCCGAAGCACTGTATTGTGTGATTTTTTTTTCTTGCCATTTTCTTTTTTCCCCTTCAAAAAAGGCTCTAAAATGGTTTAGCACAGGAGAAAAGGCAGAAAGAGATTACTTCGTGGTGCTGAATTTGTAGTGTCGTTTCTCTAAAAGAAACTAGCATTCTTTGAAGAAGGGTTTTAGATGGCAATGACAGGGAATTTAGGAGAAGGGAAGTGCATTTGAAAAATTTTGGAAGGACATTGTAAACTTCAGGGAGGAAGGGAATTAGATAAAAGAATTTGTGAGAGTGGGAACAATAATGTGAAGGGGAACAGACTGTGCTAGAGGGATCTTTTGACCTAGGTCTTGAAAAGAATTCCGAATATGATCTGCAATCTCTGTCTTTGGGAGGGGGAATGGGAGTTTTTCCATTTATGGTAAAGGGGAGTAATGAGGTCGTTGCCCCAGCTGTTAAAATATTTTAAGATCTACTTCAAACTGATTATTTATTGTAGTGTTGAAGTATAAATGGTTGTGGTCAGAAGAAAGAGAGAAATTGGAATTGAACCCAAAAAATGGGGTGAAAGCATAATTTATGCACCTCTGAGAGGGGACGGGACCTCTAGTCCAGTCCAGGTCATTATCACCGGTGACACTGGTTTTTAGGAAGCCTCTTTAGGTATAGCTGTACGTGAACAAGTCTCAAGGTTCAAATCTGCAAGGGGAACTTGGAAGCCTCCAGCAAAGCCAGGGATGAATAGGATGCATATTTTGAGTCTGAAAGTGCCTCTGAGTGTGGCTTTGCAAAGCATGTGAGGACCATGGCATGCCAAGCATCTCTGGCATACACTTGAGAACTGGCTTGTGTGAGGCACTGTTTCTGTGGAAGGTAGATGGGCTACGCAGGAGCTCCTGTGCCTACATCTGCTTCAGAAGCCACGTTTTCCTTGTGGTACAGAGTAGCGTACAGTTTGCCTACTTAGTCATTTCTGTTTAGGACAGTCTTCACATTCATAATCTACATATAACCTGTTCCAGATGAACAGCAATAACTTTCAGCATTAGATATCTAAATCTCTTTGTGAGATTAATCTATACTTGTGCTGTCATAGCCTAGCAGTAGCTTAGACAATCCTCTATCATCAGGCTAACTTGGTTCCTTAGTTCTGCTCTTGTGGCACAGCCAGTTCCATTTCAGTGCATGTGAATTAAGAAGAGTGTGCTCTAATAATATTTCACATTTACACAACACTTCTCATCCCAGAGTACTTTATAAATCATGTATTGTCAACACCACCGACCTTTCACAGTCCCGTGAGAGCAGAACAACTGTTTTACAAAAGCAATCAAACCACAGGAATTTTTTCTCTGCAATACTGGGGGGAACCAATTAATTACAGAATGTATTCTGTGTTCCCTAAGCTACAGCTCCAGTTTGTAAAGACCTTTATTGAAAACTTCCTCAAGATAAAACGCGTGATCCTACATTTTGTGTACGCTGTGAACAAAGAGCTAATCCATCTTTTCCAAAACTGGACCCCTGGAAGCAGTTCACTCTTGCCCCTGAATAAACACTGGAGTATCCCTGCTTCTCTACCTTAGCTGTCATTTTTTTCTATACATTTTCATCTTTTCCTGCAGAATCTGTCCAAAATTCTGTAGTCTGCATTCCCCTCTGCTGAGGATCCTCCCATCTCAGTGTGAGAGGTACAGCAAAATAGATACATCAGGAAACCTATTTAATTGCCTTTAAGGATTTCAAATGTAGCTGATCTTCTGGGTATCCAGCTGAAGAAATTCAGCATGGCTATGCAGTGGGCCAGGGTATGCAGAGGAGGGATGAGCAAAGCCAAAGGAACAAGGAGGAGAAGGACAATGGCAACGAATTAAGCTTCCGGGCATTCAGTTTTCCTTCCCATAAACATTAAGAGGATAATCCGAAGCCTACTGAGATCAGTTAGCTTCTGTCCCTGCAGCACTGGAGCCATGGGGAATGGCAGTGGTTGCTGAGGGAGCATGTGAGGTCCTTTGTCTGCCAGGGCATCCTTCTTGTGATGTGCTGAGGCTCAGCTTATGAGCAGGGCTGCCTTGGTAGGGTCAGATTCCATCTATTTACTTTGACAAAAAAGTTCCTGGAGAGCTGCTGTCCTTATTTTTAAAGAAGAAAATAGGTATGCAGCCTGTTCTAGTACAGTATTTGCAAAAGCAGCAGTTCGGGGGGTTAATTCCGGCCTTTAGTCTGTTGTTTTAAAAGGAAGGACAGCACATTTCTATTTTAGTTGTACAATTCAGCAAATGGATTACAAAACAGCAGTTAACTGTGAATGCCATGGATGGCAACTCAGTTAATAGTAAATTAAAAGAATCTTTAGGTTTTCAGTGCATTGTTTTGCCATTTATCTCTCTTTGTAGCTTGTCTGGATTTAATGTAGTTTATTCCATTTAGGAGCATTACTGAGACAAACCCCATTAAAGCAGGCATTATAGTCCTTGTTTTGATTAGCACTCAAGGCCACTAGATAACGATGCTTAGAAAAAAATCTCTCATGGTCATTAGCACTGTGATCACCACCAACCTCCCTATGACAGTGTAAGTCTTTTTTTTCTCCTTCTAAATCCCAGAGCCAATTGTGAATGCCTTTAATATGGTCTGTGGCATTTGAACTGTAACATTGATCTCAAAAATAACAGTTCCCCCTCTTTCAGTGCTCATACTTGGAAGAAAACGGATCTTTGTATGTAAGACTTGCAGTCAGAATCTATCATTATGAGCTAATATTTTGCAAAGCTATTTTATTTGGGTGGTTTTCTGTCATTTTATTTCATGGTGAGGTTTTTTTTAGGTATTTGGGTGTGTGCATGTTCTTCTCAAATGACATGCTGATCAGGGTAAGAAATTTGCACCACTCCTACCAATATAGGACCAATTCTGTCCCTGACCGATACGGGCAATTAAAATAATTTCCTGACATCGTGTTTAAAGCAGTGACATGTAATTCTAGGACAAAGCCTCTCAGCACCTCTTCCCAACACTTGTTTGCACTCAAAGGATGAGCAGCTGCTATTTCATGCTAATGTCTTTTGAGGGTGAATGGCCATTTTAGTGCAAATGGGTGCATTTTCCATCGTACAGAGCTGACCTCACATGCTGTTCCTTTTGTAGGTTTTAGTTTTGTTGAGCAAAAAGAAAAATGAGAAAAATTGTGAGTTTGATGAGTTAGGGTTGGCATCTTGAAGGACGGGGGATGTCCCTGCTCTGGCCGTAGGGAGCAGACCCCTCACCTTACATGTGTGTTAAGTTGCAGGTCTTCAAGGCTGGAACAAGTCCAGAGAAGGGCCACGAGGATGATCAGGGGACTGGAGCACCTCCCGTATGAAGATAGGCTGAGAAAGTTGGGGCTGTTCAGCCTGGAGAAGAGAAGGCTGCATGGAGACCTCATAGCAGCCTTCCAGTATCTGAAGGGGGCCTATAGGGATGGTGGGGAGGGACTCTTCATCAGGGACTGTAGTAACAGGACAAGGGGTAACGGGTTAAAACTTACTTAAACAGGGGAAGTTTAGATTGGGTATAAGGAGGAAATTCTTTCCTGTTAGGGTGGTGAGACACTGGAATGGGTTGCCCAGGGAGGTTGTGAATGCTCCATCCCTGGCAGTGTTCAAGGCCAGGTTGGATGTAGCCTTGGGTGGGATGGTTTAGTGTGAGGTGCCTCTGCCCATGGCAGGGGGGTTGGAACTAGATGATCTTAAGGTCCTTTCCAACCCTAACTATTCTACGATTCTGTGATTGTATTCTAAGGCTATCCAGGACAAGTAATATTTCTAATAACACAGCTGCTTATTTTACCAGTGTTGCTGCATTTTACCTACTGTGGATGAACACTGGTGTACCTGAAAAGAGGCACTCACCCTAGTCTTTGTCCTTTATGCCTACAGACCAAAGTCACCCTGTGTTTTCAGTAACTTGCTGGCTCCAGGTGCAAGAGCCTAGCAGCCTCCTGAGATCCTTTAAGCTGCTCATCAGAGCCTCAGAGCAGGCTGAATGCTTGTCTTCATAAACATACTTCTATATAGAGCTAAAAATTGCTTTTTTTTTTCCCCCTTTCTTCCTCCTGAAGAGGAGAATTGTGTGTACCGAAAGAGTATAGCATACAGAACTTTATCATAAACTTGCTTTGGCTTAGGGCTCTGCCATATTACTACCAACTGTGTTTCTGGATGTGGCTGTGATCCCCCAGCCCGTGCTTCAGTGTGTAGGGGACTTGTGGGGGATGAATGGCCATCAGTGCCCGATTTATAGAACACTAATTTTTGTTGGACCATTTCAAGATTCTCTAGAGCTTCTGAGCACAGAAGCTCTTTTTGCCCTTTTATCATGTTGCAGCCCAAGCCACCTAATCTGTACTTCCGTGGTTTGGGCATTTTTTGACAAATTTTGCTCACTAGATCGTCCAGTTCTATTCTATTCCTACCTTTTGTTTTGTCTAGCCTTGCTCAGGGTAGATAACTAATGCAGCAGCTAAAATGCTATCATATCAATGTTCTTTACCAGGAATGGAAACCTGCTTGTCTCAGGAGCAGTTACACATGAACCAGGCTGAAGAATGGGCTTCAGAGTGGAATAACCCTGGATTTAGTATTCAACCAGTCCACACTAACTAGATTTTTCTGTTATTATTTTAACCTAGATAGTTGCTGCAGGTAAATAAGAGACATCTCCCAGTTTCTCAGTTTCTAAAAAATAGAAAAGAACCAGATCTCTGGAAGTTATCTCAAAATCTGTTTTTAAAACTATGTAAATCCTCACTTGTGAATTCCTGATAAATGCAGAATAAATTCCCACAGTTCATGATTTCTCCTTATTTATTTTATTTATATGCCATTATAACTGTGAATGAGGCTTTACAAAACCACAGGGACACAATCTTTCCCCAAAGGAGATTGTAGCTGAAATTAGACACAACACAAAACCAGCAGCTTCAATAGACAAAGCAGGATTATACCAAATAAAAATGTTTCATATGGTGTATATTATACACGTTGTAAGCTTGTGATAATACAATTATTTGGAAAAGATCTGATTGTCACCCCTGAAAGTGGTGGTTAATAACAAAGCTCTGGAATAAAGCCATCATTAGTGTTTGCTGGTTTAAAGCAGAAAACCTGAGACACTAATGACTTGCTTTCCTACGGGCAACTTAATTGAAGAGATAGATTTAACGGAGGATCTTTACTTCATTTTTAGAGCCTTCTAGACTAGTGATGCTCCCTGCCTTGTGTGTTTTCTTACATGAGGAAGGTAAAACCTCTTGGAGGCTCTATGAGGGCTTCCACAGTTTCTTCAAGGTTCATTTTGAGTACACAGTAAATTCCTCTGAATTCCAAGTAAAGGAGAGTCTTACTCCACCTATATAAAGCTCTTCTTCTACTCTTCAGTTACAAGGACCTGTGTAATATTTTGTTCCTGGGAATAAGCAATGATTGTGCAGTAGTACATAATTGTTTGAGTGTTCCTCAGCACAAGAGGCTACCATTCACATGTGTATATTGTCAAATCCTCAGGCTTTATTTTGACATTTGAATATCTAGACCTTTTGTTTAACAAAACTTTGAATAACTAACTGAGGTTTGGCCACTGTTTCCGGAGCTCTGCTAACACAGAGCTCATCTCATCCCCTCCCTGCACATCAGTGAAGGGAGCAACATGGGCTGGACAAGGGGCATGGGGCTGGAAACCTCGCTGCCTTCTCAGCCCCTTCAGCAGGCAAGAGGGGTTGATGTATCTGCTCACCTACCCCACAGGATTCTGGCGTGGCTAATTAGTCAATATTTGCACAGTTCTGTGAAAACACTTTAGAAGTGCCAATTATGAATTATAATTATCTTGTGAAGATGATTGGGAGTCCATGTTTGCATGTTGAATCAGGCCATGGGAGTAAGCTTTTCAAATAATGGCTCTTATTTAAATGCCTTACCTCTTCCTTATCTCTTGTTGTGTGTGGTTTTTCTTAAGGATGATGGGAAACATTAGTTTACCCTCAGGAAAGACCAGGTCTGACTGTTTTTGATAATGAGTTATGTACTTAGTCACAGTAGGTAAATTTACAAACCAAGCAGGACACACAGAGATCAGTTCTGTCTGTTTGGTAGATGTTCTACATAAACCGTTCAGCAGGATGAGCCTGCTGAGACTTTAAAACAAATACTTCTAAGTAACATTGCCATAAGCATGGTAATACAGTGGCAGTTCCTGTTTTAAACTCTGCCGAGTTCCTACTTTATTTATATCCCATCTATTTACTGAAGTGTTATAGATTTACTCTGGGAAGAGACTCAGTCTCAGCAGATTTACACTGAAAGATGACATTTAAGTTTCAGCTTCCTTTCACCAAATAGTAACTAACATTTAGCACTAACTGTAGGGCACTTAGCTATTTATTTTTTTTTCATAGCAGCACACCGGTATTAAAGACAAAGCAAGAACAGACTACAGGAGAAGTCCATGACCTGACTTACTGGAAATTTCCTGTTACAGCAAGAATACTTCTGTATTTTTCTTAAGGTCTCCAAATTCTCAAAGCCTTTTAGATGTTGTTGGGCTCTTTAACTGGATAGTAAAAGGCTTTGCTATTTTTTGTGCTTTTGTGTAAAGTAGTTGGGCAAATAGTTGCCTGTAGCGCAGGTTTAATATTTTACTGTGGAGATGTGTATGTTAATGTTGCGTTAAATAAAGAGAAACCTAGAGTTGCATGTAATTCCACAGAGAGGACAAGGTTCTGACTGCAGTTACTATACAAGAGCAATTGGGAACAGGTTAGGGACAGAAGCTCCCTTCCTACCTGTCTCTTTGTGGTAACATAAAATTATTACAGGGAAATGAACACTTTTTGAAAAATGTTCATGAATGGAGAAGAACTTCTTTTTTTCTGAATAGGGGCCTTTTGATAGTTGTTTGCTAGCCTTATGCTTACACATGCATTCTGTAGCTGCATAGGGATGTTTAACACAATGTTGATATGAGCCCACACACTGATGCTCGAGCAGAGGGGTCTTAAAAATTCATACAGTGATTAGATTCACGTGGTTTTATTTGCTGCTTTTCTTCTCTACTTGGGAGTCCTAAGCACCATCAGGTAGTTAAACATTACAGGGTCTGTGGTAGTGAATGTTCCTGAAAATCTGGACGTTCATTTTTCATCCTGCCAGCTGGAAGGAGTGTGATGCTCTGGCATTGTTCTGCTTGGAGAAAAGTGTTCTGATATTAGACTAAAATGTTTCATCCCTGCATAAATCCTTACGACTTTCTGAGAACGATTTAGTGCTAAAAGTGTTCAGCCTTGTTTAGGAAATTATTGTAGAGGAAGATGCTTGTATCTGTGTAACGATCAGCATGATGTTACTGCTATGAGATTGAAGTGCAAATGAAAATTCCCAAATTTAGGCAAATACCTGTAAGGCACCTTCAAGCCCTGTTACAGTCAGTGGCAGTAAGGGCCCCCTTCAGCTGCCCATGCAGAAGCAGCTGATGCCATTTGAGATGCCCTGGGATGTTTTTCATAGCCTCTAAAAGCTATTTGAGAAACATGAGAGTTTTCTGCAGCTCTTGTGCCAGGTCTGCCCATGGCATCCAGATGCAGGTTTCATCGGTCTAGAGAGAGGGTACTTAATCCTGTTTTAAATGGCATAGGCTGTGCCCCTTGACCACCAGCTGCCACTTCAGAAGGGCGTGAATGTCCTGCAGTTCCTGCATCAACTTGTCCTCCTCCATGAACGTATCTGCACAGACATCCAGATAGCTTGGATGCCCTTGGCAGTTCAGGTGGTCCTATCTGCCAGTGTTTAGGCCACTAAGTAGCATTCCCATGGGCTGGTCAGCTGCATCCCTTGTGAGGCTCCATTGCCTTGTAGCCCCTCAAAACATGGAGGCTCAAACACATTGTTTGCCCATAAACACACTTGGGCATCTCACATCTCATGATGGGTGGCTGACTCCCACCCATCGTGTCACACGTGTGATATTTCACTGAGCCTGCAGTGCCATGTGGGACTTCATTGATAGGAAATTAGAAAACTGTGGAAGGGTTGAGAGGAATAAAGGAGAGAAAACTGTAGTTGCTGTCCATGTTACTGCTTTGCTGTGCTCTGTATCTGTGAGACGTGCTGTGGATTTGACCCATGATGCCCCTGTCCTTCACTCTCATCTGCAGAGCCACAGAATGGCAACATAGTCAAGCAAGCCAACTCAGAAAGCTGCACCAGGGGGAAATTAGTGGTCCTGATGCTTGATCACTGGGCAGCACCACCACAGCGGAATAAATTGGATGTCCTGAAATGGGTCAAATGACTGTCCTTCTGAGGCAGCAGTAGGTACTCTATGGTAACTTGCTTGTTTTCTCCATCTTTTGGGGGCTGACCTTTGGATTTTTGTGGTCATTTTGCCTTTTCCTTGCCTTTGCTTCACCTGTGTTTGCCAGCAGTGCTGTCTTTGCCTATTAGCAGTTGTGCACCAGCTGCTGTGCTTTTTCTTTTTTTGGCAGTTTCTGTGCAGATTTTGCTGGCTTTTTTGCCTCAAACCGTTTTGGTGCATGTCAGCATTTTGTCTGTTTGCATGCACTAGGGAATGATAGGAGCCACAATCTATTTGGGTCAGTGCATGGCTGTGTGGAACCATTCCAAAATGAGGGATTTTCCAAGAATAAATTTTCCCTTACTAGTTCATGAAGCTGACTTCTCATTAGTATTAATAGGCCATATCTGAAGTAATCAATAGATACTGATATCTGTACTGGTAATTTTATAAGGAATTTGTGTGATTTTGCTTGATCGGTATATTGTTATAGAAAAATAATTAGGGGAAGAAGAAGTGCTAAACCAGAAGTGTTGTCCAGGGTGAGAAATACTCAGCTAATGCCATCGTGGAGCTGCGGCACTGGAGCAGCACTGGTGTGGCCTCTGGAAAGGAGGAAGAGTTGGTTATGGAAGAAGGAACAAGGCTTCACTGGTAGTAGAGGGTGAGTGAAGGTATCAGAAGGAAGCGAGACGAGAGGTCAGAGCTTCCTGGCTGTGCAGGAGTGGAGACAGTAGTTGCTTTGGTGTGCATGCACACTGTGGTTGCCTGTGTGCAGCTAGAAGACTCTCTCAGCTCTGTGTAAATCGGACTACGGTACAGAGGTTTTGAGCTTACTTTCTGCTCTTCCCCTCATACATCACCAGTATGTGACTGTTCTTCCTCTTACCTGGTCTGTCTTGATTGCTCTCCTGTCCCTGGAGAGCAGTTATCCTTGTATCCAGTATAGGGTTTTCATCAAATTCAGTTCTTATTCTTCTCCTTCAAAGCCTTAACAAGACCAAGTTCTGTGGGGATAAAGTAATGATTTGGGTCCGCACAAAAGCAAAACCTGTAAGAAGACAAGCCAGGCTGATTGCTGACTATATGACGTGGTGCTCTGCTTGTCCTGCTTGCCAGCAATTGCTTCTCTGTCATCATGCTTTTGCAGATTGTAACTCAAAGTACGAACTCAAATTCCTTGCAGGAGGCATGATGTATTTACCCTTCTATCTATCTGCAATGCTACCCATATCGTAGTGCTTCTTGCTAAAATAAGGTTAATGACAGTAATGTGGGAAGCAGAGGGGCAGGGGAAGTCTTGCAGCGTTAGTGATGCTTAAATTGGAGAAAAATAGGTGCGAACAGGCAGCAAAAAGAGCTGACTGGAGGAAAAGGAAAAAGGGGGTTTTTTAGTCATTTGTTATTCAAGTTTACAAGCTGTAGGCCAAATTCTGTCTTCTGATTCTTGCTTAGGTGGAAGACGGGTATATTTTCATTAGTGATCATGATTTATTCATGTTGAGGAAATGTTCTGTTTATACCGAGTTCAGATTGAAAAGTGGTAGTTAGTAGATGATACTAAAAATGGTGAGTTCCCTTGAAACTGTGAGAAAGTATGCATCTTCTGAAGTCCATTTCCCTTCACAGGTAGTTTCCTACTGTTAAATATCCAGCAGTCAGGAGAAAGAGTCCAACACTGTGACAGACAACTGCATTTGCTGCATATGTAAATGCAATATTCATACATAGCTTTATGGACAGTTTCTTTTCCACAGTGTATGAACTAGATATCTCAAATCAAGAAGGGGAAGACTTGGTTTTCATTAGCTGTGAAGACTTGCAGAATTACATTAGTTGCAGTTCATTAGATCTTATAATTGTATTTGCTGTGAGTCATGATGAGGGAATGAGGGGTTTGGGTGTGCATGGGGGAGACCCAGCTCGTAGATCGTTCCCACAGGATGCATGATTAGCTTCTGCTGCTTCAGTCCATCAGGATCAAGCCCAGAGATTTTTATTTCCCTCCCCATAGGATAAAACGTGCCACGTTCCGGGATGTTGGTGTGGGGAGCAGGAAATGGTTGGATTTATTTTGCCTCACTACCCCATGCTGCTCCAGCTGGCAAGAAGAGCAATGCCTGCGCTTCGGTGGGGAGGTGAAGTTGCGGGGTGTGCTGGACTCTCTCAAGCAAGTAGTGTTTTCATTTGCCCCAGCTCTGCTTCCCATTGAAAGGACAGAATGACATCATCATGTAAGTGTCAGGGAGAAATTACAATGAAATGGTGCAACAACATGAGGCTGTGAAAAGCCCTGGTCTGACCGTGCTGCTCCCACTACACAAAGGCCGCATTTTCTGTTTCGATGTGTCAGCCAAGGAAGTCAACTCAAAGGAGAAGACCTCTCCCAGTTGGTGACCTCACATTAACTTCCCTGCTTTTGCCCATGATGTAGAGATATCTCCTCTCCTTATTTTAGGTGTCTGGAAGTTCATGTCTGTAAGAGGAGACTAGGTATGACCAGCTGTGAAGGCCATTCCTGGTCTCCTCTACCTGAGAAGGTACTCCTCTCTCTGCAGGCAGAAGTTTGTCTTCACTGACCATGCAGACAGCTTAGATTATTTTTAGAAGAGCGAAGTTAAGGCAGCTCCTTTCCTCAGGGTCCTCATGGTCCTTGAGGACCATGTTTCCAAGTTTCCAAGTCGAAGAAGAAAAGGAAGATCACGTAGATGAGGCATTGGCAAGAGACCCCAGGTAACCGGGAGCAGTTCTCATCTCTGCCAAAGAGCTCTTCAAAAGACACTGAATCCACCTCTATCTTGGACTTTCTTTTTTATTCATGAAAAGGGAGTCTCTCCTGTGCTACCTTGGTCTTACCTAGGTAAAATATAAACTCTTCAGGACATGGCCTATTATCAGCAATGAAGAAAGGTTCTGCACCAGTATCTGCTGTCATTCCTAATAAAATACAAATGCTAGAAAGTTAAAATTCATTTTACTGAATCAATTAGAGTGAATAACAAGAAATTTGAGCTTGAAATAGCCCTTCAGCTTTTCAAAGCACATCACAAGCTGAATGCTGTTTTCTTAAAATTGGTCTGTCCCTAACTTACTGACTGCTGCCTGTCGTGCTGTGGGATATTATACAGTTCAATTCTCACTGACTTCTTTTGCTTCAAGATTATTTGATCTTATATATAATAGGTCCCTCTGATGTAATTTGTGCTCTACCTCTAAGGACCATCACTTAGCTTCCCTGGAACACTCTTGTCTTCCAGACTTTATATGTATAGATATATGCTATCTTTGGCACTCGGTAATCTGGGCTTTTTAGATTAAGGCTGTAATGCCCTGACAGTTGGGTACAAGGCGCTTTTTAAATTTCTTGGTTAAGGTAGAATTGATCTAACTATTAGTACTAAAATTTTAGCAATCTACAATGAAGCATCAATGGAAGTCATTTAGCCTTCTCTTGTGATGGGAACAGAGGTGAGGTCTCTCAGGTGGGATCCCGTAGATAGCACCTTGTTGAAGAGAAGCCTGTTTTTAGCGAAGTAAATGTACAGAAGTTGAATCCCACTCTAAGTAAGAGCCTTGTTTTTTAAGAAAAGTTCCAACTTCTTCAGCAGCTTTTCATTGAGGACAATCAGAGCATTGTGGTTTGCCGCTGCGTATTTTGCAACCTCCTGTATTTCTATGTTCAGGGTCCTTTGGAAATTGGAAGTGGTCTCTGGAGAAGTACTGTCTGTCTGTAGTGTTTCATGGGCATGATTCAGACATCATTTTGAGAACAAGTCTGATTGCCATGGGTTTTAGAGGTCTTGTAGGTCAGGTGACAGGGGCAATCTCTGTGTGTTACCACTTCCCAAGCTAGAGGAGTTCTGTATGTCTATTATTACCTGAGTTTGCAAAAGGGTTGCTCAAAATGTTCTTTCACTGCAAAGACTGAAAGGGGATTTGGGACGGTAGAATTACATAAATAGTAAAGTGCAATTATAAACAGGCTGTGCTGAATATGAAATAGCACCTCGTTCCAGGAAAAGCAAAGATATCAGGAGTAGTTGTGTCAGAGCTGGAAAGCACTTCACAAAGACAGCTTTCATTTCTATATGTTCTAAAGTATGCAGTAATTGTGGTCTAATTACCTCACTGCAGCCAGGAAGCAATATGGGATATTGTGGGGGTGTGGGAAAGAGCATAATATGCTACAATTAAGCTATAATCTTTGGCATGGTCACTCATCAGATAAAGCTTTCCTGCTGTTGCATTCTAGACAGTCATTATTTGGCTGCTAAAGCCTGGGGAAAATATGTGGTGGTGTTCCTAGGAGCTGTTTCACAGAGGCTTCATTATCGGTTTCTTCCTCAGCAGCTGGCCAAGTCCGGACAGCTCTGCATTTGCAAGCTGTGTCCGCAGTGCTCCGCTTTTCCTTGCTTGTGCTGAAGGTTTTGTACTGCTGCCAGTGGAATGGGGGTAATGTTATTACCCACCATGGAAGGAATTTGTGAGCTTTAAGTTATTAGTTTAAAAACCTGTTTGCTCAGGACCTGATTTATAATGGAAGGTAGCTTTACCAGAGGTTTGTGAGCGTGTGGTTTATACACAGAAAGACCTTGTGAATATGGGAAATAAATGTGCTATCTACATGACAAGTTAGGTACGTAATTATGCACATGTATTAACCCCGGGATGCAGACTGTGTTTCACGGGGACATAATCATGTTCACATGCAATTATGCTCACCTTCCTTTGAAAATCTAATTTTACAGTCTGCTAGAAAGCCTTGCTAGTGACATCTCTTATGTTCTGAATTTCTCCACCATTTTAATGGAAACTAATCCACTGCCTTAAAGCAAGCTCTTGAATTCACACACTTGATTGTTCGCACAACTTCCTTCATTCTTCCCCCTTTCCCAAATGTCTTTCTGAGGAGGAAAGGGAGCCTGCAATGCAGGCTCATGTGGAATTGCTAAAATTCTAGTAGGAGTACAAAGGAAAGCATGGAAAGAGAAGTCAGGTCAACTTTGAATATGTTGACCTTGAGGTGATGTTGCCTGACAAAGGCATGAATGAGTTGATTGGAGTCTAAATGCAGATTGCGGCATAGATCAGCATTTACTCCCGCAAAACCTTTTTTATTTTTTCTGCAGTGCCACAGATGGATGTTTTCAGAGAGACTTGGTTTCTCTTTAGAAGTTGAGACTTAGAAGGGGTTAAAAGTGACCGGTGGTTTGGGCCTGTTCGGTTTTGTCTTAGATCTCTTTTTGCATTATAGAGCACACATATGCTTTGATAAGTCAGCTATGATTTCTGTAGAAGTAGATACAGTGGGGAATTAGATCAGAACCTCATTATTCTGCTGCTTCACAAAGCAGAAACATGAACTATTTTGAAGGCTTACGGCATGCAGTTTCTGCAAGGCTTGTCTGACAGCCTGCAATAGCAGCGCAGTCCGTATCAGTAATTCCTTCCAGCACCAGGCTTCCAGGACCAGGACTTAATTAGGGGCACATCTGGTCTTCACTGCTTGGAGTAAGACATGTCTGTCTTAAACTGTTCTCATTAAATGGGTGCTGCCAAGCCAAGCAGCTCAAAACACAACTGCACCAGCGGAGCTTTAAGCTGTTGTAGGGAAGGATTTGTCCTGGTTTAGGTGCATAGGAACCCCAAGAGTTAAATGCAGTAGGTACTGCATGAAAAAGGTGAGCTTGATCTTAAGGTTTGTGTAGTTCAATACTGGGTCTACATGCAAGCAGCTAGAAACCAAAACAAGGCAACACAGGTGCAGAAACAGTAATGCATATCGGTCTTACAACTTTGTTACAGGGCATTTGGAGAAACGTCACAATCTTGATTCTAGCGACACTGTGGTGGTAAGAGGTGTTCTGTCAATCCTGACCTCAGTCCAAGCAGCAGTCCTGTCACCTGTTGTCTCCAGAAGCATTTAATTGTGCTTATCCTCCTAGCAGCAATTTAAAGCAAGGATAATGTTTGTGTATTCAGGCTGTTCCATAGTGCTATTTTAATGTAGCAGTTCCTGAGAATTATCTGCGTGGTATCTTTCTGATAAAATTTCAGTTATCTCTGTACTTTAGTAAGTACTCATGCATGCTTATTGCTATTTTGATATCTTGATATGTTTTTTGTCTCCTCTAATAGAGGTGATTGCCCTTGACAGCAGGCAACTGGGAACTGGGAGAAGAGAGAGCACCTAGTGAGAGGAGCTGGAGTGGGTAGAACACTGGGCATGTCCTGTGGTGGAGTACCAAAAGAAGGGAAGGAGCTCTTGCACAGTGGGAATGAGGTCAAAAGGGGACCCACTGTTATCAGATGTTCAGTCTGAGATTTGAAGGATCTGCTTTTAGGATGTTAGAACAGCAAGGTAATGGACTGCCTTCCTTCAGGTGTTTTCTGTAGGGTGGCCTGAGGATGTCACATACAGGGATGCATTCAGTCTTTGGGCACCTGGAGATACGCTGCACCCACTGATGCCTGAGCTGGGTTTGAAGTTGCAGAGGGAGACAGGACCTCGATGGGTCTCCAGTAGGACGCTAACTTCATAGAGAAAGTCCATTTCCAGGATTTGGAGGAATGGAAGATAGAAGGATCTCGGTTCGGGGGCATTATTCGCACCTGCAGGACTGTTTCTGCTATTGCCTCTTCTTCATAGCCCAGGTTTCTGTTCTGGTTTCATGTTTGAATGACCATGTTTGCAGCTGGATGCGAACAAGGGGATGATAGTTTCATAGTTCTCAGCTCCTGCCTCAGTTTGTGGTTCCACATATCTCATACTTCACTATTTTCTGGTTTAACACAGCTCTCGACAGCTTGCTACCAGAGCAATAAAAATCTCCTTTAAAAATTGCTACCTTCTTCCCTGCTCTCCCCTCTCCCTCCCAGGTCTGCACTGTTGGGGCGGAGGGGATCTTCTGAGCCGGGTGATCTCACTGATCTGTTCTGCAGTTTAGCAGGGGGTAACTGAAGGCACTGGGAACATGAGGGGAGGGAAGGAGAAAAGAGGAGCGGGGGACCAAGCAGCTTGAGAAGGAGCCCAATAACTGAAGCTCTGGCACAGCGGCGAGCATGTGAAGCTCCTGGGCAGTGCCCATGTTAGCCGAATCTGGCCTGACAGCCCAGGACAGGGAGTCGTGATCCTGCAGCCCTCCCCAAATCTCTCCTGTCCTGTCACATTTGGCTTCTTGCATTCAGAGTCACTCAGTTGTCAGAATAATTTCTTCTCTTGCCTTCGCTCCATCTATAATTCATTAAAAGCCCGGAGGGGTGAAGCAGTCAGTTTTTCCCACTCCTTCCCCTCTGGAAGACATAGGCTGAGCGTGGTTTGCAGCAGCGCATGAATGAAGCAGCCGTAAAACCCAGAAGCCAAGAGGAGAGTGGTGGGGGAAGGACATGCTGCCATCTCCTGCAAGGCCACCAGGGCATGGTGTCTGCCTCTTGCAAAGCACATCCCATATGCATTCTGCCACAAGCTTGGGCAAATCTTTGCTCGGAAAACCCAGGTCAGATGCTGGACCTGAAGTACACTGGATTGGTCAGTTCCTGAGCTTCAGAAGTCCAGGTTTCAGTCCAAGTTTGTGCAGCAGCTTCCCCACTAGTTAAAATTTTCACTCCATGTGCTCCCTAAATTGCAGCCTACATCTTGGGCTCAAAACTGCTTCACCCCAGATACAGCTTTTTCTTCTGTTTGGCCACAAACTTACACTTGCATGTTGTATACTCCCTACATCACTGCATCTGGCTGCACAGCCTCAGCTCTGCTTTATCCCTCCAACAGCTGCAAGGAAAAATAACACATTCTTCACCATGGAAGTGGAGGTCATGCACTGAAATACCTATCTTTCTGAAACTGCAAACGTAATTGGGCATTTAAGTGCAATTTTAAAGAAATGGCTACAGGTGTTATTTGTCGTATAAGTTCCACTAATGGCAAATATCGATGTCTAAAAAGCAAGAGAAAGTTCCCACAAGTAGGAGAAATTTTATTCAGTATAGTGTAAGAATTGGTTTTCTAAAGTGACAGTGGCTCTGAAATGTGGGTGCAAGCTGTTGTTTGCATTTTGTCTTCAGTGAAATAACCAAGGTTCTTATCCAGGTATTCCAGGCCTGTCTCTGCTACTCTTTTCAGACTTTGGCATCACCAGCAATCTGTGTGGAGATTTCTGTGGAAAGGGCACAATGCAAGAAATCTTCATCTTAAAAAGATCATCACATACAAAAATTATAATTATTAAAAAAATACGGTTTAGTTGACTGTTATTCTTTCCTAGCCATGTCTCGCTGTAAACTATTCAATTCTGGCAGTCTGCAAGGGTGGAGGTAGGTCTTTTTCAAGCCCAGCAGAAGAATGGCCCCATGTAGACTTCATGGCTTGCATCCATCTCTGAAACACCCTCACCAGAACCACAAATCCCTGTCCCCAAACGGAGAGATTCACCAGAGGGCAGCACAATATCACTTTATGTTGTAAAAGTAGGTGTTAACTATTTCAGCTGTATAAAGGCTTTTTGAAATTAGCTGTTTGTTGTTCCATAGTCATGATTGCAAATAAGTTTCATTTTAAAGCTGGCCTCTGAATCAGCTCCACAATTCCTTGTATCACACATACATTTTAGGGTCCAGGGATTTACCACCTGGAAGCAAGGGGAGTCCAGACAGTTGTGTTTTCAATGTATCTCTCTGCCAGGTTTCTCTCCAGGGCTGCTCAGGGCACCTGATGGGTGCTTGTCCAGCTTCAAGTATTTCAGATGCTCTCCTATGTTAAAGGCACCAACCTGAGTGAATACTATTTCAGCGTCATTGTTCGGGTAGCATTAAACAGTAGGAGTAAGCCCTCTGATGGCACTTCATGAGAAAGGTGCACAGAGGATGAACGCAGGCATGCTTCTTTTGTATTATATTTTCTTCTGGTTGTCCTGTATGCTGGGCAGCTTCTAGGTCCTCTAGCACTTATGCCAGATTCTCACCACTCAAGGAGCTAAGAGGTGTCACTGGTCTCATCTTGCCTGCTCAGCTTCCCTCACGAAGCTCTTCATCTGTCATCAATCTGTTCCCATTACTCTGTTCTGCTCGCACTGGTAACTGGTTTCTCCAGCAGTTGCCTCCCCTGGTTCAAGTGCCACTGTACTCTTCTGACCTTTTCTGACCTCTTTCTCTCAACTTACAGCCAAAGCTTTGGTGTCTGAATTCCTGCTCTTTTGCTGTACATTAGCTACATCTTCTGTCCTTGGTTGTTCTCTTTGCTCCATTTAGCTTCTGCCTGGTGGGATATCTCATGTCTAGCTTCAATCTTGCACTTCATTCCTGACATTCACGTGTAGGTCTCCCTTGAATCTCTCTCTGATCTCACTCCTCTTTATGCTCAGTCTCAACTCCATCTGCTCCTGCTTATCCCCACATTTCCTCACTCTATACTGAAGTCCTTAAAGATACAGCTTTTCCATGGAGCTGCTCCCCATGCGCCCTTAGCTGTCCTTGGATCAGCTATTATCTTTATATAAAGGCCATCAGGCTTCAGTATATATAATAAAAGAATAACTTTTTCTACCATATTAGCTTATGATACATTATTTAGTCGTATGAGAGTAGTGTAATAGTGTTTTTCAGAGTAGGTAAATTCATGAACTTAGAAATTATTAAAATGATATCTTTTAAGACAATTTTGTGTCTGCTTTTTTAAAAAATGAATTTGTGATTCTGGTTTAAGAAAAAAGAAAAATATTTTGAAATCTCTGCTCTCTTTCATGTATTTTTCTCTGACCAATATTTGAAGGAAAAAGAAAAGACAAAAGTTTTTTTCTTTTTAATTTGCATTCTCTCTTTTTATTTCTTGGTAAGACTAAGGAAAAAAAGACAACAAAGATGTTCACAGAAGATTTGATTTGGTTTTCATTTTTTTCACAGTTCATTTTCATTTCATCCTTTTTTGTCAAGGAAGGCAGAAAATTAGTATTTTTTAAAGGCAAAAGGATGTGAAAAAGAAGGCAAAAGATCTTTTAAGAATAACTTAAAAGCTTTAGCAGGGCAGAAAATTTCTTTGAAAATTTATAAAAATTGAAAGTTGTAAAGAAAAATACTTTCCATTCAAAACACTCAACAAAGGTTCGGAGCTAGTTAAGGCAGCCAATGCAGTGGGCTTTGTAGAGTTTTCTAAATGAGAACAGTCCATCGCCTCTGCAGGAATCCACCCCATTGCACAGTACCCTTGCACCTCGTCAGAGACGTCTCTGTGGGCATTACACCAAGTTTTCTCCTGACTAAATCTGATTCAGCTTGTCTTAAGGTCTCTCCATGTCACAGTCAGTGGTGTGACTGTGACTTAGCATAGAAGTAACCTAAGTTTTGCTTTATAATAGGGATGATGAAGGGCTGTATCAGATTCACATCTGCAATATATATATATATATTTTGGAGTCGTCTGCCATTGCTTTTAAATACGTAATTTTTCAAACTCTACCAAGCTAATGAGAGAGGTGCATTGCTTGGCAGTGGTCATCCCCAAAGAGTGGTGGCTCTTTAATGTTGGTGCTCAAAGCTACCAGTAAAACACATCTGTGCTAGAAACCACCAAGCTCATTTTATGTAGAAACAGAAGTGTTATTTATAAGAGCTACCCAGTCACATAGGTTAAGTTTCCTCTGCTGGCTCACCAGATTTCCTTTGATGTGAATGGCCTTTTTCTGAAAATTAATCTTTTTCTCCTATAAGATGTTAATGACAAAATGGTGACATGGTAAAAGCCTGTAAATGGACTTTGCATAACCGGTTCCTAAATTATGGATACATTGATATCTTCAGCACTGCAGAATGAAAGACACCTTTCGAATTTTGCCATGTATTACAATATATTACATTAAGAATGTGTATAAAATTTTAGAATATATTGTATACCAAAACTTGTTGGAACTAGACAGTCTTTAAGGCCCCTTACTACACAAAGCATTCTGCCATTCTGTAAATATCATTTATCCAGGAAGTCTCTTCATGCGCTGATGTGCTGAAGCAAAAGTTGCGTTCGTTCAAGTTCTTGAAAGCCACTCTGTCTACTTTTCTCATTAGTCGTTTTCTCACTCAAGTGGGGAGAAGCAAAAAAAGAAAGTTCATTATTATTACTCTCCAGACATACTGTGAAGAAAATAAGCATTTCACATAGAAAGAAGACTAGAGCTGATCCATGGCAAGATAGGTTTTTGTGGTACTCCTTTTAAAGGTTTACCTAGCATATTTGTCACTGCATGCCAAGTACCAAATCACGTGGAGGCAGGAGACATTAAGAGGGAAGGAGGTGAATGCCTGCTTCAGTTCTCTTTTTGACCTGTAACTTTGCAGAAGTTGTAGCTGGTTTGAAAGCTCACTTTTCAATGAAGTTAACAAATACCACTGCAAAACAGACTGCTTTATCCCTCAAAAGAGGATTTATAGTCTTTTTCCTCAAAATAAGAGTACAGAGATACTGTACTACCTTTTATTCATGTTGAGATTGTAGATAAGTAACAGCTTGTGTTAATATTTGACAAGGTTTGTTCTATGTCACTGTCAGAAACATAGCTGAAAATCTCTTTGGCTGGCTGGCTTGTACTTGAAACTGTCTTTTTGTAAGATCTGGATTAGAAAATCTCTCCTGCCAGACTTGTAGCTGTCAGATTCATTATCTTCAAACATTTACGTTAACCTCTTAATGGTGTTTTTCTTTCTGCAGAAACAGAAGGTGCACGCAGCACAGATGCCAGCCTTCTCCAAGGAATAACCTCTTCATCCCCAAGTGACTCCAGCTCCTGCTAGTACCATGGGGCCAGAAGGTGGTTTCCTAGGCAGTGGTCAGGTCCACATCATCTTGTGGGGAAGTTTGGCAGCCATGACAACACTCTTGTTCCTCACCTTCCTCATCTTCCTCTGCTCCAGCTGCAACAGGTGAGGTCAAGAGCTTAGCAGGTGGAAATGGTTCTTGAGTCAAATAGTGTAGGGATTGAAATAGCTTCACTAATAACTAGTTAGAAAGACAGTGAGGACTTGGGTACAGAAATGAAAACATACAGTACCACATGTGTTTTTGGAGCAAACCTGAGTTTGAACAGTTCTCTTCATTCTAAAATCTAAATATTTTTTTTTCTTTTGCTGTGAAGGAAAAACGCTGTTGTGTTTGCGAGGTGCTTTCTGCTACACTGAGGCCTGGAGCACAGGCAGACACTGACTGTTAGCAGAGCACACTGCTAACCTGAAACAGTTGTACTAATTAATGTCTTGTATTCATACCTTATACTTATTTTCTTCTCCAAAAGAGGGTTCGGTTTTACCAATACAGGCATTTCTACTGACTTTGTTGAGTCACATTTGAGGGCACCTTCATGACACTTAAGCAGAGCCCTGCTGATTGCACAGGGAGCTGGGCAACCTGTGCTAAATCCACAGCGCCCTTCCACCAGGTCAGACCCTGAATAGCGAGGAGCACGACTGCTGGCGTCCATATTGCTATATTTTGCCAGCACAGCTCAATCAGCCGAATGTGTGTGTTGGGAGGAAACATCCATAACTCAGTACAGCAGCACCCTTATGCCTGTAGGAGCACGTTGTTTCAGCCATTCAACATTGAGAGCATTGAGGAAGCTGTGCAGCCGTCACATGCACTGTATTGCATTAGATCTGTCTACAGTGGAAGGTTTTCAGCAGGATTTCTGTATTGCCAATATTGTAAAAAACAGTCATGGGAAAGACTAGACCCCAGAAGTTGGTTGACACCCTAAAAAATATCGTTTGGAACTTGTAATTTCATATGATTCAGGAGAAATGCTTTTGTAAGCTGTAGGATAACATTTCAGTATCTTAGAATGTTTTGGGTTGGAAGGGACCTTAAAGATCATCAAGTTCCAATCCCCCTGCCATGGGCAGGACACCTTCCACTAGACCAGGTTGATCAAGGCCCCATCCAACTTGGCCTTGAACATTCCTATTTATCACAGTTCCCTGTGATACCTGTGTAAAAATGGTAGAAATATGTATTTTTTTTATTCTTTTTAAAGTATAAAATCTGATTTAAAAATCCTTAAGCCCACAAACATTGCATTTAGGTACCATGTTTTTCCATGTAACACTCCAGTCTTTGAAGTTAGAAACATCTCTAGAAAGATGTTTTTAAAACAGAGCCGAACCACTGAATATGTCTTTGCAGTTACAGAGATAGATTATCAGAAACTATCTGGTGATGCTTTTTATTAAGTTCTTGTGTTGCTAGTCTGGATGCAGTATCTCTTATTTCAGATCATTCTGTAGGGCAGATGCATAAATGGGTGCATAAATGCAGTTATGTAGAATTTCAACAAATGGTTGTAGATATGGAAAACTGAACAAAATCTGCTCTTTCTGTAATGCCAGAGTCAGAAAAAAACTTCCAGAGAGGAAATAAATTATTTTTGAACTCTAACGCTGCTCTCCATTGATCCTTATTTGCTCTGATTTCTTATTTGCCAATTAGGTAGAATTTTAACAGTTGCTAATGTGGGGACTACACTGCACTGCAGACTTCAGAAGCAGCACAGATTTCATATTGTCAATATTTCCTCACCTTTTTACTTGGCTTTTCATGTAGGAAAAGGACTGTAATCATTTTAAGCTCACAGTTTATTACAGTATTTCAGAATAAGAGCTGTATTTCCAAAATGGTAAAAACTGAAAACTTGATCCATACTTTGAGTCCTGTGAAGTACCTGGTGAAGCAGGACTCACTTTGAAATGAAGGCTTCTGCTGCTATGAAATTTATAGGCCTTCCTGAACCGCTCATGCTTATCATTAACTGTTACTAGCATCCTGCGTGGGAATAAGCTAGATTTTGTGGGCCTTTTCTAATTCTTCATACGATAAATACGTTTTGCTGAACCAGCCTAAGCAATTTCCCAAGTAGTCTGTCACCAAAACATGTATCTCATTTATCTCTGAGCATTTTGGAAATTATTAAATTGAGGATGATATTATTTTTATTATCATCAGTTACTCCTTACTGTGACCTTCTACTGAATGAGAAAAGGGATGGTGATATACATACCTCTTCAGATACCACCCTGCCTCTCTTGATTGGTACCTCACACAGAGGTCATACCAGTCCCTGTAATAATTTTCAGTTACTCTGCTTTCAATATTATTGTGAATCACAATTCTATTCCCTGTAGAAGTATAAGGTCTGTTAATGATTGACATTTGTATATTAGCATAATCTGTAGTGACAGTTCATATGTCTTTTTCATTAAGGGAAAAGAAGGCCAAATATCAGAATGGAGATCATGAAAATCTGATGAATGTGGTAAGTATTTATTTCTGGCAGCTTGTGTCTATCTTGTAGTTGGTTTGTACCAAGCTCCCTGCAAAATCCTGCAGAATGGAAAGTAGCTCAGGAATTTGGAGATGGTTGAGCAAGGGAAACTTTAAAAGTTGCAGAACAGGAAGAGGAGAGGACCTGAGTAGACCCCAATAATCTGCACTTTCTCAATGCTTTTTCTGCCACTGTTGTACTCCAGATCTCCCACCTGCCTTTCACTCCATTTGCAGCACAGGCACAGTGTACCCTTCCCACAGATTAAAGCCATGGTAATATCTATTATGACAAAGGTTGAAATGAAGATCACTCTGGACATGCTTGCATTTATTTGGTTTTACATCTGTAAACACAACTACCTAAATCTTTGAGTACAGTCAGCATGGTTTGACTCTTCCTGCCAATAATACCTGTGAATCAGAGCTCCCAGGACCAGAGCAAAATTTGTCACTTATGTATTTATGCAGACATGTATTCTGATCCAGCAGTGGTTAGATCTCACTATTTCTGTTCCAGCCTTCTGACAAGGAGGTGTTCAGCCACTCGATCACAAGTTCAGCTACTGAACCCCCTCCGAGCACCGACCAGAACGGGGCACTCAGCAATGGTGAGGGTGAGTAGCGCAGACCCTGCGGGTGGGATGAATGAGCATCACCGTCCCCTTGCTCACAGCTCCTACACTGGTGAACCCTCGAGTCTTCTGGATTAGCTTTCCAAGCACAAAGTCATGCCATTTGCCTGAATACCCTTTGTTTCCCTTTGCTCATCTCTGGAGGTCTGACACCAGATCACCTTCTGTATCCCAGGGTAGAGGCTAGGCATGCAGCTCTCCAGAGGGCAGTCAGGGCACACAGAACATAATTCACATGAGCGTATTTTTCCTTGCTGCGAAGTAGCCCATCCTAAGGAGATGTTGGAATTTTAGGCTGCATCTCCAGTTCCCTGCTGGGCATGCTCTGGCATAGCACTACACCCCAGCTCCCAGTCCTCTGCACCAGACAACACTGGGGAAGCGCTAAGGGTCCCCTCTGGGCCACCAAAGCTACACCTGCAGATTGACGAGGCCATCAGGCAAAGACTGGTGTTCCCTAATGTTGGCCAGCAGTGGAACTGGGATGTGACCAGAGGATGTAGTCACATCTTAGAGCTTCAAAAGCACTCCAGGAGACTATGGAAATCGAGACTATGGAAATCTTTCAGGTCCTCCTCCCCACAAAGGACTGGGAAGCCTGCCATATAGAATCATAGAACAGTTAGGGTTGGAAAGGACCTCAAGATCATCTAGTTCCAACCCCCCTGCCATGGGCAGGGACACCTCACACTAAACCATCCCACCCAAGGCTATGTCCAACCTGGCCTTGAACACCGCCAGGGATGGAGAACTCACAACCTCCCTGGGCAACTGATTCCAGTGCCTCACCACCCTAACAGGAAAGAATTTCCTCCTTATATCCAATCTAAACTTCCCCTGTTTAAGTTTTAACCCGTTACCCCTTGTCCTGTCACCACAGTCCCTAATGAAGAGTCCCTCCCCAGCATCCCTATAGGCCCCCTTCAGATACTGGAAGGCTGCTATGAGGTCCCCACGCAGCCTTCTCTTCTCCAGGCTGAACAGCCCCAACTTCCTCAGCCTGTCTTCATACGGGAGGTGCTCCAGTCCCCTGATCATCCTTGTGGCCCTCCTCTGGACTTGTTCCAACAGTTCCATGTCCTTTTTATGTTGAGGACACCAGAACTGCACACAATACTCCAGGTGAGGTCTCTCAAGAGCAGAGTAGAGGGGCAGGATCACCTCCTTCGACCTGCTGGTCATGCTCATTTTGATGCAGCCCAGGATACGGTTGGCTTTCTGGGCTGTGAGCGCACACTGCCGCTCATTTTCTCATCGAGGAAATCTCATATGAGGAAAGGCTGAGAGAGCTGGGTTTGTTCAGCCTTGAGAAAGGAAGGCTCAGGGGATACATTATCGGCATGTTCCAGTATTTAAAGTTGGGCTACAAAGGAGACTCCCTTTTTACAAGGAGTCATATGGAAAAGTTGAGAGGTAATGGGCATAAATTGCTCTTGGGGAGATTCTGACTGGACACAGGAGGAAATTTTTTCACAATGAGAAAAATCAGCTGTTGGAATAATTTCCTCAGGGAAGTAGTGGATTCTCCAACACTGGACACCTTCAAGATTTAGATGGACAGGATGCTAGTCTAGGGCATCTCATCTAGGTCATGCTTTGCCTAGACAGGTTGCACCAGCTGATCCTTGAGGTTCCTTCCAACCTGGTAATTGCTTGTATTTTTCTAATTTTTTAAACAATCAACATAAATAGGCTTCCTTTTTTTTTTTTTTTCCCTAGTCTTTGTTTTGCTGAACGCCCAAAATGATTCACACTGAAGTATCACTGGAAAATATTTTTCTCAGATGCACCTAAAAATAAACTGGCTCTCAGCCCAGAGACACTGGGAGCCAACTGTTGTCTCCACACTAGGCTCTAACACTGGGACCATGCTCCTGACTTACAGCTCACCTCCTCATCTCCTTGTGTGGCCAGAGGTATTCAGTTCTTCCCCCTCAGAGATGAGTATGCAAAGGAAATTTTAAACTTTGGTTTGCAGCTAATTACTGCTCCCATCCATTGGCTTGCTGTGTATTTAGGTACGTGGCTTACCAAGGGACTTGATGTGCAGAGCAGAGGCCTGCAGAAGGGAAGCATTTCTCTTTGCCATAGGTCACCACACATGCAGCCGCCAAAGCTGCTACAGAAAGGTGTGCTGTCAACCCAGAGACAGTTTTCAGACTCTCTGATACTATTCAGCTTACACTCTGCATAATGACCCTTTTGAATAATGGGAACCAATGTGCTTTAACTTCTTATTTATACTTTGTGTGTTTTTTTGTTAATAGTTCTTTTTATTTTGCTGTTTCTAGCCTTTTGAACAGAGGCAAGGCTATAGAAGCAGCACCATCAAATGTTTTTTCTTCTACCCAGCCTGCAGGCATTGTGTTTATCCATGCCAACCCTTTGTCTACACCAACCCCTTCTGTGCTACTACCCATAATCACAAGAGCACAGAAACACAAGCTCATTGCTTGTGATTATCCCCCTCAGGCTGAATGGGGTGGGTGCTCTCTGGGGCCTGTGATGGTGCTCTGCACAGCACAGAAATCCCTGGGAGCAAGGGCCAGGAAGGGAGAACATCTTTTAGCTTCTCCAGGGTGGTTCCTGATGTCCTTCAGAAAGTCTGAAGGCATCTTTGGACTGAGTAGGACACCTTGCCTGTCTCCTGGTCTTCCCCAGGTGATATGTAGGAGCCAAGTGAAGAAGGTAGTTCTTTTCTCCTCCTCCCATCTCCCATTCAGACAGCGACTGCCATCTCATACCTCCCAGTTCCAACCTGAGTTTTGCTATCAGGGTACAGCTCCCTGGGGGTGCTGACTGCTTGAGTCTGCATGCCGTGAGCACCAGAGAAAGCAAACCATGAAATCAAATGTAATGATTGCTTCAGCAATACTTTATGTCTTCATGTCAAACATGCTGAAGGAAGAATGGGTTGATTTTGCTTCGACAGTAGGAGCCATAGGAACCGTACTAAGTAAAGCTATTCAGAAGTGATTTTTCAAAGAATTGTGTGACATATAGTTACATACTATATACTACATGAAACATGCTTGTACATGCCCATGCATACATCCTGAATGCAGGCAGATGTCATACATGCACACTGTAAGATGAGAAATCCCATAGATCTCAGTCCCTCTAGTGACAGCAACACGTGGCCCAGTCTGGGACATAAAATAACATGTTCTGCCTAACACTGCTTTCTGAAGCCTTGTCTTCTCTTTTGTGTATATGGCTGGCTCGTTAGTAGGTTGTCAACCTACATTATGTGCTGTGAGACTAACAGAAGTATGGCATAGCCTTCCCACTGGAGGAGCTTCTGGTGTAGCATGCAGGGAGCTGACTGTGGCAGGGCTGAACACAGACAAGAATTTGTCCAGCATGTTAAACAAGGCAAGGGCTGGGCAGGGAGGAAGCAAGAATGCTTTCCTTTTTTATTCCAAAGGATAGGGAAACAGAAGGAGGAAAATCTAACAAGGCTTTTTTCAAAGCCGCTTGGTTTGAGGCCTCTTACCAGCATTCCCCATCTGAGACTACTGGGCAGTCTGTAAGCATTCAGTATAACTGAGTACAAGCCAGCTGACCGTCCATGCCCACCTGCACCTACCCACCTGTCTCCTGTGTTCACTGTGAATGCTGTTGCTATATAGGGTGACTTTGGGCTGCACAGAGTATTTAAGATGTTGTGAGAAAGATATTTTAACAGTAGAGTGCAGAAATCTCTGTAACTGAAACCTTTTGATCAACATAAAGCATGATGACCACTAGACATTTCCAGGCATTAGAATCATTTATCCTCTCCAGCGAGATGCAAAACCAAAGTGATGTAGAAAGGTACCAAATTATACTCACCTTATAGTTACACATTTGTTTTAAATACTTCTTTATAATTTTTTCTAGTACTCTCAGAGGACAGTGCAGCTGCTTGCATCCAGCCTTATGAAGAAGTACAGACGTCTGATCTGCTAGACCAACAGGATAGTCTTGGAAAGTCTACAAAATGTCACCAGAGCCGGGAACTACCCAGTATTCCCCCTAATACCACCATGGAAACCATCGTCTCAGCTAGAAATGCAGAAAATGATCAAGGTCTTGGAATGGAAGGGCCTTACGAAGTCTTGAAAGACAGCTCCTCTCAGGAGAACATAGTTGAAGACTGCTTGTATGAAACCGTGAAGGAAATTAAAGACGTTGGAGCAGTAGCCAGCCTGGAAGGGAGCTGTAACAGCAAATCAAAGACTGCACTGACAGTTTCTGAAGGTCAGAATCAGATTCCTGAGTGCAGAATTGAATCAGCAGAATATGCATCTGTTGACCGAAATAAGAAAAGTCGTCAAAGCGCTAATTCAGAAAGCCCTCTTGACAACACACCAGATGTAGAAGATGAGCTTCCCCCACCAGTACCCATGAAGCTTCTCGATGAAAATGAGAATGTGCAAGAAAAAGAAGTGGAAGAAGAAGTGACAGAAGGAGCAAGTAAACCAGAGAAGGTAAATACTGCAGATACTTGTCCTTGTCAAACAGCCAAATAGTTTGTCAAACAAGAGAACACGTGGGTGGGAGAGGATTTATTTTTCTTTAATAACAAAAAAGTGCCAAGGAAACAAAAACACTCAGGGTGATGCAAGACTGTAAAATACATAAATATGAAAATGGACAGTATAGTTTTGCATTATAGGCATGCACTCATTCTGTTCCTGTCCGTATTTTGGATTGTTGCAGTATGCACTTCATTAAGGCTTTCCCCAAATATTAAGCAGAAATTGCACAGGAGGACTCTGCTTCTTTATTTAATGGTATTATACTTGTGGGAACTATTACAATGGGTATCCAGTATCTCTGTCAGCATCTATATCGTGTTCAGAATCCTTCTCCCTCCTTGTTTTTTTTCTAATGAAACCTCAATTTACAGAGAGGGGAGGGGAGAATTCTTGGTGGATTCTGTAACTTTAGAGGTTTAGAGGTGCCTCCTTTGTTGGGCTACCTTGACTTAGCTTGTGCAAGTGTTAAGCATCTGCTCAAAGCCACTTGTCTCATCTCCTGCTGTAGGAGAGAGTGACAGCAAGAGAGAGATTGCAACTGTAGGCTTTTATATTTGTCAAATTCTGTATGACACGTATAAATAGAGTAATTAATTTCTACCTTCTGATATCTTGGCCAAAAGTTATGTTTTCTCAGCAGCTTATTCTTCATCCCAGCCTAGGAACTCATTGAAAAACAGAATGATGAAATTTTCAACAATTCATTTTCCCATATTTAGTTTTTAACCAGAATTCATTTAAAGGATGCTTTCAGATCATTGCATAGCTTTTTCCTAAACTGTTGATTTTGCATTTTTCAGAACTAGTTTAGGTCACTTCTTATTAATTGTGAATGAAAGAACTGTGATTTTTAGCAGCTTAATATAATTCTGGTGTCTGTGGCATCAAATAATAGGCACTGATGAAAACTGGAAAAAAAAAAAAAAGATCTTTAATATGCAATGTGAAATTTTAATGTAAACATTTACCTGAAAAATCATAGCAGAGCTGGGTGTTGTTACTTGTTTCTGGTTGTTCTCTTATCTGAAGTATTTCAGTAATCCAGGCAGAGGGCAGGAAAACACCTTGTTAAATAACAGATTAACCATGTAACCTATGAAGCACAGTACAGTCAAAATGAATTAACTGAAGATTTTACTCCTAATATAGAAATTGTTTATCTGGACTCCTCAGTTCTTACATATAATGAGCTTGTTAAGCAAGAAATTAAGATGTGATTGTCAACAATAACCCACCACCACTCCCCCCTCCCACATTCAGGCCATATGTAATTTCTAATTAAACTTTTAGAGAAACAGCTTTCCGTAACAGTGACATCTTTCCTACCAGGTGTGAAAAGACTTGCAGAAAATCATTGTATTTCCCAGGCACCAATACAAAGGAAAAGCATTCGCAACTCTGTGGCTCCCCAGCACACCGTCTATGCAGTGTCAGTAACTGCATGGAGTGGGAATTGATTAAAATGGTTCAGGTTTTGAAGGATTAATCAAGAGATGACACATGCAGTCCCCTAAGTGCCAGAACAAAGGTGTTTGTCTAATTAAAATTTATTCAGAGCTAAAGCCATCCTGAGTTAAAGCTTCGGCAGCATCAGATCATTCCCACATTCACTGCTAGGTACATGCATTATGCATTGAAGCGTGTTCCTGTCCTGTCCTTGAGAGCTACAGCTGCAGCAGAGTTGGAAATGGTAATTGATGGAATATATAAATGTCATTATTGTTGGCATTGTGTGGAGAGGTGGTTGCGGGATTGTTTTTTGTTGTGATGATATTTTTCCCTCTATTTTGCTGCTTCCAACAATGCAGAGCAATGCTTGTTATTTCCAGTGTGGCAACCAAAAGCAAGATATTTATGGAAATGTATGTTATATTGATAACTCTTTTAGTTAAACAGACTCCAGAGGTGTCTCTTTTTGCTTCCTCTCTTGCCAGTCTGCTTAGCCTCCCTGCTTAACATTATATCCGTATCCCAAACTTTTTCAACCTTCTGCCCTGACCGTGATGAACAGAGAGGATGGGTGTAAGTTGTGGGACTCTTTCTCTACACAATTAGGCTTTGCCTTAGTAGGGCACAAAGAAGGGACAGGTAGGAAGCCTGTTTGTGTAGCTGAGACTTGTACCTGCCAACAGAGAGAAAACAGACCATGTCCAAGCTGTTTCAGTCTCACCCTGTATGAGGGCAGCCAAGATGTTCCCCAGCCCATGCCAGTTCCTGAAGCACACTGGTTTGGGAGAGAGCTGGGTGGATCAAGCCAGAGACTGTTCCAGTAGATACCAATTTGAAAAGGATAAATAATCATTTCCAGAGCCAAATGTGCAAAATGGGTGAAAAATAATCTAACTTGGTTATTGGCCATGACCCAGCCAAATCCTTTGGAAGGTTTTGGTGAAGCAACACACCTTTAATAGCACAAGGCTCTTACAGGCTTCTATGACCTGGAAAAACTTGGGCATAGTTCTAATAAGACTAGAGAGGCACAACAGTTTTTCTGTAGTTCTTCCTTTATTCAAGAAAGGAAGCATGGATCTCCTTTTTCACCCAAGTCTTTCCAGAGTGAGCAGTGGCAGAAGTGCTCTCCATGTGTACATCTGGCTGCTGCCATCTGATTTCAGACTTGTGCAGCTTGAGGATGGGCAAAGCATCTCTTACAGATGCACCAGAGGAGAATGGTCTTCTTGTTCTAGTGCCCGAGTCTGGACCGGCAGCTGAGCCAACGAGCGAAAAATCAAATGCTGTCGAGGAACAAAAAGAAAGTGGAAGGCAAATAAGGACACATGCTTGTTTGTGTTGCTGTGCTGAGGCTTGAAGCATAATTTATAACACTGCTAGGTACAAAATGTTTAGGAGCAAGTTCAGGGTTTTTCAGTTTCCAGAATGACAATATCCTTCCAAATTGATGTGTCACAGCTTTCACATTTAGAAGAAAGAACTCTGGGTCCCAAGGAAAAAAGAACAGGACTGCCAGCACCCTGGGGTATTTGTCAGTACTTGAGTGGGAAACTGTAGAAGAGGTCCTGACACGTGGTGCTTATAGACAAACTGATGAGAGAAAATAATTTCTGAAGAATTTGCAAGCACATGTTTGTTCTAATGTGTGAGGATGAAATTAGTAACTTACTCCTGAACGTAAAATGCATCCTGCAAATAAAGACTAAACTGAGCTGCTGTAGTGAAGCAGAAAAGGCCAAAATCCGCTTGAACTTCTCCTTTTCATCTTTCTTTTCCTGTTGTTGTGAGTAAACAAACCACAGTTTAAAGAGTGCGTTCTCCAGACAGTGATAAAGAAACGAGGGAGTTGTTAGGTGGGAGGGAAGCCTCCTGGGGAGCAGCCCACAGACTTGCTTTGGGTCAGGGTCTTCATCACAAGTGCCCCAGGGGTTTGTAGTTTGGTATTTACCAGGATTAAAAACAACAAGAAAAATGGAAGTAGTAAAGAATCTGTTGTAAGGAGCCTGTGGGGGAAAAGGAAAAAAAAAGGTCTTGTGTGTCTAGTATGTGCCTGAAAGCAGAATTTAATTGACTGTGCTAAGAATGGCTCTGCTTCTCCACCTTGGTCTGCACTTGGAGGAAGTCTGAAGTATTTTAGGTGGAGAATTTGTGTGCAACTCTAAAATATGGCCCTTTAGAAACAGTGCTGGAAGGTTCCCTCTGAGTCACTGTGGAGCAGGAGTCCAGCAAAGCCTTTTCGCCCCAGGGAGGAGGAATCACATGGCTGCTCTGACGAAGCAAGGGGTTTTGTTGCCATAAAGGCCATAAGACATTTTTCAAAAGAGCAAAATCCTTTTCCCCCAGTGTTTCATGGCCTAATTTCTACATAGTGCTTTGCAAGTTTGAAGTTAGACTTGATACCAAACCAAACCCCTCACCCTTTAGGAACCTTGAAATGTGAACTGCATCCAGGCAGATGCTTTGAGGGTTGAGCTGCCCATCTCAGTGTGGGTTGCAGCAGGCCTTTTCTGAGTTTGCAGCCTGAGCAGTTGTGAGGTGCTGCTGCCATGCTCCTCTGCATGTGTGCTGTGCATCTTCCGTGGGAGGGTGGTGAGACAATGGCACAGGTTGCCCGGAGAAGCTGTGGCTGCCCCATCCCTGGCAGTGTTCAAGGCCAGGTTGGATGGGGCTTTGAGCAACCTGGTCTAGTGGAAGGTGTCCCTGCCCATGGCAGGGGGGTGGAATTGGACGGTCTTTAAAGGTCCCTTCCAACCCAAACGATTCTATCATTCTATGATCTGTGCACAGCTGCTGCATTTCCTGTGGGAAGAGGACACAGCACCTCCCTTGCAGCACTTCCAGGATCCACTGGTTGCATGGTAACCGTTATCAGGAAGGTGTCAGGTTTGTTCTTTTGTCATCTGAAAACATACCTGAAAATCACATGAAAGGCCAACTAGCATGTCACAACAGCTGACTTTTAATAGTTCAAAAGCCTTTGCAGACTCTTGCTTCATTAGAAATGTAAAGGCAGGGATACAGTGGAACAGAGTTTGTTTTAACCATTACATTATTTTTACCCTTTTTGGGTCAGAGCAAGAGCAGATACATTAAAAAGCTCTAGTATCCTCAGGGCTGTTACCTCCAGAGATGTACTCTGGATATTAGGGATATTCACTATGTAAAATGGAACGAGTGAGCAAATGACTATAAAATATAATGTATTGATTGTAATAGGAAGACTTTATTATAGGTTTCACACTGTTGACTGGTAATGAGCTTTTTCTTCTTTCTTTTTTACAGAGGCATAGTTCAATGTCTTACAAGTCTCGAGAGGAAGATCCATCTCTTACAGAAGATGAGGTAGGGTTCTTGCACAAAATTCAATAACCAACTGGAGACCTTTTTACAGGCAGAAATTAGCATAAGATATGCATGATTAAGCAGGATCTAAGAAAGGTGAAATTTGTCTGAAGGGAAAATGAAAGCCAAAGTTTCCCTGCACAGTTTGTACTGCCACATTCCTGAAGTCAGAACTATTCTAGCATATGGCTATATCAGGCCAGTGAGTTAAAAAAATGGTGTCATAAAATAACAGGAGGCCACATTTAGCTGATCATTGGTCAGGTGATTCTTGATTTGGATTACAAGCTTTATTTAAGGATAATAATCAGCAGCCTTTTGAAACATGCTCCACCTTCCCCACACAAAGTGTTTGGGGCCCTGGGAAATAAACAGAAGCACAATAACAGGACTGGAACATGAACTGTTATTAGAACAAATTGAGGAGATTGAAACAAAGACAGGAAAGTGAAACAGAAATGAGGTTGCCTGTGGTCATCTCCAGTAGACCCATGCAATTTACCAAAACGTTTCTCGATATAAAAGTAAACACAAACTTGGCAATGAGCTGAGCAAGCCGATGCTTTCTGCTGGGTGAAGTGTTCCTGGGCTTTAATGAATGAATCGATCCTTGAACTGGGCTGCTGGAGAGGGTTAAGTAAGGATGGGCAGAAAAGCCTTTTTTTGGATTGGTTGGCTAAAAGCAGTAAAAAGTAAAAAGTATTGCCATCTGCAATTGGGCATCTCTATTAAAAAAACAAACATGTAGAATTAACAGAAGTGATCTGGTTCATCCGCGTCTGTCAGTGGTGCCTAATGGCAGTGGATGTTTTCATGCCAATATACTATTCTAATTGCATTGATACCAATCCAGAGTGGCCTTGCGTGCTTTGGAAAGACTTTAAATGTAGGAGAAGAGCTACGTCACTATCGCAATATTAGGTAGCAGAGAAGCAGCACAGGGAATTTCATCCATCTGCCCCGTGCAAGGGGTGGTATCCATTTGGACTGGGAGAGGGAGTCAGGGGTGGCTCCCTGCACTCAGCGCCAACCCTGGTGAGCCCTGAACAGAGGGACATGTGTGGACATGGGCTTCTCCTTCAGCTTTTCATTAAGGGCCACCTCAGTGCACTTGTTTAAGCATGCCACCTCCTCAGAGACTCCAGCTCCCTCTCTTGTGTTTATAGTAGCTGAAAGGTTTCAGTCTCTAGTCTTAAGTGCTGATACACAGTAACTGAGATGCAGCTTCTCTCTGTAGGCAGTTTAGTCAATGGAACAGACTTTGTGTTTCCAGATCAGCACTGACTATTTGCTGTTTTCTGGTGTGGGTAATTTATCTCCTGATTTTTAATATTTTCTTCGCATCACTTGGTGCCTCCCTGGTCCTGCCTATGAACACAATGAGTAAGTGCTCTCCTGTTGGGGTCCCTAAATGTAGCCACTGCCATTAAAATTGTTAATAATTTTTCAACCTCCAAGGATCAGACAGCATCCTTTTCCTACATTGCAGCAGCTAAACCTGGTCATTCCTTTGGCAGCTGGCTCCAGGACCATAGCAAAAGTTGTAAGAGCTCCTGCTCGTAAAGCCATTCCCTTTTGTCCCACATCTAATGTGCCTGCAAGGGATTTATGTTCAACCAATTTTCACATTTATAAATATTCTTTTTTGAAAGAAAATCAGTTTATAAAATACATGCCAGAAATGAAAGGGTTTGTAAGAATTTTTATTTTAGCTATGTTTTGTTAGAAGATCCTCTCTTTTCTTAAGTAACAGACATCCTTGTGGTGGAAGGGGTACAAACTGGCACACAAGCTTTATGCCATGCTTAAGCACTTAGCACATGTCTCCTTTTCCTAGATCTCAGCCATGTACTCATCAGTGAGTAAGCCGGGACAGGCCCTCAAGGCAGTGGATTCTCCTTACACCTGTATTCAAGAAATTGCATCTCAGAGGTCCCCGTCCATTTGCAGTGGCCTCTATGCAAGTGTGAAGGACTTTGAGAATGCCCTAAATACTACCACTGTGCCTCAGTCAGCGGACAGACCAAATGGGGAGCTGGAGCCTGACTATGAAGCGATCCAGTCAGTGAGCCAAGAAGAAGACAGGACCTTGTCTGTGCCTAACACAAACCACTCTGCTCTTTCAGGAGAGAATGACTATGAGAGCATAGGGGACTTGCAGCACCACAGGGATTTCACCAGGCTTTAACTACTCTGGCGGGCAAATTTCTCCACTGGTATTTTCAAAGGATCATGTGAAACATGGAGAGAGAAGTTTTTCTCCCTTTGAGGAACAAAGCGAAGTAGGGAACGAAAGTTGTGAAGAAGCAATGTACGTTTCAGCCAGGGTGTGATACCCACTAGGTTATGCTGGGTGGTGGATGGAGGCTCACAGGAAAGGGTGCATCAGGTCAGAATGATGACCAGGACAGCATAAAAGCTTCTTTATTTTTAGCTCCAAGAAAGCCAGAATTTGGGAAGGAGTGCCATGCTTGTCGTCCTGATAGGATTACATACCAAAAAGACTGCTTTACACAAAGCTAGCTTTTCGTTTTATGTCATTTTCTTCAAAGTGTTTTTCAAGCATCATTTTCATTCAAGTTTGGGCACACAACATTGGGCAAATTATGGATCATTGTACCTCAACTCAGACATACTTTGCAGGGCTGGGGAAGGCGTGCTCACTTCTGTGTCTTTTGGGGAGCTCTGTTCACATTCATTGCAACTAAAGTGCAAACAGCAGTACTTCACAAGGGACCTACTCCAAATGTACTTGAATTAATTCTGTCAGCTTTATTTATATGTCAAGGGCTGCGGAATGTGACTTGCAATATTTGAAATGTGTACTGGTGTTTTTGGGTGGGGTTTTGTTTGACTATTTGTGAAATACCACTTTAAAAAGGCAAGTGACACTCTTCATATTCTTGCTGCGTTCCCTTCACATGCACACATATACCTAGGAAACATGCAGCAGACAATTGTCATGTTGCAAAAAGTTGTGCAAATGAATGCATTGGTATAATGTTTAGTCTAACCTTAATAGTGTTGAGTCATTTTTTGAATAGCTTTGCCCTTTTTTAAGACTTGAAATATTTTGTTTGTCTAGTTTATCATGTAGGAAAATCTACATATTGTGTTCAGAGTGGATTATATTTTTTACTTTTACAACATGTTTTTCATCTTCAAAGTTTTTGTAGATTAACTTACTGTGTTATGTAACAGAAGGAATCCCATTCTTTTGGCTTAATTTTTTCCCTTTAATTTCTATTTTCCTATTTCAGAAGTATGTAAATGAACAACTGCCTCTGTTGTTGTTGTCTTCAGCAGGGATGTGGAACATGTTTTGCTGTTTTTAAGCTTAAAATAGTGGAGTCTATGAACTGCCAGAGGGCAAAAGAGGGGCAGAAGAGACAGTGGGATTTAGTCTGGGGCAGCCAGTGGACCTCCTTGTTCCTCTGCTAAAAGGAGCAGGAGGGCAACCAAGAACTCCTTGGGGCTCTGACAAGCAGTTTGAAAGCCACTGGCTTTGCAAGGATACCGAGTTACTCTGTTACCGTTAAAAGCAAGTACAGATCTTGGATGAAATAAGTAGGTGCTGGGTTCATAATTTTGTTTTCTTCAAGAACAGTACAATGACAAGTCACTGGGACAACTTGTTAACCATGAGCCAGCAATGTGCCATTGTGGCCAAGAAGGCCAATGGTATCCTGTGGTGCATTAAGAGGAGTGTGGCCAGCAGGTCAGCAGAGGGGATCCTGCCCCTCTACTCAGCCCTGGTGTATTGTGCCCTTTTCTGGGCTACCCAGTTCAAGAAAGACAAAGGAGAGGGTCCAGCAGAGGGCCACAAAGATGATCAGGGGTCTGGAGCATCTCCCCTGTGAAGAAAGTCTGAGAGAGCTGGGCCTGTTCAGCCTGGAGAAGAGACAAAGATCCCTGAGAAGGGATCTTACCAATGCACACAAATGCCTAAAGGATGGATGTCAAGAGGATGGGGCCAGACTATTTTCAGTAATGCCCAGCAACAGGATAATGGGCAAAGGGCACAAACTGAAACACAGGAAGTTCTTTCTGAATATGGGGAAAAACCTCTTTACTGTGGGGTGTCAGAGCACTGGAACAGGCTGCCCAGACAGGTTGTGCCGTCTCCTCTGGCGATACTTAAAACCTGCCTGGGCACAATCCTGTGCAGCTTGCTCTAGGTGTACCTGCTTTAGGAGGCGGGTTGGACCAGATGATCTCCAGAGGTCCCTTCCAACCCCAACCATTGTGCTATTCTGTGAATGAACAGTACAACAGTACAAGAATAGCCCAACAGTAGTGAACTGGTTATGTGTACACATGTGCATATATCCCCATGTAAATAAGCATACACATGTAATTTGGACACAAGTATAAATTATAGTCCAAACTTGGTAACATTCAAATACATTCACGTACGTAATATCTGGCATGTGCTTGAAGACTAGTTTACTTTTTCTTTGAAATAAACAATATATAAACTGAGGTTGGCTTATTCCATAGTAGACAAAAGAGGTTTCATTTCAGCTCACTTGGTACTGGGTTTTGATATACCAGATTGAGTCCTTCTCAGATCACTAGCCAGCATTCAGTATCACTTGGTACTATAGAGAGCAAACACAGATCTGGTTACGCACATTTATTAGAAATAACTTTATAACTGAAAGCAGTGTACTGATTTATGGGCTTTGCCTGTAAGTACTGCGGCTCTGAGAAGCAGTGCAAGTGTGCAGTCAAACACAGGGTGATTGAAACTGCATGGATCCTGACCTCATGTAAGAGTGCAGCATGCTTGATCTATGACTCTCCTCCTTTGAGGAGAAGCAGTTCAGACAAGTCTACATCCATCTTGCTCATGACCATGGTGCCATGCTTCCACAGCAGCAGCAAGTCATTGCTTCCACTTCATTACAGTGCTTTCGAAAGCTGACTTTGGTCTTCCTTTCTGGAGTTTTTCCCTCAAAAAAAGTTTCTATTTCTGTTCCATTGAATGTGAATTCATGAAGTTCGCTTTGACTGTTCTTCACACCATTTAAGGCCAAAGATAAGATACACCATGTTTCAGAAGATCTGTTGTGCTAAGTCTAAAGAATTTCTGAAGTCCTTAACTATGTTTTTGCTGTCTGTTCCTTGCTCAGGGGTACGGGTTTGTATATGTAGTCCTCAGTCTGACTCCTGCAATATAGTGGCAGGCATACCTCAACTCCTGAAATTCCCAAATACATCTTAACATGTAATTATCCCTTAAGTTATACCTTAAGAATTGTGTAACTTGTTACATAGATGACTGCTTTTGGAGAAACAGTAGCAACATGAGGTTTGTCAGTATCACCAGCTTAAAACCAGTTTAAAGAAAAGAGATAATGCCAGTTAACAACAGCAAATAGTAACACTGAACTCTTGATTGTAAAATTTTAAGGTGTAAAAGAAGAAAATCAAACATCACTCCAGAAGTGCCCTCATCAAGAAGCAAGTCAAAGAAAGGAAGACGGCTGCCCAGCCATTCTTTGTGTCTTTCAGAGTAGGATCCAAGAGTGTTGGTTTGGAGGAAGGGACATGAGACAAGGGGCAATGGGTGTAAACTGGAACATAGGAAATTCCACGTTAACATCAGGAAGAACTTCTTTACTGTAAGAGTGACAGAGCACTGGAACAGGTTGCCCAGGGGGGTTGTGGAGTCTCCTACACTGGAGATATTCAAGGCCCGCCTGGACAAGTTCCTGTGTGATGTACTGTAGGTTACCCTGCTCTTGCAGGGGGGTTGGACTAGATGATCTTTTTAGGTCCCTTCCAACCCTTGGGATTCTGTGATTCTGTGAGACTCAGCTTCTTCCTTCCTTCCTTTCTTCTGTTCCAAGAGCTGCTCCTTGAGATCCCCTGATTTCCCTTTTTCAGTGAAACCCCTCCCTTTATCTTTTTGCTTGTTTCTATTTTTAACCTATCTCATGCAGCCTTGCACTGGGAGCTGGTTCTGTCTCTGCAGACCTGTGATGCTGGCATGTTCCTTCCCATTTAAATGACAGGCTGGTCACAACCTCTTCATCATCCACCAGACCCTCAGCCTGGTAGGGAAGGAGCTCAGATTTTTGGATTGCTGCTTGAGGGCTGTGTACCTGCCCTCAGCCACTGAGACCCCACATACATCGAACTCCTGAGAGCTGCGAAAAGAAATTAATCTCCTGAGCAAGGATGGATGGGGGACTCTGTAACTCCCCTACACTATCCATCAGATAGTCTAATGCTAAAGAAAAATGTTTTAGAATTCAGTCCAAGGCTCTTATGTGAATAATTACATCTCTTGACTAAGAATCAGGCTTATGGGTTAGTTCCCTCTTCCCAGAAGTAAGATCTATTCTTGTACAGCTGTTGCAAATGCTTCCTTTTCACTAATATATTGGATAGAAAGATTTTTCTGACACTAATCCCCAAATAGATGAATCTGACTGTAAAGAAAAGGGAGTCTCTTCTGCTTGTCTCTTCATTGCTATTGTTTCCTGTTTCACTATATCCCTGAATAAAATGTCAGGATCCAAAATAAAGTATTTATTACCTGGTGATCTTTCCTGGGGAAGCTTCAGAGTCTATTTCTTTGCCTCCATTTTTAAGCACAACTGTATAAGAAGATCTGACATCAAATTGCCACAGTAAGGCCAAGACAAGCTGTAAGCTGTAACACGTGCATAACTGCACTAGTGAAAAGGTCTTTTCTGGTTTCCTCCTGGAAACCAGTAGGAATAGGAAATGCAGTTTGGACATCTCTTCCATGAATCTGTGTCTCTTGTGGGAGCTGTTCTCACCACATACCTAAACCACATACCTACACCAGTGCTAACCCCATTCATAAACCAGTCCCCCTTTCCTACCATGATGAGTGCAGAATTGCTTTCTCAGTCACAGAGAGAAATAGATTCTTTACAGATACCTGTAGCATAGGTATGTACCTAATTACCACAGTTGTTAGATCAGTTATAGTGCCTTTCTTCACTAAGTAACTAGTACTCCCATACACCTTTCCACACTGTGCTTGTTTAATTCAAAGGGACAACCCCAATTTTTACTTGTTTAAGTTGGAAACTGCTTTATAGAGACACAGTAAAGGTATTGGACCTCAATTTGGCGCTACAGTAGCAATAGTCTCTTGCAAACATCCTCCAAAAAGCCCAGTAATGTAGCTATGATGACTAAGCTTTGCAATAAGAATTACCTGTTTCCTTTTGAAGAATCTAATCTTTTGAACAGTGAGCATTCAGGCAGGTGGTGGTCTTTGTTCATATCAGCTGTGAACAATTAGTTTCTTCAGTCTTTCTGTTAATGTCAGTTGCAGGCTTGCTTATATGTAGCAGGATTCATGGGGTGAGGGATGAGTAGGTGTGGGGATTCATACTCATGAGTCACCCAGAGCTGGACCGTTCCCACAGCAGCACCTGGCTGAGGACCAGCTGCCTTGTTCTCTAAGCCCTCGTCTATTGTGCCTTCAGGGAATCCATCCTGCAGGGATTCTTCTGGGCTACATGCTTCTCCATGGCTCCCTGAACAGCTCCTGTCCACTGTCTTGACCACAGTTCTGCTCAATGCTGATCACAGTGCTCTCCGTTCAACCTTTCAATGGTGCTTTTATAAGATTCTGGGTAAATGGATTCAGTGTGCTTTCTGGAAGCTGACGTGTAAAGCTGTGATGTGGAGTGCTCTCTAGTATTGTCTGCTTCCCAGAACTTAGTGTTAACTGTGTTACTCTGACTACAAAAGGCTGGCAGCGCTGTCCTGTCTCTTATCCCACACATATCCAGAATGTAGTCACCAACGTAACAAGCCTAGGCTGGGCCACAGGTGTTTGAAAGCAGCCAATTCAGGCCAAATGGATTGGCTTGAAAGCAGTGAGGGACATGCCTGTCATCTGTGCAGCGTGGGATTGGAAACGTCATGGAGCCCAGCTCAAGGACTTTTTGCTGTCTCCTATTGTTCATATATATTTGTTTGCAATATAGCTGTAAGAAATCTGTTTCTGCAACAAACATTTCCATTTGGGCCACACTCCAATGTGGAGACTTTTGCTGTTAGGCAAATTACCAGTTATTTCAGACAAGTGTTATTTATTTAGGTTGAAACATGCCTGAATAAGGCTGCTACGTGCCTCAAAAGTAACTCAATGTGTGTAGTCTATTGCAAAACAGGAGACTGCAGAGAGATGCTCAGCCAGACAGGTACGCCTGTGGTGGTGTGCTGAAGACATTCAAGGGCAGGTTTCTTCCTGGGAGCAGGGAGCATCATTGCTATTAATATGGTGTCATACCCTGGTGCTGGAGTTGATTTGTAGCATCTCTTTTGAGCAGATCTCGGCCTAAAAAAAAAAAAAAAAAAAAAAGAAAAAAAGAGAAAAAAGTATTTTAAATGGTTTGCTAGCAACATACGATGGGGATTATGCTAAAGATAAATGCTATGGATGGAACATCACAGAGGTAAAAGCACAGGGTTCCCTTTCTTAAAGAAGAGAGAACCCCTTTTGGTTGGGTCAGTATGAAAGATCCCAGGGTTACAAAAAGTATTAAACAACAGAAGTATTAAATTAATTGCATGTGTGGTAATTTTCCAGGAGTGCAGTAGGGTATCATATACACTAGACACTGTTCTTTTCCTGTGGACAGCAGGAAGATGAAAGCTTATTTGTAATACAAGGTTCCTATTGATTAACTGACAAAATTTACTTTAGATGTAAGACAAAGGTCAGCAAGAGTGTCTGCACAATGTAGATGCAAACATTTAAGGTAACTGTAAATGATCCAGCTCAGGTGTTGTAAGCAGAATCACTAGAACAATTTAATGCCCTGCTTGGTCTGACCCACTCGCATAGCTCATTCCAGCACCCTGATTTGTATTACATACCCATTGGCCTGTGCCCAGTCTAAAAATAATATTAAACTTCTGTTCTGTTTTTTCAAGCTGTGAGGTTTTGTTTCTGGAGGTGCCTGGTTTCAAACTGGCTGGGACAGTCACTACAAACATAATAGCAAAGTGCCTAAAAATAAAGATGTTTCTGTTCAAATGCTCACTGTTACTGCGCAGCATGTTGTCTACTGTATGTGGTACTCTTCTGCCATACACATTCCTAAATACTGGCTTTCATTTGTTATGTTCACTTATGGTTACATTAGCATAGTCTGACAAGGTTTTTGTCTCTCCAGATTAATTGTCTAATTTTAATGAGCATATATTTGTTACAGAAAATATAAAATGAGATTCTTTGCTCAGTTTAGGAGGCAGCTATGTTATTTCTTACAGTTTAGGATAATGCAACAATCTGCTTAGATGATTTACAAAGTATGTAAGTATCACTTGACTTCAAAATGCTTCATTTGGATTTCAGGATGTATCCCATTCACTACCAGACGTTACCAACTCTTGTCATTTTAATCTTGTAATACTGGGAAGGGGATTTAAAACCTTACAAATCTTACTACTTTTAGAAAAAAAATGCTGTGCTGATGTTTTCACTTCCTAATGTCTACAGAGACTCACATTTTAACTTTCAGCGTCAGTTACATTTGGACTGCCCTCTTATTTATGAACTCCCCTCCTCATCAACCATCACCATCAAAGCATCTCTTTTGTCCTTGATGAAATATGGCAGTTGTCCAGAGAGGACAGAAACTGTGTCACATCACACTTCTGAATGGGACTTCTTTAATGTGCCTGTGAGATTTAGGAGACTGGACTTAAGTCAGATGTTTTCTGGAAATTGCCTCCTGTCTTGCAGACTTCTGTGGAGGTCTTCACTTTCTTTCATGGCAAGAAGTTCTGTAGCTTGCAAGCACTCAACTGACATGGAAAGATGTATATAAGAGGTGAAACGGTACAGTGTTTAAATGTCTTAGTGAAAAAAAACCCATAAGAGCACAAGAACCTTCTTTCTCCCATGTCTGAGGATACTGGAATTTGGTCTTTATCTCAGAGGCTATTTGAGAGCAGTCACGTAACCAGTCTCCTCGGAACATCCTACCATCAGACAAGTTTTTGAATGAGCATCTGCATCACTCTGGTGGCAGGGCTTGCCTCTACTCTGTGGCAATGACTACTTTGGAATGCCCTTTGCTTCACAGTCCTGACCCCTTTATTTAAGACAGGGGGATATGAGCTGTGTCTCCTCAGTCTGACTAGTCTGTCTTGGTGAAAGTGTGATAAGACCCCAGGAAAGAATATTTACTACTGGGGCAAGACAGGGATAGCCTACTGCAGCAGCTGGGAAGAGAGAGGTAGAAGGAACAACTGCATTTCACCCATCACCTGTTTAGAAAGATTTTTATGGTAGAAGAGGTTACAGTTAAGGGTCAAGTTGCCAAGAATCTTACAGGAGATGGATGGAATTATTTATTCTTCTCAGTATTCTCCGTACACATAGAGGCAGGGGCAAGTCCTTTCTTCCCCACCATGATGCAGTTTGCTGATCTTTTATCAAGCCTCCACATCAACAGAAATGAAATTAATAAATGAATTCTAAATACATGGTTTTGTTCTATCATAAGCCCTAAAAGGACAGATGTAGATGCTCTAATGTAAGTACCATGTGCAGATCTGGACTTGCACAGATGGTTTTTAACAAAGACAAACAACAAAAAAACCAACCTCCTAACTTTATTTGAAGAGGATTACTTGCATGAGACAAGGGTGCAGGATTGGACCCTAAGAGAGTTTAGAAGACATTTTGGTTTGGTACTAGTTATTTTTGTTTGTATTTTCAGTGAAAAATACTTTCTTTTATGTTAGTGAATTGGCATAACTTCCATAGGAACAATAAAAATATAGTCTGGTATATGGTTAATTATCTATAATAGCTATTATTAAAATCATGCCTCAGTAGGAGACACTTTAAATTGGGTGCTATATGAGCTTCAGCATAAATTGCTTTATGTATGGAACATTGCATACTTAGAACATAGTGGATGAATATTTGTAATTACAGACACTTTAATTTATCCATTGTTTTATAATAGACAGAATACTTATTACTGGATTGGTTTTCCAGCAGTGTTCTCTTACATAATGTTCTCACACAAAGTGTGTTTCTGGACAACCATTTGATACTCTGGTCACTGACGCAGAACTGCAAAACACCCTCAAACCACCATGAGCTTCTGAAATGAGAGGATTAGAACTATCTCTGGCTAGCTTAGTGTGAATACAGTTAAATATCCTGTATAGTTCAGATCTGTATGCAGTGAGAGCAGTTCGAAGAAATGACTGTACATTAAAAAAATGACTGTCCATATAAAGCTGGAGTCGGTGCATGCAGACTTCTGAGATGGCACTAGCTGAGGCTTGCTTGCTACATGATGGGTTATTTGGCTTGCTACCTGTTTGAAATCAATATTGTTTTATTAACACTGCTGCAGACACTGAAATACTGTAGCTTTGCAGAATGTATGTTCCCTAAATTGTAGCTTGACTGTAATTGCAGGGCTTATCCTACTGTTAGAGAAGTTGAGATCCAACACTAAATTGCATTTTGTAAACTGATAAATGCCATGCGATTCCTCTCAACATTTTGTAGTAGTATACACGAGTTGATGTAATTTAGTCATAACATTATTCCAAGAATCTTCATCTGACGTTTCTAGCCAATTCAGCTTTTGGCTGCTGAAAGCACAGTAGGTAATTATGGTTATTTACTGTAAATGTAGATAAGTTTTATGTAAATATTTCGGGGGGGGGGGGGGAAATGCTACGTAAATATATGAGGCAGTTACCTAAAAGTAAGAACACAGGTCAGTAATATAAAATACTGGTTTTATTTATGTACAGTAGTATCCTAATATTTACTTGTTTATACGCAGAAAAAAAAAAAACAAACCTGAAGAAACTGTACTGTATTCTCTGAAAGCTTTTAAAAGGGGCTTTGCCATTTTCTCTGGTTAATATATTTGCAAATAACTTTTGAACTTATTGGAAGTCTGTGTAAATTATGTCAAATGGGAAACATATTACATTGCAATGAAATGAGTTCAATTCAGAAATCCTGGCAAAATTCATTGGATTGAAATTCCTATATAAATTCAATAGCCAGGCAGAATAAAACACAATAAATAAGCTTTGTTGTTTGGTTTGTTGTGTTTGGAGTTTGGTTTTTTTTTTTTTTTACCTGTGGCTTTTTTTTGGTGTTCTCTTAACAAATATTTTATCCAGTCCTTGTGGTCACTTCTTCCTGCAGGTTTTTAAATCTGCATTATTTGATAGAATTCTGTTTTGTTCTGTGCATTTTTTGCTGATTTCATTACCTGACCAGAACTATTAAGTCTTCTTTCTGTTACATAGCATCTCACTCCTCCCAAAGCCACAATCCCATTAAGACTCAAGCATGCACACAACAGCACCAATTTTAAATTGTCTCTAGACTAAAGCAGGAGCTTCCTTGAATATAGTGGCACTAAAATAGTGGCACTACTCTTTTTAATGCAGGTAAGTATACTGGTTTTAAGCCTTTGAAAGTTGTGCAGCTTTCAGCATTTTTAAAGGGCTGCAATTACCAGCTTTATGGATTATCTTCTGAAATTGCCGTGGCATTTGATTCCTTTTTGTTTGTTAAAGATACTCTCCAGGTAATGTTCCCCAGCCACTTGCTGCACTGTCAATGGCAAGACTAATTTGTGCAGAAACATTTTGAGAGCATTTCAGAGGGAGCCGAGTTAGGACCACAGCTGAGTATGTAACACAGACTCTGCATGTAGGTCTAAGACAAGGAAATGTCACCATTTAAGAGTGCCAGTGGAGCAAGACGTTAAAGCATGAGGCTGAATTAGTATCTAGCCTGCTGGGACTTGCGTTCTCTATGAGCTGCACCTTCCTCCTCATTATCTTTAATTACAGATAAGAGAAGAGCAGCTTTATCCTTTTAATACTGAGTAGTTACTGATGAACAGGTTCCTGGAAAATTAACAATGCAGCCATGGATTAGTTATGCTGAGCTGAGAGGCTGAAAAATATGAGTCAACTAGGCAAATGCTGTCTGTTCACTGTGAAGCTCTTTAGTCTGGGCGAGTGTTTTTTAATACTCAAAAGGTTATAGATCTAATAGGAAACATATAAATCCAAAGAAAAAATAATGTGAAATATCAGTCAGGATTCGATAGTTTAGAGGAAGATTGCTTTTTTACTGAATGTTTGCTTATGAATCAAGGAGCTACAAAATATGTAATCTGGTATAATTTTCTTATGAAGTAACTGCTGAGTATTACTCAATATAGGCTGTTCTTCTGCAAAATGCGTGCATTATTATTATCAAGAGAACTGTAGCACAGACACTATTTTTTTTTTTTCATTCTTCATTCCAAACAGTTGGTATCAGCCACAAAATAGTTCTATTATAGTGGCTAGGCTTCAGGTTTGAGGCCAACCACGTAGAGCTGTAAATGTGGCTGGTTTAATTATTGGACACTGTCCATATTCTGGCTAATCATGTAGCTGCATGCACACAGTCGGGAATAGAAAGTACAAGCATCTTTGTTCTCCACTGATCCTTGACACCGCTTGAAAGTAAAGCTTTAACCTAAAGGCAGCTTGGTATGCAATCGAGAGTATACTGCAGTGACACCTGGTGTTTAAAACAGAATTATTCTCTGTGAAGTGTGACTGTCAATTTACTTGTAATTGGGTACACATTCACCCGAAGACTCAAGAGTTCACCCTGTGTTCATGGAACATAACAGTATATTGAACTAGAAAGTGTCGGAGCTAAAGAGTGCCTTGACAGTACTTGGTAGAAAATACCTGACAGATTAGATTCAAAAGCCCACCTTTGCAGTGACATGATCTTTCATGAATGGCTGTTCTTCCTAGCACTCTAGCTGAGTGCTTCTTTACCACCACTTCTTCTCAGCCAGTTATTATACAAATGAGATTGACCCTTCATCTAATTCACACAACTGGAATTTCTGTGCAGCCTTTGTGGAAGAACTGATAGGCAAGAACTGCCATTTCAGGCAGAAACCAGGGATCCCATGTGTGTCATTGTGCTAGAAAGCCTATCAGAGCTGTAATAGATAGATACTTCTGAAACAGTCCCATCTAAATAGTTTATTGACCAAAGTAGTCAAGATCTGCATATTTACAGATGTGACTGAAAAAGAATGTAAATCCCTTCATCACTTAAGTCAGCAGTAGAATGACCCTTGGGCTGTTTCTGGGTTAGAGGGCTGCACGCTTGGACAGTGTTCCTATATTCCTCACAGGTTACCTTTCCCTGCTTCCACTTTCTGTATGCTTCCTTTCTATGCTCCCTGTCTGTGTTTTATCAGGAGCCTCTTGTTCACCCATGCAGGCCTCCTGGCATTTTTGCCTGACTTCCTGCTCCTTAATATGGATTGCTCCTGACCTTGAAGGAGATGAGGCATGCATATCAATTACCTTTCTTGGACCCCTCTTCTCTCCAGCGCCTTATCCCATTGGACTCTTTTAAGCGGAGCCCATCCAGCCACTTCATTCATCAAATAAGAGCATTACTGTGGAAAAGTACTATTGTAATCTTATTTTCAATTACTTCATCTTTAATTGCTTGATCATGTGTTTTTGTGACAGTTTCTGTGTCTTTTTTTTTTTCCCCACAGAAAATTTCTCAATGAGTTTTAAGCATAAAAGTAGCAAGAAACTATAGAAAGTATCTGAAGGTATTTGTAAATGTAAAACTCTTTTTTTTTCCCCTCCAGATTTTGCAGCCTAGGTAACACTTAAAGGTTTAATAAATAATTGAAAGATGATGATGGCCCCATGCCTATGACATATCTGTAGGTGATGCTATAAAGACTGCTAAGTGGAAAGATAAGATGACAAGGATCCTGTCCTTTGTAACTTGCAACTAAAATACCTACTGGGGAGATGAGTGAGTTTGAAGTCCATTCTCCCTTGTTCATTGTAATAGGATTGTTATGATACTCTTGACAGTGAGATTAATTTTTTTCCATGGCTTCCAAATCCCTGCTAGGTCCTCCTGGGTTCATCTACAGTGCTATCCAATACATGTGGTGTCTAGAGACTCCTAGCTCACACACAATCTGCTTCTGAAGCCCACGTTACCAGAACACACAGTTGGCATACTACTCTGGCACACATCGTAACACCCTCTGAGCTGCTGCAGCACAACTCCAGCCTTGGTCCTGCAGATCTAGCACCAAGCCCCAGCTAATGAGCCTCCCTGGAGCCAAGCAAGCCTGTGCAGAGGGAGCTGCTATGTCTGTGGTTTGGCCACAAATTTAGTAATTACCACACTTAAGGGAGGTAATTAGGTGATTTTATTTGTTTAATTGTGTGTGTGCACGAGTGGCAAGGGAGAGAAGACAGAGAATCACAGGTTTGATATCACATAACTTTCAGTCGTATACATGTTAAAATTAAAACCAACATCACTATCCTGGTGCCTAAGGGGGCTGTAGAGGCATGTTCTTAATAAATTAAGTAATTTTAGATAAGTCTAAAAAATCTTCAAACTACAAATTATTCCTTTTAGGACCCAAGCTGAGCAACTTTTCACTTGCTTTCAAAAAACCAACCAACCAAAAAGAAAACAACCCAAAATACTTGTGAGGATATTACAGTCCTAGATGCTTAACACAAAATAAAGAGTTGAGTGCCTGGGTCCCCTGTACCACTAATGGAATTAGGTGCCATCAGAGAAGTCTCAAACGGGCAATGCACTGAGAAAAAACTGCTTGAGGTAGTCAGTGAGGAGCACAGAGCACAATAATAATGGTTTTGCCAGCCCCCTTCAGGGACCAACCTAAGACAGGCAGATGCTTCCTGGTAGTCACCTTCACAGACACAAACTGTTCCAGTTTGTTCTGTCAACATGTTTCTTGAAACCCGTATGTGGGGTGAGATGATGATAACTAAATTTAGCATGAAAAAATTAGCCTGAATAAATACTTAGCACATATTCTCTTCTGGAGAAGTTCAAGTAAGAACTCATTTAGAGACTAAGCAACCATGACTGCATCCCTTTCAGTTAAAAATGTCTCTATCTGTGCACCCTTGCCCTCCTGGCAAATCTGCATGAATCCAACACTTTACATTTCTTAATATACTGTAATGGAGATAATATGTGTTTTAAAGTGCTATGTAACACTTAAGACTGCATTCAGAATTGATTTAGAGAAGTGCTTGAACTCATCTGAGATTAAGATCTGGTCAGGCCAAGATAAAGTCCAGATATCCCTCTAGTGTTTCAGAACTAACAACACAAACTGCAAACTCAGGGACTTGTCTCCAGTGATGCACATGCAATTTTCCTACTGCAGGAAGAAGAAAGTTGCAGCACTGACAGGCAGGCAAGTCAAATAGTGTCATTGGAAGTGTAGTTAATTCATGAAGTTGACTCATCTGTGCCTCTGTAAAGTACATTTTCAACAAGGAAAAAGAACGAGAATGCCATCACATCATGAGGGGTTGTTGCTACTGCTACATTTACTCGTCATGGCCGGAGAGGACAGTTTGAGCTAGATGAATGAACTACAGGAATTTTCTTCAGAGTCAGACTTTATCTAAATTTGCTTGATTTACTTTTTTTAAGTACACCTTCACTGAGGGGAACTGCTAACCCAGCAGTTCCTGTTCTTGGCTTGAGATACCCAGTTTGGTAGACTTCAGTCATGTTAGTGTGGCGGTGTCCTGGGTTCAGCAGTAGCAGTCACTTTTCCTCCTTCTCAGTAGCTGGTGCGCTGCTGTGGTTTTGACTTTCAGCCTGGGAACAGCGCTGATAATACCGATGTTTTTAGTTGTTTTCAGTAGTGTTTATCCTGACCAAAGATTTTGTGAGCCTCATGCTCTGACAGGGAGGAGGGGAAGCCTGGAGGAAGCAGAGACAGGACACCTGACCCAAACTAGCCAAAGAGGTATTCCATACCACAGCATGTCATGTCCAGGATGTAGAACTGGGGACAGTTACCTGGAAGGGCTAGATTGCTGCTTGGGTTGGGCTGGTTATCGATCAGCGGTGGTGAGCAGCTGTATTCTCTTCCCTTGTTATTTCCCTTATCATTATTATTATTGGTGGTAGCAGTAGTGGTTTGTGTTATACCTTAGTTGCTGGACTGTTCTTATCTCAACCCAAGGGAGGAAGAAGGGGGGAGTGAGCGAGCAGCTGTGTGGTTCTGAGTTGCTGGCTGGGCTTAAACCATGACAGTTCTTTGTGGTGCCCAACATGGGGCACGAAGGGCTGAGATAATGACAGATCTGACCAGAGTGTGTCTAAATCGTGTTTGTGATAAGCATTCATTGTTTCAGATTAATAGGCACTCGTTACAATGCTGATTTATTGGCTCACAAAGTTGTTACTCTTGATCTCAAAGTTTCAGCATGTCATACCTTACTTACAGCCTGTATTTGCTGTCTTAGTGTTTATCAGATGGGAGGCCTGGGCTAAGCTTCTTGTTTCACTGTACTTTCTGATAATGACTTATAATAAATACAATGAGCTTGAACAGGAATTCCCAGCCCTCCAGGCATTCTAGAAGTCATCATGGACTGGCCAGAGGGCAAAGATTTTGGAATGTCACCAGAGGAGGAGGTGATGTGTGCTGAAGAGGCCCCACCTCTTCAACTGTCAGAAAGTGAGAAGCAGTATGCCTTGTTTACTGATGGGTCCTGCCGTATTGTGGGAAAGCATCGGAGATGGAAGGCAGCCGTATGGAGTCCTCTACGACAAGTTGCAGAAACTGCTGAAGGAGAGGGCGAAACGAGTCAGTTTGCCGAGGTGAAAGCCATCCAGCTGGCCCTGGACATTGCTGAATGAGAAAAGTGGCCAGTACTTTATCTCTATACTGACTCATGCACAGTGGCAAATGCCCTGTGGGTGTGGTTGCAGCAATGGAAGCAGAGCAACTGGCAATGCAGAGGTAAACCCATCTGGACTGTTGCACTATGGAAAGATATGCTGCCTGGGTGCAGAACCTGGTGGTGAAGGTATGCCACGTAGATGGTCATGTACTCAAGAGTCAGCCCACTGAGGAACACCAGAATAACCAGCAAGTGGATAAGTGCCAAGATTGAAGTGGCTCAGATGGACTTAGATTGGCAACATAAGTGTGAATTATTTTTAGCCCGTTGAGCCCATGACACTTCAGGCCATCAGAGCAGAGATGCAACATACAGATGGGCCTGTGATAGAGGGGTGGACTTGACAATGGACACTATTGCCCAGGTTATTCATGAGTGTGAAACATGCTGCAATTAAACAAGCTAAATGGTTAAATCCTCTTTGGTATGGAGGACGATGGCTGAAGTACAAATATGGGGAGGCCTGGCAGATTGATTATATCACACTCCCACCAACCCACCAAGGCAAGCGCCATGTGCTTACCATGGTGGAAGCAACCACCGGATGGCTGGAAACATACGCTATGCCCCATGCCACTGCCTGGAACACTATCCTGGGCCTTGAGAAACAGATTTTGTGGCGACAGGGCACCCCAGAGAGAATTGAGTCAGACAATGGGACTCATTTCTGGAATAACCTTATAGACACTTGGGCCAAAGAGCATGGCACTGAGTGGGTATATCACATCCCATACCATGCACCAGCCTCTGGGAAAATCGAACGGTACAATGGGCTGTTAAAAACTACACTGAGAGCAATGGGTGGTGGGACTTTCAAACATTAGGATACACATTTACCAAAGGCCACCTGGTTGGTCAACACCAGAGGATCTACCAACAGGGCTGACCCAGCCCAGTCAGAACTTTTACATACTGTAGAGGGGGACAAAGTTCCTGTGGTGCACATGAAGAATTTGCTGGGGAAGACAGTCTGGGTTATTCCCGCTTCAGGTAAGGGCAAACCCACTCGTGGGATTGCTTTTGCTCAGGGACCCGGATATACTTGATGGGTAATGCGGGAAGATGGGGAAGTCTGATGTGTACCTCAAAGGGATTTGATTTTAGGGGAAAACAGTCAATGAACTCAATTCATCAACTCAATATGCTGTTGCCTGCTATGTAGAACTTTTATAGCCCACTAACTAGATGTCTTCAGGTCACCAGTGACTGGCCCTGACTTCCTTCTGACCATCATCCCAACACAGAATGAACTTTGACAAAACCAGACGAGCTCAGCAGTGACCAGACGAGTTCCATGGTGTCATCAGGAGGCAACAATCCAACACTGCACACAGCCTCTCCTGCTCTGAAAGACTGTTACAAGAGATGGAGCCCGACATCATGGACTGGATGAACTCAGCAGCTTTACAGGGACTGGTCCATGGACTAAGGAATGATATCTCCCTCTTTGTGTGTGAGTGGATTTGTATATATGTACATATATATGAGACAAGAGCAATGGTATATATTGGAAAATGTGGGATCTGAGCATGACATGAATGGTATGGAATAAGGGGTGGATACTGTCCTGGGTTCAGCAGTAGCAGTCATTTTTCTCCTTCTTAGTAGCTGGTGCAGTGCTGTGGTTTTGACTTTCAGCCTGGAAACAGCACTGATAACACCAATGGTTTTAGTTGTCGCTCCGTAATGTTTACTCTGACCAAGGACTTTGTGAGTCTCATGCTCTGCCAGGGAGGAGGGGAAGCCAGAAGGAAGCAGAGACAGGACACCTGACCCAAACTAGCCGAAGAGGTATTCCATACCACAGCACATCACGCCCAGTATATAAGCTGGGGGGGAGTTACTGGGAAGGCTGTCGTGGTTTGAACCCAACCACAAACCTCTTTTACTCACTCCCCCCCTTCTTGCCCTCCCCCTGCTCCTGGAGGGACGGAGAGGAGAATCAAAAAGAATGCAACTCCCACGGGTTGAGATAAGAACAGTTTAGTAACTAAGGTATAACATAGATCACTACTGCTACCACCAATAATAATAATGATAAAGGAAATAACAAGAGGAAAGAATACAACACCTCAACACCAGCCGACCAATAACTCACCCCCACTCCCCCCAGCCAAGCACCGACCGATACCTTCTCCAACCCTGCAGTCCCAACCCTTCCGGGTCACTCCAAGTTACATCCCTGGGCATGACGTGCTGTGGTATGGAATACCTCTTTGGTCAGTTTGGGTCAGGTGTCCTGTCTCTGCTTCCTCCTGGCCTCCCCTCCTCCCTGGCAGAGCATGAGGCTCAGAAAGTCCTTGGCCAGACCAAACATTCGAGCAGCAACTGAAAACATCGGCGTTATCACCACTGTTCCAAGGCCAAAAGATCAAAACACAGCACTGCACTAGCTCCTAAGAAGGAGAAAAATGACTGCTGCTGCTCAAAACCAGGACAGAAGGCCCAGATCGCTGCCCGGATCAGGCTGGGTATCGATCGGCAAGTGGTGAGCAGTTGTATTCTTTCCCCTTGTTATTTCATTTATCATTATTATCACTGGTGGTAGCAGCAGTGATTTGTGTTATACCTTAGTTACTGGGCTGTTCTTATCTCAACCTGTGGGAGTTACATCCTTTCAATTCTCCTCCCCATCCCTGCAGGAGGGAGAGGAGGAAGATGGGGGGGGAGTGAGCGAGTGGCTGCATGGTTCTGAGTTACCGGCTGGGCTTAAACCACGACAGGGGGCTAGAACCAAAGGATGATTTACATACCAAAAAATCACCCAAAATCTGGAAGCACTATCCAGGCTACTGCTGTTTAGCAGCTGCTTGGTTAGCCTTAGAAATACATAAATTCACTATGTTACCCTGTATGAACTGCAGGTCCTCTGAGTACTTGCTTGCACACCAACTGGATCATCCCAGGAGTACTCTAAGTAATTAGGTGTCTGATTTAATTATGTTCCTATTCTGAGGGCACTGGTCCAGCAGCCATAGTCTGAGCATGCCTAGTGCAACTCTGTGGCATGGAGTTCACATAAAAACAGCCACAGGCATATTCAGAGAAGGTGGAATGCTTTTTTGGTTAAATCCTAGCAAGGTGTGCTTTATTCTGAGGCCAAAAGCCTTTAAACCCACCTCTGTGCCTCCAGAAGAGATCCAGCCAGTGTGTTACCTGACATAAGGAAATGTTTTACCTTTCCTGTTGAAACACGGCCATGTTACTATGTCCAGCTTGTAGACTTGACACGGAAGGCCTAACCAGTAACAGCTGTTGTATGTTTGCCTTTCCTCACCACACTCAAAAGTGTTCTGTCTTTCCTACACAGCTGAAAGCCCTTGGCATGATTGGCTCTGGATCCATTAACCGTCTCCACAGGATCACAGATTTCAAATGCTCTTTTCAGTGCAGTCCTGAGGGTCCTATCATCTTTGTTCTGCAGGGTTCGGGGCCTTCACATAGCTTTCCTCATGCACTAGAAAGGTACCTTGGTTGTTTGATTCATGAACTGCACTCCATGTTGGGGCAGAAATAAAAAGCTTGCTATTAAGCTGCCAATTATTCCCTAACCTATTTTTGTACCTGATAAACAGATTCTGTAGCAAAAGGATGGAAAGAGAGACAATCCCAAGAGTCCATGGTCTTGGACAGCTTTAATGTACTTACTATTTATACAACATATATCTGCTTGTAATAACACTCACTAGTGAAGAACTTCTGGTCCTGCCCATTTTATTGTGAGCAATATTTGTGGTGCAAGGGATATAGCCCTCACGCCACTGAGACCAAAAGAAAGCATGCATCCTAAAGACAATTCTGGACCAGCATGGCCATCAAGGGAGGTTGCCAGTCTTCTGTTCCTAAAGGGAAGAAGGTGGGTACTGAAGGGTACAAGGAACTATTGTTTGTGCTTGATGGAGTGAAAGAACTGGGAAGGGAAGGAAAAGGACAGGAGACAGAACTCGGTCAGGATTAATTTTCATTTCTAAGATTCTAAAGTTGATTCTACAATTAAAATTACAGGGCAGAAAGCACCCTCCATACAGATGTCTCAGAGTTCTGGGAGGTTTTAAGTTCAAAACAGTGACTTCAGTATTCAATAGCCCTGGCAAGTGTTAAGAGGAAAACTTTGGCATGTGTTAAGCATGTCAGAAACAGGGGGAGTGGGACAGGGACTGCTGCCAAAAGCTCTCTGTTTCAAACTCAGTTTCTCTCAGAAATTCCGTTTCTATTACTGTTCATTATAGCTGCTATTCCTACACCTGGAACAAAAAAAGACAAAGGACAGGGAGAGGATGAAGCCCTTTGTTTTGACCAACTGTTCACTTCTTGCATTCTCACCCCATGGTTTCTGTGAAAAGTGAAATAATTATTAACTATGCTTCCCAACTTGAGTTTGGCTTAGGCAGCAACAAAGGCTTTTTTGGCAATTGGGCTTCATGTAGAAACTGAAAACAATGCATAGTGTTTCTTAAAAACAAACAATGTTCCTACTGTTTGTTAAGGGTGGCTTGGTTTGGGATTTGGGTTTTTTCTTTTTTGTCCTCTGGTGCTATTTTGAGTTCGAGCATGTCTATTGTACGCAGGCTGGAGCGCTCACTCTGGTTGTTTACAACAATTTCCCTTGTGTTGCCAGGCTTTTCTTCTATGAAGTGTAATTGTGTAGGCAACATACAAAACAAGCTGCAGTGTAAATAAACTGAATACGCGTGAGAAGTGTTGGCTCAGCACCCCTCAAAATTGTCTCTAGCCCTAAAACCATCATAAAAAGCATGAAACACAATGAGTCAAAAGCACAGTAGGTACCTACCTGGATTCAGTGTTAAAGGATTATTTGTGCAAATCTGGAATTGAAAAGATTTCTCTAATTTCAGTGTCTTCAGGATAGATAACTGGTGGTTATGCAGATTTCACTCTGGCTCTGCTGAGCTCACTGCAGTCACAGCTGTCGTTGCCATCTGTATGACTGAGACCACCGATTTCAGTGCTGGATGAGACTCTAGGTTGCAGTAGCTGGAAACTGTTTTTGTGGGGTAGCCATGCCCAGCTAGACACATCTAAGAGCTAATAAGGGATAGAAGTGCTTTGTAACCTCTATTGTGATTTCATGTTCTCTGTAAAAGGCCCACCTACCTCACTAATGCACACCTGGGGGTGCCCTCCTGGTCATAGGACAAATCCAGTAGTTTGCCAGGTTTTTCATTAACATTTTCTGGGAGAGGGTTAAGCAATACAAAACCTCACTGAGATGTGGGCTCTCTGGAGAACGAAGCCAAGAGTGAAACAATGAGGAATGGTCTTGGTATCAGTTCCCCCACTCAAAGATGGCTTGGTAGGTGGCTACAGCATAGCACCTCCCCAGCCATGTAATCCACCGTGCACATCAGGCACTTCCACCAGCTCAGCTCTGCACAGTGGGCCCCCCATCAGACACCATTTCTGCAAGGAAAAGATCTGAGAACCATTGTCTGAAGGTTAAAAGGGGGAAAAAGTGTTTCCCAGCCCCAAAGAAGAGTGGGGACAATGCAGGACTGGAAGAGAAGAATCTCTCTGGGCTATGAGTAAACCAGTTATTGGTGGTGATAGTAGGCCAGCTCCCACAGCGTATCCCACAGGTGTTTCCCCGGAACTGAACAGGGCTGTTTATGTAGATCTTGAGCTGTTTTTTCCAAGCTGCTCCTTGACTGCAGCTCTAAAGAATATTCTGCAGGTGGCATGTGGATTTTGCATCATTAGCTCTGAACTGCTGCCAGGGTATGGGCTTCAAAGCACAGTGAAGTCAGTGCTTGTTAACTTTGTAAGCTGCATTGAAGTACTCCATCTCCTTGCTTCAGAATGATCAAGATGAGACCAAGGACAGTTCATGAAGTGGTTTACAATGTGCACACACAAATTACTGAATGCTCCCACCCCACCACCCCCCCACTCCACCCCCCACTGTAATACTTGCCAGCAAGCACCATTGCTTTGCTAAGGCCATCCCTTGCTAGCCATTTTTCACCGCATAAAATGTCTCCTGGCAGGTGCTGTTATGAACACAGCCAACCCATGTACCAAATATAGTCCCTAAGAGGGTCAGTCTGTGACTGGACAAACTTACTGTCTAGGCTGCAAGGGAAGGGCGACTTGCACCTGGCACCAGCATTGCTGTTTTCTTGCTGGGTTTGCCTATCATGTCACACACGTTTGCACATACTGTGTTGCGGCACACGTACCATTCCCATCTCTTTACCACCCACTTGTGCCTATGGCTTGTAGCCTAATCCTTCAACCATGTGAGCCACTCAGCCACTGGAGCAAAGAAACAGGTCCAAGGCAAAGGAAACCAAGCAGTTTACTAGCAGAAAACTCCAGCTAGAATGTCGCTGAGGGATCCATGTGTACTAAAGGCATCATACACAACCTTGTAGCAGAAGAGCACTGTAGCGGTTGTAAGCTGAACACTGGCGGGTCAGGAAAAGCCTGAAGTTAATTTGTGCCTATGTCATCTAAAAGTGCTTACAGTCACATGCTGTCTTCAACCACCAGCCCTTTGTTTGACACAGTGCACAGAACGGACAATATTCACTTAATAAACAGCTAGCATGTGGCCCCATCCTTTGTTTACCACATGCTTCTCAAATTGTGCTATAAAAACCTAATGATTTAGCACCCTTGTTGGGTGCTTCTGTCCTGCCCATCATTAGAGCATCTGGTTATTTCATGAACATTAATGCTATTTATTTCCCTAACTCTTTGACATACTTATTATTTGGTGAGTGTGTGTGGTACAACAAAGCTGAATGCAGTAATACTACAAAAGTGAAAACAAGCATGCAAAGAAAAATTGGTCCAAAGGGCCAAATGTGAACTGCTGAATATCTTCAAGTGAGAAGAGTGTGGTCTAGAAGACACCTCAACCAGTCTACAGGAAAAGGGCCGCTACTCAGTGGATGTGTTATCTTCACCAGTGACAGCTCTAATTCTTGTTAACTAGTGGTATCTTAACAGCAAATTTGATATGTGCATGCAAGTGTATATGTGTAACACTAGGGAGATGTAGGAGAAAAATATTGCACAAAAGAATATTAAAAAAAAAATAATCCTTAGAGCACCGAAGCATACAATTACCCTGTAAGTTCTCCCGACTAGTTTCATGATCAAAATCAGAGGGCAGCAGAGAAAAGCTTGTGTCATTCTCCTGTGTGCCCCTTTTCACACATAAGTGTTGTCACATGCTCATCCCGGCAAGCCTGGGGACAGCCACTGAAATTCTCACTGATGGCTACTGCACAGACACATTTTCATTTGTTGTCATAACCACACTGGTGCAGAAGTTAGCCAAGAAATGCAGCTCTTGTGAATAGGTGACTCATCTCCTCTACGTGCTAATGTGTGCACCTTCTTCTCAGCATTAGAGAAAAATTTGACATAGACATGCCACCACAAATGGACAACAACATGGTCACATATTTAAGAACTAGGAAATCTGTTATATCATTATTAAAACAAAGAGACAAATGAAGGTATTAACAAGGCTTATAAATTTCTCACCAGGATGGATGCCACTGTCCCCAACATAAGAGCTACCCCAACTTGAACATACACTTCCTTGGGAGCAGCTTGTGAATGCCCAGAAGTAATCCTTGTTAGAATTACCTACCTCTGAATCTGAAATGATAAGGCTGGCCCCAAAATGGTTAAGTTACTCAGAAATGGTGTTTTGGTAGAATGTACAAACATGGGCCCTCTCCGGAAGCTACCAGAACTGGCTACCCTGAATTTGGAGAACGCTGAGGTTCTTAATGACTTCTTTGCCTCAGTCTTCACTGGCAAATGCTCTGATCACACCACCCAAGACTTGGAAGGCAGACACAGGGACTGTGAGAAGGAAGACCCTAGGCCCACTGTACGAGAGGATCTGGTTCGAGACAATCATAAAAACCTGAACATGCACAAGTCCATGGGACCTGATGGAATCCATCCACGGGTCCGGAAGGAGCTGGCGAATGAAGTTGCTAAGCCACTGGCCATCATATTTGAAAAATCATGGCAGTCAGGTGAAGTTCCCAATGACTGGAAAAAGGGAAATATAACCCCCATTTTCAAGAAGGGGAAAACGGATGACCTGGGGAACTATAGATCAGTCAGCCTCACCTCTGTGCCTGGCAAAATCTTGGAGCACATTCTCCTGGAAGGCATGCTAAGGCACATAAAAAACAACAAGGTGCTTGGTGACAGCCAGCATGGCTTCACTAAGGGGAAATCCTGCCTGACCAATTTGGTGGCCTTCTATGATGGGGCTATGGAACTGAGGGATAGGGGTAGAGGAGTTGATGTCATCTACCTGGACTTGTGCAAAGCGTTTGACACTGTCCCACAAGACATCCTTCTCTCTAAATTGGAGAGACATCAATTTGATGGATGGACCACCCAGTGGATAAAGAACTGGCTGGATGGCAGCACACAAAGAGTTGTGGTCAATGGCTCAATGTCCAGCTGGAGACCAGTGACGAGTGGTGTCCCTCAGGGATCTGTGTTGGGACCGGTCTTGTTCAATATCTTTGTTGGTGAAATTGGACAGTGGGATTGAGTGCGCCCTCAGAAAGTTTGTCAATGACACCAAGCTGTGTGGTTCAGTTGATACGCTGGAGGGAAGGGATGCCATCCAGAGGGACCTCGACATGCTTGTGAGGTGGGCTGATGCCAACCTTATGAAGTTCAACCATGCCAAGTGCATGGTCCTACACCTGGGTCGGAGCAATCCCAGGCACAGCTACAGGTTGGGCAGAGAAGAAATCCACAGCAGCCCTTCAGAGGAGGACTTGGGGGTGTTGGTCAATGAGAAACTGAACATGAGGTGGCTTCAGTGTGCGCCTACAGCCCAGAAAGCCAACTGTATCCTGGGCTGCATCAAAAGGAGTGTGACCAGCAGGTCGAAGGAGGTGATCCTGCCCCTCTACTCTGCTCTTGTGAGACCTCACCTGGATTATTGTGTGCAGTTCTGGTGTCTCCAACATAAAAAGGACATGGAACTGCTGGAACAAGTCCAGAGGAGGACCACGAGGATGATCAGGGGACTGGAGCACCTCCCGTATGAAGATAGGCTGAGGAAGTTGGGGCTGTTCAGCCTGGAGAAGACAAGCTGCGTGGAGACCTCAGAGCAGCCTTCCGGTATCTGCAGGGGAGCTATAGGGATGCTGGGGAGGGACTCTTCATCAGGGACTGTAGTGACAGGACAAGGGGTAACTGGTTAAAACTTATACAGGGGAAGTGTAGATTGGATATAAGGAAGAAATTCTTTACTGTGAGGGTGATGAGGCACTGGAATGGGTTGCCCAGGGAAGTTGTGAATGCTCCATCCCTGGTGATGTTCAAGGCCAGATTGGACAGAACCTTGAGTGACATGGTTTAGTGTGAGGTGTCCCTGCCCATGGCAGGGGGGTTGGAACTAGATGATCTTAAGGTCCTTTCCAACCCTAACTATTCTATGATTCTATAAGCCACCACAGAAAAGAAAATCCCTTTCTATTTACCAGCTGCTTGAGATAGCTAACAAAACTGTTCTATTTTCTAATGAGGTGATAAAAAACTGTGTCCAGAATGTCTGAGAACTGGCAGTTCCAGTGCAGCTTAGATTGCCTCAAGAAAGAGGTCAGCTGCACTGTGACATCTAACGTTAGATAGAATTCTGGCTGCTAGCAGTGCCATTTCCGAAATAGAATATGTACATATCCTATGCCAAATGCAGGAAAGGTAAATTCAAAACTTCATGAACATCTCAAATTTTCTGGAAGGTTGCAACAGACCCTGTGTTTCCTAGAAGTGTCAGGGGCATTACGTGTACTGCATGGCTGAACTGCCCATGTGCTGGATATAGCTGACTTTGACAAAAAGAAGAGATGTTTTGTTTAGTTCAAATCAGCATGGTCTCTTTGGTGTGTATTTGCTCATGTCAGTCTAGTTTCCTAACCAGATCTCTACTCATCACCTCAAATGTATGTTACAATTTACTTTCAATATGCACTTTTCCACTTCTGTGGAAAGCTAGGAGGGATGCTTTACTTCTAGAGAGGAGGAAGCTTTCCAGCAAGGAATTGCAGTGAATTGCTCGAGGAAGTTCATTGGCTTGCCAATTGGCTTGCCAGCCTGTGGATTTTGAAAGGGGAAAGGATTCCTTCTTTTCTTAATTTACTAGTAGGTCTAAAAAAAGAAAATTCTAACCACAGTGAGACATTGATTTTAAGTCTATTACTGAATCAGTCTCCAATTTTTCAGTTGTAAGAGCTACCTAAATTGCAGTGACATAGTAAAAGAACTTTATTTCTCCAGGTACCACTTGATGTGGTTAAAGAATACTGTAAAACTGAGAGTAATTTGCTGTGAATGCTGGTGCACTAGACCATGAGGTTGTGTGTCAGTGGAAAGCTGCATGTGACACACAGATTACAGGCTTTTTTTTATTGTCAAACTCAATCCTTCATTGTCAGAACCTTAATTATTCCTGTTAGAAATGCTGCAGCTTATTAAAAAGGGGCCATAAAGTCCTTCTCTGTAAATTCTTGATCATTGCATTACAATTCCGATCCATTTGTGAAGTGTTCCATCACTTAATTTACAGCCTGTTTCTCTCTATGTGGTCTCTGATTACAGAATCATCAATCATTATATAGTACGAGCCCTGTGATGAACCATGCACGGGTATTTTTTTCTAGCTCTGGCTCCAAAATAGTGCCATTACTTTCTTCCTCATTATCTCCTACTCCTCATAATTGCTGACAGGCAAACTTCAAAACCTTGCTTTTTATTCAAACATCTTGCTCTTTTTCAGCAGTGGGAATTTTGGGCAGATTCAGTAACAGTCCTTCTGGCTTCATCTAGTGCTACCATGTTTCATGGACAGGTTTTTAAATCGTTCATTATCAAGCAAATGTTCCAGGCATGCATTGGAAGCTGCTTCCCTGACTGTAACTCTGAATGGAACTCAAGTTGGATCAATCAGAAAATTTCAGCAGGCTCAGGCCCTGTTGGGACATGCCTACATGCAAAACTTGTGACGCACTTATGCTTTGAGGAGAAAAATGCACAAAAAAATAGTATCTCTTGCTATTGCTGGTATCTTCAGGCCAGGTCAGCACACCAGAATCAAGATGGCTGGAGCATAATTGGAACTCAAGGTGTAGAGGTCTGTATCTTTTTACCTTGGATGGAAATACCAACAGCCGAAAGATGGTTTAGCTACAGTGTGACTTGAGGTGGAAGCTATGTAAATCTGTAAAGGTGATGTGATCCCAGTGAAGCACAGCCCAGAAAAAGTATATGGAGACACTGGATCTGGAAGTGGCTGAGTAGTGAAGACCGGGGCTACACTGCAAGAAAACATCCATTTGAGTACAAAAGCAAAACCCAATTTTCTAACACTTCATAACAATATAAATCTCACTGAGCAAGATTTACTACATCCCTGGGCATGAAGGCAGGGATATCCTCACATTGCTGGGTGGCAGTTCAGACACTACCTTTAGTGAAACCTTGCCCCAGATTTAACAGCCCAGGCTACAGTATCTTTCCCATCGAAAATCATGAGCACCAGGTGGAAGTGATCAGTGGTTCACAGCTCAGACTGATCTGGCACTTGGAGCGAGAGAGAAGTGACAGTAATTCTCCCAGGCAGGCTGCTGCCAGTGAACATGTTGTTTGTGGCTTATTGCTGTGAGCATAGCATAGCACTGATACAGCTTTTCTGCAAGGTTTTTATGCCACCTCCTTTGGTTTTGTGCTGCTGATGTCAGAGTGTGTGTTATGTAGAGAAGTGAAGGCCCCAGCTGATCCACTGGATTCGTAAGTGGGAAGCTGTATCTCAGAGGACAGTATAGACCTTCAGAATACAGGTAGATACTGAATAGGATAGATCTTCAGAGATTTGTTTAGAAAAAACCTCTCAAATACTACAAATATATTACATCCTTGGCTGCACATGGATTGGGAGTAAGACATCCAAATCCTGAACTGGCAGCAACTTCCTGTAGAGAAACTACCAAGGTCTATTTGGTTTTTTTCAGTATTACTTAATACTTTCTACTCCTCTTATTTTATGCTTGTGCTGGTAGATCTGGGCTTTCTGTGAACCAAGAGCTCTGAACACTTGTTCTTTTATTCTTTTGAGAAAGTTGATTTAGTCAATTTATTTGGTTTAATAAGGAATTCATTGCACTCACCCATTTTCTGAGACCAGACACAGCTTTAGAGATTAACTGCTGTGCTCCTGGGGCAATTAAGAGTAGTCTATAGCTTGACCTGGTAGCAATACAAGGCTCTTGGGGTCTGTTTGCTTCTAGAAATATAGCTTAGTGTTTTTAAGGGTTTATAATTTCCTCTCGTACATCAATAAAATAATACTCCTTAACTTCAGAAACTTTAGGGAAAGAGAGAGGCTGATCACCTTTCTTTAAGATAATTTTAAAGTTGTCATTCCAGGATCCTACTTTATTATACAAGGTTGTGTTCAATACATGAACAGAAGTAATGTGCTAAACATCAATATGAGATATTGTTTAGCCACATGATATATCTTACTAACATGAATTAAAATAAACCCCAAACTGCAAATACTTAAAAAAACTTAACTCCTAGGCTTACTTCTCTATTACTGTCTAGTTCTATCCATTGAAATAAATGAGCAACATAAAGCTCTGTTTCCATGAGAGATTTATCTAAATGAACCCATTTTCATGTTTTAGGTAATGATAATGGTGATGCCTTGCTCCAGCTGCAGCAAGAGAAATATGCAAATGGAAGATCTTTTCATACTTGGAGCACTATACCATCATTACACATTAGAAAATCTTACCTGTGTGACCATTTTGCAGTGAGTAGTATAACACAGGGATGAGTTTACTAATAGTTGTTTCATTTTTAAATGGAAGCTATTCAGGACCACTGAGCTTTGACTACACGAGAGTACTTCTTCATTTCAGAAAAGAAATACATCTTAAACTGGGGGCAAGAAGAGCTTTAAACCCCAAATGTTCTAGTGGTCAGAAGTCCCTAGAGAAGACTAGGGATTGCTAACTGGCAAAGTTAGTTGAGACACTGGCAGGAAAAAATAAAAGGGGCTGCTGATATGATGTCACCTAAAGTTTTACTGTTGCTCACTCTTTAATTCTTGTGGCCAAATGAGACATAGGGCCACACCAGGACATGTAACTGGGACCTCCCTACTTTAAAACTACTGGGCTCTTCTTGCTCATTTGAAGAACAACTTCTGCTAATGTTGCCTTAGGAAAGGCAAGATTTGTTTCTGCTGTGAAGAAGGAGATAATACATAGACATTTGCAATGTATTCACTCAAAATAAAGAGGTGAAGAAGGGTTGTACTTGAGGTTTAAAACCACAAATGTGTTCATGTATCTCAAAGAAGCAACATATGAGGAAAGAGAATTTTTGAATTTAAACCCTTTTCAATGAGATGGAGGATCAAACAGCAATGGAAAGCAGAACTACTAAGGTATTATCCATTCAAAGGCAAGAACACGTATGAAAATGACTACTAAATCCATTGTCACAAATGTCTTTGAGATCAGTGAAGCGGAGATATTTAGTGAGTTGGCATTGCTCGAAACCCACTAATCTTCATGAGCAGACTGAGATTCAAAGCAGACCAGAGACCAACCCTTTGTTAATCATAATAAAGAATTTGCTGTATTCAAATGAAGTCACAGCAAAGTGGATGCGTGCCAGTGCAGCACCAGTGTTCCAAGAGAAAAGCAAGCTAGAAAATTACAGACCCTTCATCTCAATGTCTGCAATTTGCAAAACAGAGAGTACAACCAAGGACTACATTTGCAAAATGCATGTGCAAAAGCAGTATCATTCTCTTTAATCTACTTACAGATAACTAGCAGGGATAGACGGTGGCGGTTAACTAATTCCTTCTTGAAAGAACTATGCTACACGTTAGTTATTAAACTTAATATGCTCAAAATAATAATTCATGTGACAGGCTGCTCACCTAATGCTCTGTGGCAGAAGAGGTTAATTCTCATCTAAAATCAGTGCTCTGTAAGATCTCCACACTGTTGTAGGGAAATGGTAATCTAGGTCCCAAGTCTCCCGAATGTGGGCTTTGCAGACAGCTGAACTTGTGAGCAGATTGAGGGGCAATGTGACCTCAGAAACTGAGACACAGAAAATGATCCAAATTTTTAACAAGAGCTGCATCAGATACCTTCGGGACACTTACCTGTGTCATGCATAATTATACCAAGCCTCTTTCACAAGGGCGTAATGTCAGCTTTATTACCTACTTCTCCCCTGTCCCAGTAAACTGCCTGTGAAGGAGAGTTGTGTTCAAGGGAAAACCCTAAGGAAATAAATAATAGAAACAAAGTTATTGGTTTCATCAACATCTCTGCTACCATTCACTGCCCCAGGACTATGCTCCCATTCCCAGTACTTGATGCCCCTGCTCCCTCACTCCTCTTTTGCTGTCCTTCCTCTGTGACTACAGACATCCTCTGCCATTCCTGTTGCTCCTTCTCTGTGTTGTGCTTCCCTGAAATGCTTCACTCTGCCTTTGTTTTCTGCTTCGAAACTGTGTATCTAAGTAACATGTTCCAAATCATTAACTCGGACAAGGCAGTAGATGCTTCATTAAACTGTAGCTCAAGTGAAAGTCATTGTTTTGCCATCTACACCAAACTTGTGTATTGTGTTAGCACCTTTTGATCAAGTATCTCCAACACCAAGAGGAGGGAAAGGCTCCAAGGGGCTTCTCCTTGTGTTTCCCTCCTCCTTGCTGCTCCGTTCCTCCCACAATTGCCTGGTATAGCAGTTTGTTCATATTAAAAAAAAATAAAAAACCAGAACGTTTATACACAAATAAGTCTGTTCTATAAACACTGGAAAAGAACCGTTTGTAATTTAGTAACACTTTCAGTACCCACAAGGTTTTATTTTTGCTTACACAAATCATAGATTAAAATACAACACACCACTACCAAAGGAAGCCAGCAAAACAGGATAGCTCCAGGGTGTCTAAACAAACCCCAACCACTTAGACACCAAAAATTAATTAAAATACCTCCGAAATTTAAGCCAAAACATTACACTTGATAAAATAATCACAAGAAAACGCTTAAAACATCACCACTTCAAAACTGAGTTTTTCGGTTTCACAAGATCTTCCCTCCCAAAAGAAAACCAAAGCCCCAACCACCACAGCCAGAGAAATAAATGAGATTTACTATGTGAAATGTAAGAGCTTTCGCCATTTCCGGGGGGGGGGGGGGATGCTGCTGCAGTTGAAGAACTGAACTTGCCACAGCAATTAGTTGTGACCTTGACTGCATTTTATTCTAAGCATATTCTACCCAAGACCCACAATGTGTTTAATATTGGATGCTTACACTAGTACTATGTATTAACCGCTGGAGTACATATTGTCCTGATACAATTCAAGTCATAAATTCCCAGTTATTCCATTTTAGCTCCACGACCATGAGGTGTGACTGAGCCGAATGCGGGCCATTTTACGTGTTTGGCGATTTCTGAGCTGTTTATTTGTATCAAGTTTCCAAACACTTTTTTCCCCTGAAGAAGATTACAAAGATTTTGTTTGCTTAAGGGAGATGAAAGTCTTACAGAATCCTCCGATTTCAGTAAGGGGGGGGGTGTTAAGGTGTTTGTTTATACCCAGCCGCAGCACCGATTACCGCACAGATCGCACCTCACAGGGCAAGCAGAGGGGGTCTCCGCGTCTCCTCTGCCCAGCGACCGAGGGGGACCGGGGCTGTCCCGCCTCCCCCGCCGGCCCGGTCCGCGGCCCCGCGGAGCGCCGCGGCCTCCCGTTCCCCTCAGCGCAGCGAGCGCCCGCTACGCTGCCGCTCGTCCCTGCCTCACTGCTGCGCCACCGGCGGCCCGCAACCGGCGGCGGCTGGGCCGCGGGGCGGAGGGCGGGCATGGCGGACCCCGCTGACAGGGCCGCACATGTTGACGGGCCGCACTCTGCCGGCAGGAGGAGAAATCGGAGGCAAAAGCTGAACAGGATCGCGGGCGGGAGCATGGAGCGAGGGCTGCGGAGCTCGGTGGGCCCGCACGCATCCAGCGGAGGTGTCGAGCCGCGACGTGTCCCTGCTGGCGCCTGGCTCGGCTCCTCTTCGGTGTGACTGCAAAGGGCATGTTGCTGGAGGGGGGGAGAGTCCGTTTTATTTGTGCCTTTCCATCTCTGTGTGTGTGTGTGTGTGTGTGTGTTTGGGGTGGGGGGGAGGGATGTGTGTTATTTTTTATGGAGCAGAGCGAGCAGGGTGGGAAAAGCGCAAGGTCAGCCGGGTTTTCCCGGGAGCAGCGGGGCAGCTCGTTCCCGGATGAGGACCGAGGAGGAAAGCAGAACAAATAGTGTGGAGTTGTCTTTTTCAGCCTTTTTTTGTTAGGGAAACCCCGGACTATCAAAACTGTCAGGTTTTGTCTGAAGACTCCTGAGGAACTGATGGGAAGGAGCACCTCTTCCCTGGGGAAAAAGGCAAAAAAATAACAGAACCAAGAAAACAAAACAAACGGCAACAAAACAAAACAAACAAAAAAACCCCACACCACAAAACCGAAAGTTATCTTTAATGAGCCCCCTGTATTCACTGGGAGGTATGAACTTGTACAACACAGAAAATGGTTCCGACATCTCAAGCTAGTGACAGGCTTTCAGCTGATTAATGAAATCTTCGAGGTATGGGTGATTCTCTAAGTTATCTGGTGTTTCCCTTACGTATTGGTTACAGTGCTATTTACTTAAAGAGCCTTCAGGGTTAATGTCAGTGTGGTAAGCAAGCCAAAAAAAAAAAATGTGGGTGCCCTTTTCAAAGCAGAGTGTTCCTCTCCGGAGTTAAGAAGTTATGGAAATAAGACTATACTAAACTATATGATAGCGAGATGATCAAGATAAAATTGTACTTCTCAACTTACTGGAGTAAATATTTTTATTGCTGGTGTTGACTGAGAGTTGTACAGTCTTTTTTCCTGGTTCCACACGATTTATAGTGGAGTTTCCACGTAAGAAGTGAGTCTGCAAGTACTGTTTTTGTGGCCCTGTAATGTTTATGTTTGTGAGTGCCTGCTCTGATTTGTTAATTTTTAAAAGAATGGTTGTTTTATGTATAATTGCTACCTCTGCAAATTCAGCCTTGACACTAGGAATCAAGAAGAGTGACACTTCACTGAGACAGAGGAAGCTGACATGCCAGTTTTGCAGTTTTCTTAAGATATGTTCAATCTAACTTACATGGGAATTTCCACCTAAGTTAAGACAATGAATACACTTAAAATAGGATTTCAGTTACCATCTTCTGTTTCTATAACCTGCCTTTAATAATGTAGGGTGTCATTTTAAGGGTCATTGTTGTTCACACACACTCCTTTTACTACACATGAATGAGCACAAACAGTTTTGAAACTCCTCCAAATAGGGGTTTTGTGTAAAAATAAAAAAATATTAAAAAAAAAAGCAGCAAACAAACCCAAACCTATACAGATAGTTATTTCTATTATGTGCTCAAGCATTTGCATTACAGAGGCCTGCGTGTTTCAGCCCTCAGTGTAAACTGGTTGTGTTTGTAGTTTGGGTTTTTTTCTGTCCTGGACTGCTTTTGTTAAGAAAAAGTGGGTTTTTTTTCTCTTTTTATTCTTCATGGGTAAAATGTTAGTCTTCCTTTTTTCAAATTTAGCCCTTCGTTTTCCTCAGACTAGTTAATTTGAATAAAAAGGAACTGGAATCACTGTATCAGTACTAGCATGAAACTGATGAACTGGCCTTTTTTTCTATGAAACAAGGCTTTTTAAGAGGCATAAGCATGTAAAATGCATGAAATTAGTAACTGACAACAGCAAAAATCTGGGGAAGGCTTTTAAAAGAGCTGTGCAGTTCCAGTTGATGTTCATTTTCCCACAGTCCAAGGACGGACTACCCAGAACTCCTTTCCATACCAGTAAGATCATTCAGAACTAGCCAATGCTTTGGAGCAGTAACTGGTCAGAGTCATAGAACCATAGAATAGTTAGGGTTGGAAAGGACCTTAAGATCATCTAGTTCCAAACCCCCTGCCATGGGCAGGGACACCTCACACTAAAATACATAATGGCTGATTAATTTTGATGCTTCATTCCATCACATGGCTGGCAGCAAAGCTTCCTTCAAGCAGAAGACATAGCCTTATCTGCAGGGTGGCATGTCACTGTACAACAGCCAGACACAGAAGTGACCTTGTGCTCCCCGCTTGGTTGATGGGCAGGACAGAGGCATGTCACAGAAACGATGATGTTGCTCACTGAGAAGGGGGTCAGGAGGTTGCCACCTCTCCTTTTGAACAGCATCTGGTAGACAATTTTCTGCTTAATATTGTCAATCATTCCCTTGTTCTTGAAGGTGCCTGGCTGTCCTCCCAGCTGGAGTGAGAACTTCAGTGATCACTATAAAGCAAAACAAATGTGAAGTTTACAAAGGGGGTGTGGAGAAGGCAGCTCCCCAAATAAAGAAGTTGGCAGGGACTCAAATGCCTGGGATTATGAGAGAAGTGGAACACACACACGGTTAGTGCACATGATGGTTTGAATACTAAAGCTCAAACAAATACATTTGTTGCACTCTGAAAAGTGAAAAGTGAAGGGCTACTCAAGCGGGTTGTGTTTAAAAAAAAAGGTGGTGATTGTGCAGAAAATTGAGGGTTTCTTTGTTTCCTTTTGCTGCTAGACTTTTTTTAAAGTCATGGAACTGCAGCATAGCATCAGTCTGGGAGGAGGTAGGAGCAGAGGGCATCTTGCCTCTAGTGATAAAAAGCTGGCATTCATGGACAAGGGGAAAAAATATTCAGAGATGAAACAAATCAAGTAATATATTACTTTTTTGAAGGCACATCAGAAACAAAAAGAAGTGGAAAGAAAAAGCAGAGCTAGTCAAGGCAGGATTCTGGGTGGTCCAGCAAACTGCACACAGCTATGTATCTGCAGGCTTGTGTGAGGCAAACTAAAGCACACCCCTACTAGTGCTTGGTAGCCATGGCTAGTGCTTGTTGCTGCTGGCAGCTGCACTGTTGATAGATCAGGCCGTGCCTGCTGGAAGCAGTTGTGGGACCAGCAAGCAGGATGGTTATGGAGTAATGCCTGCCTGAGCGTTATGGAAGAATCTCTGCTTTCCACAGCGAAAGGAACTCTTTCCCCAGTGTGGTGTCAGGCGAGCTGTGCCTGCAGTCACAATCACAGTACAAAGGAGCAGTAGCTGAATGGAACAAAATGTCAAACGGATCAGTAAATAATTATATTAACATGAGAGGAATGCTTAACTGAGAGGTGGACTGTATAAAATGTTTGGGGAAAGTACGTATCATAAGAAAACTCTACCAGATTTTAATCAGGAGAAGACAATGACAGGGAAAGTTATATTTTTTCAGTGGCTAATGGCATGGAACTTCCCAGTAGGTTTCCTGAAAGAAGTTAGACAATAATTATTCAAGATGAACTGCAAAGGTGTCACTGTAATTCACCTTTCCAGACTGTTCTAGAAGAACTTCTGGAGGGGGATATATACTTACATAGAATTATCAGTAGAATTGTCTCATATGTCTTAGACATTTCTTGTCTGGAAATATTAACTGATTGCTAAGGTTAGAGGTGAAGAAGCATCTGAAACACTTGTGCTGTGTTGGAAAGCTGTGTACATGAAGGAAGTGTGAATGTGCACATTAACTTTTAATAAGATTGGAAATCATTGACATGTAAACAGCTATTATTACAGCCAGAGTGTGTACTTTCATTAGAGGCATATTGTGCTGTAGCACAATCAGGAGCTATCTCTGTTGAGTGAAGTGATACCATATTACCCCATGTATCACATGAGTTTACTTGATGTCAGGATATGGCTGTGGGCCAGAATTGTTCAGCAGTTCACCCCAAGAGTGCTAAGACTGAGTCTCAGGGAAAAAATGTTGATGAGTGAGAGTGGATTATGGCTTGTGTTTGTCTCTTTGCTATTTGTGAATGTAAAGACACTGAGGAGAACTGTATCTAGGACTCCCTGGCCATCCTTACAAAACTTCCTCCATAACTTAACTCCTCTGGGAAGCACTGAGAGGGAAATGGGTTCAGCTTCAGCTCCAGCTCCATTCAAACTGCAAGTCAGACAGACTGGAAGAAATGGAAAAAAGTCATTTCTATCTTTTGTGTGTATCAAATACTGTGAGAGAAGCTATTCTTACTACAGCTCCAATCTGGCTCGCCTGAGAAGTGCTAGAAATCTTTAACCAATCTGTTGTAGAGTTGTCAACACAGGCTTCTCATTGCATTTGATAACCCAGCAGGAATAAAAAGCATTAGCAGCTCAGATTACTGATCAAAAGTCAGTATTCCTCTCTGAACCCCTTCCCAGGATTGCCCTGCCTGTTAGTGAACTATGGGCTGCCTTTCGTTATCCCTCCTGCCCCCAAAACTCTTTTGCCACCTCTCCCGCCACCAGAATTCAGATACACTATTCCTCATCCACCCTGTCCAACTTTTCCAGGGCTCACCTGCTCTCCTGCTCTGCTTTGAGAGCTGAGGGGCCATGATCTGCTGGAGCCTTCTGGGGGGGGGACAAGAGGCAGCATCCCTGAGGATGGGGCAGCTTCCTGCTGGCCAGCAGGCAGGACTGGGATGTTTTACATGTCCCTAAGAACCTGCCTGAGCCTCTCTGCCTCCTGCCACCATGCTCCCAAAACAGAGAGCCCAGATAGGAGTCTTTGAAACAGTTGTTGCTGAACTGACCACTGAAAGCCTGATTATTGGTTAACAGTGTCTTTTTATGTTCACCCAGCAAAACCTCAGGGCAAGAGGTGTCAAGTCAGCTGTGTCTTACACAGGATCCCTGGAACCAACGTGATGGAATGGCTGAATACAGAGTTCAAACAGAGGTTGAAATGTGAGCAGTGCTGGAAGTCAACAGACACGTCTGTGCAAGCCCAGCTACTCTATCATCACTGCTTTCCACAAGAGTTCCTTTGGTCTCCATTCTGTCATTTGTGGTGTTCATGCTAGAAAATATAATCCAATCCAGTGATTAGGTGCATAGAATTTCTAAGGTTGGTTCTGGTTTTGCTACAATTAAAACATGCAGAGCTTTGAAAAAGTCAAGGAGTCTCTTCATGTGTATCACAGTATGTGGCTGATAGGAGTGGGACCTTCAGTAACAGGATTATAATCACATATCACAGATAACTGAACACGGGCCTCTACAGATGATCACCATTGGGTTGAAGTGGTATTCAAATGACATGAAATATTTCAAATAATTTTAATACTAGGATGTATCTGAATGATTCAGTTTCTATACCTTTGAGGTACAAGTCTGAGAGAACTGAGAATACCATTTAAATTCATGGTGGAATTCATGTTTAAGGCAAAACTTAAGCATAACTTCACTGTCAAATTGGAAACCTTGGAAGAATGAACATAACTGGTTTGTGGGGTTGGGTTGACACGAAAAGTAACTTTATTATTTCTTTAAGAATGGGTACTGTATTATCCATCATTTCTCACATGGAACGTGCTGCATGCTATATTTCAAAATGAATAAATACTGTTACTTTTTGACAGGAACAACTTAACCCAGCTTTAGAGGTGAAGTGTGGCCTGATGCTATTATGTGTACATTTGGCCTGTTGGCACCTCTCTCAAATAGAATGTGTGTGGAGAAAGGCACTGAGCACTGAAAAGGGAATTACTGTCATTCACTGGTAAATAGAAAAGAATTTATATGGCTAAAAAATACACGTAAATGCAGACTTAAAGCTTATATATGGAGGAACAGGTTAGGAAAAGCATGTGACAAAATGAAGTCTCAGTTAACTCAGTCTCAGGAGGCTTTAATAAATGGTATAGAAGCCGATAATAAATTTAAATAGTGACTGCAGTAACTTAAAACTCTGGAAACTATATTAATTTAAAAACACTTTTCAGAAAGGTATTTTAAAGCTTAAAGTGCGTAAGCACTACAACTTCAAAGGGAAATTATTTCCCTAGCTATTGTGGGTAGTTTTCTCCTCAACAGGGTGTTAATTGTTCTGCTTTTTCATATTGAACCTCCCTAACCCCCCAGCTCCTTCTCAGCTTTTCCCCCCAAAAGTTCTATTTCTCCCATTCATGTTTTCTGGGGAGAGGTGAAACCACTTCATGCCACCCAGCCCCGGGACACCTGCCCCTGTCCCGCTTCCCGGCCCTCCTGCCGTTCGCGCTGACTAAACGCGGCGGGGTGCAGGAGGGGACGCGCCGGTGAGTACGGACCTGCTCCCTGCTCCCACCCGGGCCGAAGCCGGCGGTCGGCGCAGCCGGTGGCACTCCGCGGGGAAACCGGCCCGCGGCTGCGGGCGGAAGCGGCGCGGCCCCGGCGCTCCGCACAGCGCCTGACGGAGCCGCGGCCGGCGGGAATCCAGTCCGGGTTTTGGTGCCGGGGACCGGCGGCGGCGAGGAAGGGCGAGCGGGAGCAGACCCCGTGCCGCGCCCGACAGCCGGAGCGGGCCGGGAGGGCAGGCCGGCGGAGGAAGAGGAGGGCGGCTGGAGCAGGTGGGCGAGCGCCGGGGCGGCCGCGCCGCCACCGGGCCCGCTTCGCCGCGCCCGCGGGCCCCCATGGCCTCGTCGCGCCCGCCGCACACACCCACCGCCGCCCCGCGGTGAGCGCCGCCGTCCCTGGGGCTCGGCGCTGCCGCTGCGCGCCCGCGGCGGGGCCGCTACCCGCAGCCGGGGCTGAGCGCGGCGGGAGGCGAGGCGGGCCGGGCCGGGCCGGGCCGGGCCGGGCGGAGGAGGAGGCACCATGCAGGCGCGGCGCTTGGCCAAGCGCTCCAGCATGGGCAGCCGGCGGCTGAGCTCGGGGCCGGTCGCCGCGCAGGCGGACGCGGGCCGGCTCCCCAAGCCCGAGAGCGCCTGGAGGCCGCCCCGGCGGGAGGGCTCCGCTGCGGCGCTGGAGGAGGAGGACGAAGACGAGGATGTGGTGGTGGAGGTAGAGGAGGAGGAGGAGGAAGAAGAGGGCGGCCTGGGGAGTCCCCCCCCAGCGGTGACCGGACACGGCAAGGGTCCCCCCCGCGGGAGCCTCAAGGTGCGTTCCCGGGTCGGGGGGGAGATGCGGGAGTGGGGCGGTAGCGGCAGCCGCCCGGCCCGTCCTGGCCCGGCCGATCTTGGTGCCGGTAGAGGGGTCCGGACCGGGGTGCCGGGCTGGCGGCGCGGGGCAGGCCGGTTCCCCGAGCCGGGCCGGGGGGCAGTCTCTGTCCCGCCTTGGCCGGGTGGCTTGCGGCTGTCCGCGGGCTGTCGGCCCGGCGGTCCCCGGCGCGGCGCGGTGCTGCGGGGGGCAGTGCGGACGGGCCTGTGCTCAACAAGTCCCAGGGGAAGCGGGTGTCCGGTGCGGGCCGTCCCGGGAGCTCCGGAGATGGGCGGCGGGTAGGGGGGAGGGCGGCGCGGGCAGCTGCGCGGCTCAGAGGCGGCGTGCCTAGGGAGTCACCGGTGTCTGGAGCAGTTCGAGTACCGGACGTGAAGGCTTTCCTGGGCAAAGTGCGGGGCTGCTGAGGGGGTGGAGGATGTGCAACCTGGCCGTTTGCCATGGGGGAGGTTTTAAAGGTTCCAGTCGTGCCCACCGGGTGTGTGGCGTTCGGGGAGGGTGGCCTGGTGAGGAGACATGGATGGGCGGCGAGTGAGAAGTTTCTGAACGCAGCAGCACTGTGCAGAGGCCCGAGTGTGATCGGGCTGTCCGCTGAGTTTGGTGCATTTTGGAGGAACCTGCTGAGCACAGTCGCCAGCTGAGATCCTGCAGACTAGGCCGTATTTTATCATGATGGGTTTTCTGTAACTATTTTTCTCTTGGGATAACCTGGATAGTAGGGTTAAGTTTGTGTGTAGGTAGGTCTGTGGAGGATTTAGGTGATAGTTGTGCACTGGGTAATGGAAAATAAATGTGCATAAAAGTTTAAAGGGTGTCCATGTGGATTTAACTGTTTTGGTGTTTGTTTTTTTTTCAAGGTAGATGATGATCCTTACTTAACAAGAGCTAGGTTTGTTCAGCCTTGAGAAAAGATGGCTCAGGGGAGCCCTTGTCACCATGTTCCAGTTTTTAAAGGGTGGCTGCAAAGAAGGCAGAGACGCCTTTTTTACAAGGAGTCACATAGAAAAGATGGGTAATGGGCACAAGTGACTCCTGGGGAGATTCTGGCTGGGCACAGGAGGAAAATTTTCAACAATGAGAACAACAAGCCATTGAAATAATCTCCCCAGGGACATGGTGGATTCCCCAGCACTGGACACTTAAGATTCGGCTGGATAGGGAACTGGGACATCTAGTTGAGGTCATGCTTTGCTTAGACAGGTTGGACCAGATGATCCTTGTGGTCCCTTTCAACCTGGTATTCTATGATTCCTTGGTTCTATGAAGAGATCAGGGTTGGCCTAGTAGTACTGCTATCTCATAAAAAGGAAAAAAAACCCACAAAACCAAACAAAACTGAAACCAACCAACCAACAGAAAAATCCCTAAAGTAAAGCAGCAGCAAAATACAAGTTATCCCCATATTGTTTCAGAACAAGCTTGTTATGGCAGTGGCAGGATAAATGCCCCAGTTGGGTTGCTGTAACCTGTGCAGGTAGCTCTTCAGTGAGTCTGTCAAAGGCCATGAGATGTGGTTATGGTCTGCCTGTGTCAAACTATCCATGCTGAGGCCTGAAAGGCTGGGACAATTATGTTGCTACAAAACCTTTTGACACTTTACTGTTAGCCTAAGGATGAAGGGCACCGAAATGGGCTTCTTGTTCCATCAGTCTTCCCATTGTGTGGAAATGCTAGGTGGTAAAGGAGGCTTAGAGAAACTTCCCATGTGTACCTAATAGGAAAAAAGTATGAAATTATCAAATGGAGCATAATAATATGAAATATCAACTGGATTACGTTGGTATAATCTGCATTTAACATGGATTATCGGAGTGTACTGTTCTCTTTGTCAGCCCTCAACATGCCTTTGAAGAGTTATGTGTGTATATATATGTATATATATATATATATATATATATATCTTTCTACTGCTGTAACAAACTTTCCTGAAGCAATATGGGGATAACTTGTACTTCCACTGCTGCTTTACTTTAGGTATTTTTCTGTTGGTTGTTTGGTTTCAGTTTTGTTTGGTTTTGTTTTTTTTTTTCCCTTTTTATGAGATTACAGGGAAGACCCCAACAAGAGCATAGCAGTACTACTAGGCCAACCCTGATCTCTGTTAATACATATATTAAAGGTTGCTGGTATTTCTGCTTTGCACTTAAGACTATATGTGCATATTAGAACATTGCGCTTGCCTGTATTTACTTCGCTGGACAGCGAATCTGCCTCATAGATGAGTAATGTATGTTGAGATACTTCTGGTGTACCTAATAAACTCTCAAGTCATCTTTGGTTAACAGGTGCAGGTATTTACCCTCTTTAGGTGAATATAATCATCATGACCTGCTTGGATTTTGTTTTCACTGTGTATACTTTTGAGTACTATAAAATAAGAAAACTGTTAAAATTTAGTATTTTAAAGAAATTGTCTTTGGTTTCTGTACATTTCTCTAGGGGTTGTTAGTGTGGAAGTACATAAAGTTTAAAGGTTCTTCCAAGTAATTTTAAAGCAGCAGATTAATCTTGATTGAAGTTGGCATAAAATGAATGCAGAGGTCCACCTGCAGAGCTGCAGGAGAGTAATAGGACTAGCATGATCTGGCTGTGGTTTGTCAAACAGTATTCCTGCCAGATGGAGAGCTGGCATGGAGTTAGCAGTGTTTGACTCCTGTGCCTGGCCTTCCAAATTGGGGTCTGGGTGCAAAGGGAAATGACAGGTTGTCCAGTGCTCAGAGAGGGCATAAATGATTGCAGCATTCAGTACTCTTCAGAACAAGAGATGTCCTGAAGAGCTTCAGAATTTAATCACACTTGAAAGCAATATGGTCTGGGTGCTGGTTTTACAGTATACGCTATCCAGATAATGCAATTAAAGAACCGGCATGCAATGGTTTGGGGTGTGGTATTGATACAGGTGATGCGCACATGCACTAAATGTCTGTGCCCTTGGGTGGAACAGAATTTTAAAGCTAGAGGTTTCATGGGCTCCTCACAAAGTCACTTCCATGAAGCGCCCATATGTAGATGAATGCATCATAGGGCCTGCAAGGGAATTAATATTTTTTTTGAAGTATCTGAGAATAGTTAAGATGAAGAAAGTACAAGCACCATCAGGTCACAGCTGTGTTGCCTCCACCAGAAAGAAGTACACGGTGTTGGTTGCACCACTGGTAGTCTGATTTTGACCCTTACTTTTAAGCATGAGCATAGAGAGGAAGAAGTACTTTATAAAGACAAATTGTACTTCTCCAGTATCTAAAGCCTTGGAAGGAGAGAACAGATAACAACATGAAAGTGGGTAAGAGAGACTGTTGGTCATGGGAAAGATACAAAGTTTGCTTCTTTATATTGCTGTAAACACATAGATGTCCAGGTGGAGAACACTGGAGAAAACTTTTGTTGCTCTCCTTCCCCCTGCTATTCTAACACGATGCTGGAAGAAGCATGACCATGCTGTGTGTAGCTGGTGGGAAATGGCAGAAGACAGCCAGAGAGTCTTTCAGAGCCTGTAAAGCTTTGTTGAGATGTGCTGGGATTTCTTACTGTGTCAGATGCTAGTTCATTCATCTGCATAGGGAAACAAATAACACTAATGTGCCGATTATACAGACATATTTTGCACATGAAACTCTATCTGTGCAACCCATATTGCTGCTTTAGCTACAGCTAGATTTCCAGCCATTTGAAATTATATGAAAAAGGGTAAATAGCCTAATTACCAGTACTTAGTCTTGAAACGTGGATTAATTTGCAGTCCTGTTTATTTCATCTTTTGTATGGAGCTTGATTTAGATACCACAAGCAGCCACATTAGTACCATGCTGAGGTTAATTCATTCCATGGAAACTGCTGGGTTTGGTGATATGGAGAGAAGGTTTTGAAGTAGGGTCCGTCAGTGGTCTGCGATACTGAGTTTATCTGGTACTTATGAGCAAACCCCAGTGCAAGTAGCAGAAATACACTAATTTGCCTGTAAGCCACTGGAGCGCTGTGATTGAGGATTTGGGCTGGTAATGGCATGGGCTTGTGATAACTTGCCAGCATGTTGCAGTGTTTTCTCTACTGTTATAAATAGTAAAGGAATTGGTGCTTTCTTCTGTTTAGCCCAGGTGAGCTGCCACTTCATGTCCAATGCAGTTGCTGTCTGCAGGTTCAGAGTACGGATGCAGGATGTTTCTAACCTAGCTGACTATGGGGACTGCTCCTGTTCCTCAGGCATTATGTTGCCATGGTCTCTGCTCTTACCTTACCATATGCACACATGAAATTACCCATTCCAGATATTATCTTGCGTGTGAGCACTTCTTGGTAGTTCAGAAGGATGAATTTCCTGCAAATGGATTTGTTCCTGCAGATACGCAGCTCCCAGAATCATGGGAAATTAGCCGATGAAGAGTCCGGAAACTAAAGGCCCAGAGAGCTGTGCTGCGATGCAGGAGGAATATGAAAGCCCAAGCTGCATAAGCAAGATGTCAACTTCATGAACATTGGGCTCAGTTTTTCCCACCTTGCTAAGAGGAATTTGCAACAACTACAAAGTACAGAGCACATGCAAGTCTGTGCCAGAGGTTTCAGAAGGGGGGTGGTAGGTGCTGGTAGGGGTCTAGGTTAATCCAGGAAAAAAATATGCTTTTGGACATTTTTGTGGTTTGGTTTGTTTTGGGTTGGATATTTTTATTTTTTATTTTTATTTTTTTTAAGGTAGAGACATCTGTGTAATATATAGGATGTAGAAGAATCGTCAGAGTTTGGTAGAAATCAGTTGCTTATTACTTACATGAGTTGCTTGGCTGGATTGAATTCACTCTGCTCCTTTGGTCTTTCTATCTGCATTTTAAAGCCAGGTGTGAATTCATTGTTGTCCTTTCAATCAGACTTTCAGCTTCAGCTTTACTGTTTGAATGGACTACAGACTCGTCTTGGCCAAAGCATACTTTCTGGTTTTTGCTTGATTATCGAAGTGCTATTTAATTTAGCTTGTGTGTGTGTGTGCAAATACATTTTAACAGGCAACTTGCAAAATGCAGACTTCAAGTACCAGATTTGCTTAGTGGTAGAGAAATCTCTAAGGCGCATTAGGATCTTGCATGCTAACCTAAGAGTAAACTGAAATGTTTCCTCTCAGACTAATAATGGTATATTTTTATAAATACTGGTAGTTATTATAACACCAGCACTCATGTTCTCATCTTGGATCCTGTTAGTCTAGGCTGCATACAAACTCAGAGCAAGCATGATCTTGCTCTACCCTCTTCTGCGAAGTTGAAGAGTAACACAAGAGATAATAAATGGATACTGGTGGACTCTGGGGAACAACTAAAAGGGGAGACAAGAGAGGTAGATGAATACCAGCAGTTTAGCCATGTTTTTGTAAGAAGATAAACTGAATTAATTTTTAAATTTCAGACTTCATTTTGTTTCTTATAGACCTTGAGTGAAAACCTGGCTGGTGGAGTCCTTGTGGAAACCGCACAACTAGACCTGGGATTTCTTTTTTCTTATTAAAATTTTTAAAAAGTTGATACGTCGCGTGGATTACTGGGGTAGAGCTGAGGGTCTTGGGCTTGCAAGATGTTTTTTTTTCTTAACTCTGCCATAATAAAGAATGAATGGGAGTAATTTGCTGAGGATCTTTGATGTAATTTGTTGTTGTTTGTTAGACACAGAGCAAGCATAACCACTTTTCCCCTAAAAGGAACTGTATTACAAAACTGTAACTGTGTGAGAATAAAGAGGTGCAGTGTAGCCATGAACAGTTTTGATCCTTATTTGCTAGACTGTTTTCAATCTAGAATGAGTTCAGTTGAGAATGATCAGTTGGCTGCCTTCAGATATGCAGTCTGTGCTGGTGGGTGGAGATGTGCTGCTCAGTCTTTATCACAGAATGGTTGAAGTGAGAAGGGACCTCTGGGGGTTACCTAGTCTAACCCTCCTGCCCAAGCAGGACCACCAAGAGCCAGTGACACAGGAACATGTCCACTTGGTTTTGGAATATTCCCAAGGATGGAGACTCCACAGCCTGAGCCAGTGCTCGGTCACCCTCACAAGTGAGAAAGTGTTTCCTGATGTTCAGAGGGAACCTCCTATGTTTCATTGCATGTCCATTGCCTCTGTTCCTGTCACTGGGCACCACTGAGAAGAACCCAGTCCTGTCTTCTTTGTACCCTCCCTTCAGGTATTTATAGACATTTGTAAGATCCCCCTGAGCCGCCTTTTCTTCAGGCTGAACAGCCCCAGCTCACTCAGCCTCTCCTTATAGGATTGATGTTTCAGCCCTTTCATTGTCCTGGTGGCCCTTTACTGGCCTCTCTCCAGTATGTCCCTGTCTCTCCTGTGTTGGGATCTCAGTACTGGATGCAGCACTCCAGGTGTGGCCTCACTAGTGCTGAGCAGAATCACAGCCCTTCACTTCCTGTCAGAAGTTTTGTCTGGTGCAGCACGGGTCACCATTCACCTTCTTTCTACAAGTGCAAATTGCAAGTTCACCTTGGTGTCTACTAGAACCTCAGGGCCTTTTCTGCAAAACTGCTTTCCAGCTGGGTAGTCCCTAGGATATACTGGTGCCTAGGCTTGTTCCTCCCCAGGTACAGGACTTTACATTTCTACTTGTTGAACTTTATGAGGTTCATGTTGGCTCTTTTATCTGTCAAGGCTTCTCTTGATGGCTGTGTGACTGTCTGGTATATCAGTCACTCCTCCCACTTTTGTGTCATCTGCAAACTTGCCGAGGATACACTCCTCCTCATCACCCAAATCAGTAACAAAGATTTTGAACAGGGCTGGATGTGGTATTGACTCTTGGGGTACACCACCATTTACCATTTACCACTTTGTGCTGCTGATCAGCACCCTCTTGGCCTGTCCATTCAGCCAGGTTCCAACCCATTTCACTGCCTGCTTATTCAGTCCATACATCAACACCTGATATATAAAAATGTTTTGGGAGATGGCATCAAAAGCCTGCCTGAAGTCTAGATAGAAAATATCCACTGCTCTCCCTTCATCTACCAGGCCAGTCATTTTGTCCTAGAAGTTCATCAGGCTGGCCAAGCATGAGTTCCCCCTGGTGAAGCCATGCTGACTACTCACGATGCTTTTCTTGTCTTTCATATGCCTGGAAATGGTGTGTTGGATTAGCAGCTCAGTCATGTTCCTGGGAATCAATGTGAGGCTGACCAGCCTGTAGATCCTTGGGTTCTCCTTGAAGATAGAAGTGGTATTGTTTTGCATCTGAAAGCTAAGTATTGAGAAAGTGCTTTTCATGGTCTGGTAATTAACATTTGTAATGTGTCTTATGACAAGTGTGGACGAACAGATCATTTGTGCCTTTTCTGACCCTGTGCTCTTCCAACCTTGCTTTTGACCCAAGGTTACAGAGAAGCCTAACAGTCCTGTAGATAAGCTTTGCACTCTTGAGGCCTACTCTGTGTTTTCCCAGTGCTAGATTAACGATTTCAGTGGTATGAGAGCACCAAAGAGATCTTAGCAGACTGTGGGATAAAGCTGTGCCACTTGGCCATCTCGAAGGTGGGAGCTTTGCTGCTTGGGCATGCACTGGTCTTTGTTGGTGTCTGCTCTGTAAACACTGCTGTAGCTTGAGCAATGATGCTTTTTTATATTATTTATTTTTCCCTCAGAATGAGAGTGGTTTATAGTTGGCTTTATAATACTTCCAAGTGACTTACTGAATTGCTTATTTCTAAAAATGATGAGCAGCTTGACCATTCCTGCTGCTTGAGGCCAGCCCAAATACTACAGAAGGGTGGTAGGCTAAGAGAGAAACTCTTATTAGTGTCTTTGTTTATTTGCTGAAATGAAACAGGAAATACAGAGTGAGTAGAAAGAGCTCATATGGTGACCAGCTTCAATTTCATGAACTTGTGCTGCTGTTTTTCACTGTAGTATGTTGCCGAGCAGAGCATGTAGGAATTTAATGTTATCGCTGTTACTGAACAGTCTGTGATGGGATCACTTTCACTGCTCTGGCACCTTGCCAAACTTTCAAAAATGACGATTGCATTGACATTTGTCTCATTGTATTGAAAAGTACATGTGTGGGTGGTATTTGTTGTTTGACAACAAAACTAATGAAGACAGGAAACTGAACAACTTCTGTTGCCTGAACTTCGCATAAAAATACAGATCTTTTTATTGATGCTTTTCCAAAACAGAAAGGATCAGATTTCCATGAAATCCTGGCCCAGCTGAAGTTGTAGTGCTCCTCTGGCTTTCAGAGCTGTATAGAAAAAGCAGAAAAATGAGAAACAGTGGGAAACACTTGCAGCAAAGAGTCTGTAGAACCTGTAACTTCAATAAGGTGACTCAAGGAAGGGCTTGTCAATTATCTTAATAGTGCAGAGGAAAAGATGGGATATCGCAGCTAAGGCATTCATAGAGAGGGAAAGGAAGGCAAGAAAAGGAGCAAGCCTTCCTCCTTTGGAGGACAGCAGCTATATGGTTGTTCGGGTTCTTTGTGAAGACCCTTCTGCCATGCAATGTGGTTACATCCCTATAGTAGTTTAATAGAGGGCTGGTTTCTGGCGTGGCTGAGGAGGAAGAGATCATGTTTGGCCTCTGCAGGTTTCTGCTAGTGTTACTCCATTGCTTCCAGGGATAAGGAGATGAAACTCTGTGGTATTACTCTGCTTAGTCAGATCCCAAAATAAACTCTTTTTTTGGCATCTCTCCCACTCTGAACAGGAAAACTGCTAAATTTTTTTGTCTGGAGCCAAACATAGACTTGGGAGAATCTCGTGTCTGAGTGCAATGCTCCTTGCTTGTTCATCTCCTCTGAATGACCATGCTTTCTACTTCCAGGCTTGGAATCAATTAGAGGAGATAAGGATGTGTGCTTGGTTCTGATCTTGTAATAGTTCCTCCAGGCTCTCAGCTTCAGGGATCAGCACTGCCCCTTTAAGCTGTCATTCACAGTGCCTATTTAATTCCAAAGTTACAACAGTTGGATGCATCTGTGAACTACCTTGATATAATTTCACTGAAATCCAATCGTGAAAAAGAAAACAAAAACAAATGAAAAAGAGCAAAGTCTCTTTATTCCCAGGATGTTAAGGTTTACATTTCAATAACCTTTTAAGAGATGTAGGATCTGCAGCATCTCATCTCAGCTGTCTGCTTCCAAAGTCAGACAATTGCTTCTGACCTTAGAAATCTCACACCCATCTGTACCTTATTTGCAAGAAGTCTTGAAAGTAAAGCTAATTTGTTTTTCTTTTCACTAGACATACTCCACTGTGTATCTCTGTCTAGGCAGAGGAGGGCTTTCAAATGCAGATGAACTGATCAAGTGTTTCTTACTGAGGAACAGTGAGTCAGCATTTCCAAAATTTTCTTCAAAGTGTGGGGAGTTCCCCACTGCCTCTTGCATGGTCTGGTTTTTTGGGAGCTCTGCTTGCTTGATCCTGAATAAGATGATAGAAGTGATGGTATTTCTCCGTTCTGCTTTGAGCTGCTTGCTGTCCTTAGTGTTCCCAACCCCCCAAGCAAATGAAAAGAGAAACAAGTAGATCTTCAGCAATGAACTCAAAATAGTAGAAATGAAAGATATTTTATTTGCACATGAAATTTGGTAAATAAAGACCAGATTGATATTTGTTTGTTTAATATGTCCATGAGATAGTCCATGCACGAGGATGGTAGAGTAGAACACCTGATTTGATGGCACTTACTAATTGCAGCTTGTAATTACAACCAGTAACGTAATAGAAATAAGAACAAAAAAGTTTGTTTGAACTTCCCTGCTACCCTGCATTGGCATGCTCTTTTTTATCTCCAATTCCAGGTCTTTTAAGTTTCCCCAGAGGTGGCCAGCAAACTCCAGGTGTATATTCCTCTTCTTCTGGCCTTCAGTGCTTGTTGTCCAGCCCAGGGCACATTTCCAGTCCCTCTCATGTCCTGTGCATGTCCGCGGCTAGCCTCAGTGGCACTGGGCACACCTCACACTGCTTTTGCAGCAGGAGAGGTGAGGGGAGCCACCTGCCTGGCAGTTCCCTTCCTGCTTGCACAGCCAGGCACGTAGGACACTGCAAGAAAATGTGATAATTGGTTTAGTTCATTCTAAACTCACTGTTTGTGAAACCAGTAATTGGGAAGGCAATTATGGGTGCCCGTTCCTGGCCAGCAAAGCCCTTTTTAGCCTGGTGGAGTACCTGAGTTCTTGATGGCGAGTGTGTTTAGAAAACCTTGAAGTGCAGCAACAGGACTGCTAAATGAAAAATGAACCCCTTTTTTTGCAACTGTGAACCTCCATTTTTCTTCTGTTTAAGGCTCTCCAAGACAGCTTCTTAATTTTTATATGTTCCTAGGCAGTGTGTTTCTCAGGAGCTTGTTTTATTTAAGAAAAGAAAAACAGCGCTGAAGGACTTACAGAGATGCCATGACCGTGGGCTGTCCTCCAGCTGAACCAGCTAGCTGGGTTCGCCGAGCAATGACTGCAAGTTATCCACTTGCATGTGCAGCATATACAGAACACAGAACAAGGAGTTATTTCTGTGAGACTTAAACATTGCAAGCAAATTTTGTAGATGCACACATTCAATAAGTAATATTTTTATTTGCTTCTAATTGGTGTCTGATTATCTTAGATGACATGTCATGTACTTTTCTGCAAGGAATTTGCCATGGGTGTATATGGGATGAGAAAGGAAGTTGCTATGCTTTCACATCTTCATCCCTTCATGTTCATATTGTAGAGAGAGAAGGGCTCAAATATCTCTGAATCATTTTTGTTTAGACCTGACAACAGTGTATGGGAAGGACTGTAGCTTCCCAGTGTACCTCACTGTCTCTCCCTGTAATCTCAGTAACACCTCTCTGTCTAGTTATAATAACACATGTGCTTCTTGTGCCAGTCAGTGAAGAATTTCAAATGTCACAAGTTGGTAATTGTGTATTTGGCATTCAACAGGTATCTTTATGCGTACTGAATTTCACATGTGGGACTGAAAGTTTCTGTCATTCATCTGGATAGATGCTGTATATTTCAGTAGCACCTTAGGCTGGTACTGGGGCACATGGTTTTTGGAAATAAGTTGTATTTAGCTGCATAAACACTGTCAAACACCTCATGATGAAAAGGGTTGAAGTTTCTAGCTGACTCCAGTTCTTCGTGCCTTACACCGTATTGTGGATCCAGGCAACATAAATGTTTAAATTTGTATTTTAATAACTAGGAAATATATTCTATGGGTGGTTTCGTATATTCAGTCAAATGATGAAGATAGGGACTTTGTCCTAGCCTGGTTGAAAATAAATACTACATTACTATACATTAGTGCATACTATACATTATAAAGAAGTCTTACAATGACCTTAAAACACATTATCTTCCGTATTGTTAGAGAGCAGCAGTTTACAAATGCTTAGAGTGGTTAGATTGACATGGTTTATGTGTAATAAGCAACTGCCGGTGAAGCGAGTAATTAAATGCAAAGTATACTCGAAAATGTAATAATACATTGAAATTCAGGGCAGATTATTTCCAAGCATCATTACGAGAATCTGTCTTATCTCTTTGTATTCCAGTATGAATAGAGATTTCTGGCAAAATGGAAATGCAGTGCATTCTTTCCTTCCAGTGAGGACGCCGTTTGGGGATGGGAAAAATGAGAGCCTTTTTACAGAAAAAAACTCTGTTACGGGAACTTGAACTGGAAATACTGTATAAAGTAGTAAGAATAAACAAAAACATTTGTCCATCTGTGGATTTAATTTAAATATTTTTTACTTGCGTGATGTTATCTTGGTAATAAGTTCAGTCTTTCTCATTGCTGCTTGTCATGTTTTGCTGTGAACTTTACTCCTGATTTCTTTCTTGTTCAGAAACGTGGCTTATCCCTGTCCCTAGAGCATAGTCTAGCTGTTCAGGCTGGCCTGAAAAGATCCTTGCAGTTATTAAGCTCTTCTTTTGGCTGAACATTTAAAACGTGTATCATGTTAAATATACACATTTAATTATTGTTTTACGTTAATACACTAGGCTGGAATATATTGATTCCTTCTTTTGCTTTTTTTTTTTGAGCTGCATATTTGCTCTGTAGTGGATAAAAATATTGCAAAAGCCTTGTTTAAAAAGAAAAAAAATAAAATCTTGTGGCTTTTGTTTTCTTAACAGATGGAAGGTTTATTGGCAGTCCCTAACATTTAGCATGCTTACATCTATTTCGGAAAACGGAAAGAGTTGGTCACAAAGTCAGACCGAAAAAATTGTTTATACAAACCAACAGTTATCCAGCACATTGGCTGATGCTAAATTGGCTTGTAGCTATTGGTGTTTTTTTAATGGGTGTTTAATCAGAAGAGTTTTTTGGATAGAATTAGACCAACTGGTTACATAGTAGATCATATGGAAATCATAAATCCTTATCCTGAACTGTGTCTCTTTAACAGTTACATGGTGTTACTATTGTACGTAGGCTGAGGACTCACAATTCCTAGAATGGTTTGGGCTGCAAGTGACCTTAAGTTCTGACCCCCTTGCCATGGGCAGGGACACCTTCCACTAGACCAGGTTGCTCCAAGCCCTGTCCAACCTGTCCTTGAACACTGCCAGGGATGGGGCAGCCACAGCTTCTCTGGGCAACCTGTTCCAATGCCTCACCACCCTCACGGTGAACTATTTCTCCCTAGTATCTAACCTAAATCTCCTCTATGTCAGTTTACAAACATTCCCCCTTGTCCTATCACTACATGCCCTTCTAAAAAGTCCCTCTCTGGCTTTCTTGTAGGCCTCTTTAGGTACTGGAAGGATGCTTACAGGGTTTCCCTGGAGTCTCTTCTCCAGGCTGAACAAGCCTAACTCTCTCAGCCTGTCTTCACAGGAGACGTGCTCTAGCCCTCTCATCATCTTCATGGCTCTCCACTCTGTGACCCAGCTTGTGCATTTGAAGAAGTTTTTGACGTTTGCACTATTAGGTGTTGAAAAGTCAGAGGAGAGTGGGTGGGAAGGCTGGTGATTGCTGGAAAAGCAGTGGAACAAGTAAAGCCAGATCAGCCCCCAAGTACGGGGCAGTGCCAGAGCAGAGCTCCAGCAGGAAAGGTGCAGGTAATACTGAGCTGTTGTTTCCAAGCAGAGACGTATCAAAAGTTTCCCTTGCCCAAGTGGTTATGGAGGGAAGTTGTCAAAGGCAGATGAGGGTAGCTGCAGACAGAAACAAAGCTAGTTTTTAAAATTTGGACGTAGTTTGTAACTCCTGTTTCTGCGACTGAACTTCCAAGTGATGTCAGTTGCCTGAGGCCAGGTTGCAAATGACTCCGTTGAAAGTAAGTTTAAGGTTGCTGATGGCTTGAGGGTGAAAATATGCAATGAATTGCATAGAAAAACTGTTAGCCTATTGTGAAATGGTTTATATGAGTGAAAATCCTAAGTGCATGGAAAAAATTGGATGTGTTTTTATCAGCAGTTGATGCTGAAGGCAGTAAGGTGGCAAATACAGAGATGTAAGAAAAGCCAGACCAGAAGGGAACAGCCTAAAAATGGAGTTTGAGAAGAACGGAGGAGAGAAATGTGAAGTGTTTGGAGTAAGCTGAAATAAATTGAAGTTGCAGTGTTAACATCTGGCTGTCTGCAAGACGGGCAGCTTCTCCTTGGACTAGACCTTCCACAAAATTTCTGATGAAACATGCTATGGACTTAGAGGACCACTACAAGCCTCAGAGTGTTTAAAAGAATGTCAAGGATCTGTCAGGGGAAAAATAAGAATTCCTGATTGGTTATTGCAGAACAGTTATCGGGAAAAATATGTTGAAAATTGTCCATGTTTTCCAGAACTGTGAGAGATGTTGAAGCAGACCTTGAAAGCAGCAGGGTCCTGATGGTTGGTCAGTGTGTTTGCCAAGAAGTGATCAATCTGCGGCCTTTGGCACTCTGCACATCAATGTCTGCTTGTATAGGTGGTTGGGTTTCCAGCAAAAGACCCTGTATCCTTCAATTTAGGGCAGGTGTCTCAGGTGGAAATGGCTCCTGTAGACATGGATGAATTAAACAAGAAAAATTGCCTGTAGAGCAGGAGAATGCCACAGGAGAGTGGCCCCCAAGGGAAGCTCATGGCTTTCTCTCGTGATCACCTGCTTTTGAAGCAGAAAAGATTCTTTATCCGCAGTTGCTCTCAAGGGAAAGTTTAGAAGCAGGTTAATATTTCCAAACATCTTTTGAAAACTGAAGGAGCAGAAGAGAGTCTAAGCATTGGATTTGGTCTTCTGCTCTTTCTGGCCATTTTAGCCAGCAGACCTGGGACTGTGTCAACCTAAGCACTTGCTTCTGTGGTTTTAGTCATTCCTCACTTCTGTACGCTTGCTTGGGGCTGGCTGTTCATTATGGCATATTGACATATGAAAATGAAGCTGTTATTTGACTATATTTGAACTGTATGTGAATAGTTTTGACATATATGAATAGGTTATCTGGTATCACAGTGCAAGTATTCTGCTATTTACGGTTAGGTTTTATTTGTACAGCTGCAGTCTGAGAACCTTTTGTCATCACTGTTTAGGTCTGTAAAGAAAACTTGATAGTGTATGGCACAGTATGTTTGCTGAAACTAAATAAAATATTATAGTTCCATAAATTGAGGAGGTTTTTGTTGTTTTGTTGGGTTTTTTGTGCTTTGTTTTTTGTTTGTTTGTTTTTTTTTTCCTTTGGTAAAATCATGGATTTATTGGGTTAAAAAAAAAATTAAATCATCCTGATGAATACTGTGTTCAGTCTGGCATTGAAGGGTAGGGAATAAGGGAGGCTGCCCCTGTACTCTCAAGGCCTTCTCCACTACGGGTGGTGCAGAGCAAGGAGGAAACTGCTGGGTCCTGCCTCATACATGTGCACACCAGCACCCTGCCATGCACAGCACATGTAGCTGCTCATGCCCTGCTCAGCACCATCCTCTGCACTGGATAAGGTGGAAACCCTAGGGAGGGAGAAAATGATGCGTGGTTATGCAATGCAAGACCATATGGCAATGGAATGGATAGAATTCGAGTCTTATATGTACCTTCATTTGTATTATATAATTTCTAGGGGCTTGATATCGGAATGTGGCTATTCTCAGGTTTTGGGGGGTGTTTTTTGCTTTAGTGCATCACTTCTAAGTCAATTCTGTTGAAAATTGAAGGGAACTCAGCATCTGCTAAGATCCTCAGACCCTAAAAAACGGGCTTACTGTAAACCTAAGAATTTTTTTATAAAATAATCCTTAAATCAGAATTAAATTTATGTTATTTATACATCTTCTCCTAATTCTGTGTGGTCACATGCTGATTGTTTTGTCTTCCAGGCAGATTTTCTTGGTAATGTGTCATCTATTTGTGCGTGAAGATGTGCAAAATGACTAATTCTTTCTACTATTTACATTCATAAAGGAACAATTCTAGTTTTGTTCTTTAAGCAATGTCTAAAAGCCTTTCTCTGGAAACACTAGAGTAAGGCAATTGGTCTGAAGTATTTATACGTTAGCAGTGTTGCATAGTTTACTGAATGAAACAAAATTACCTTGGCAAGGTTGTCTTTCCCATGAATTTAAAATTGCTTGTGCTGTTTTTATACCTGCCAAGGTCTGAAAGCTATGAACAGGGAGGTATGTGGAGAGAGGATTATTTTTTTATGTATTTTTATGTGTAAACATATACACATATATTGATTAACGTTTTGGATGATGAAAAGGAGTACAGGGGAAGCGTTTACATAGGGATTTTCAGCTTATTGGTGGGGGTACTTTCTGAGAGCAACACATCCTCGATCTCTCCACTGTAAAGATCAGCAATAATTTACAGGCATCTACAAATACAGTTTGCAAGTCCTAGGTGTCTGGACTTCTCCAAGATGGTGCATGTGTCGTGGAAGTACCTCTGCTCATGGTGGGACAAGCATCTATTTTGTTGGGTTGTATTTTGTGTGGCTGTTTGGGTTGCCTCCCTGGTGCATCTCTTGGACTTACCACAAGTTAGCAGTTAAAGCTCCTGGTCTTAAAAGCACAGATATCTAGAAATAACTCTATTAGTGGGTGTTTCTGGCAGGCAGGTACATGAGGAAGCTAGCAAGCTGAGGGTCTGGGGGAGTTTGGCTACTGTACAGCAGAATGAGAGACTTGCGACAGTCTGCGAGATAGTCTGTCCGTGTGACCTATCTCAGCATAGTTGGCCAGGGAATGGCATTCCAGAGAAAAGTTTAGGTCCTGGGCTTTATTCTGCTTGCTGGGAAGACGGAGTGTCTTGGTTCTGTTGGTTTTCCATGCTCTTCACTGCAACCTTGCAAGAGTTCGGTTTATAAACACCAATGCATTGTATTCTGGAGAGGTAGTGTATTTGTTAAGATACCTGTTTACTAAGGAAGTCTCTGCTTATGGGAAGCAGCAGACCTGAAGATCTGGGAAGTGCTGGCAGCCAAAGAGACAACCTGACACTGCTTCTGTCTGTGTCTGTGCTCCTCATTGCTGGATGGGCTCCACATGGAGATCCAGACGGCATAACTTCCTCCCCTTTGCCTTCTGGCACCTGAGTTGGATCATAGTGAATAATTTTTCTGCTCTTGGAGAAACCCTTATTTACAAATGCAGCTGTTAAAGAATCCAGTAAGTGACTGGCAGAAGAGCTTTGCTTTCTTTATTGCCTTTTATCTGGATTCTGATTTTTTTCCTGGAATTTTAGGAGGAGGGCAGCTGGCATTTATTTAGTGTAGTTACGCAGCACAGATGTGTATACATTTAATGTATATGTTCTGTGGTTTCTGATACTTCAAATACCTTTTTGATTTAACAGTAAGAGGTAACTACTTGCTTTATCAAATGGAAAATAATTGCTTATTTTTCTGCATAGTCTTCAACACTGTTGAGAAATTAATGGCAGGTTTAGACTTTATGAAGGGCAAAGAAATGGTATTCTCTGATTCAAACTATTTAGAAGTAAATGCCTGTGGGTATTGGGTCATGTGTCGTGCCCCCCGCTTCCCCCTCCCCCCCCCCCCTTACATTTTGGGAGAATTAGAGGAAAATTTAATAATTGCTTTCAATTTTGCAGGCAGCCAGCATCAAGCGTGAAATGACCTTTCCTGCATTTCAACAGGAGGATGTAAAATACGACGTCAGTCAAAAACTGCCAGACCAACAGTTTCTCCTGTTCACCACAAAGGAGGAAGATTTAAAAACAGCAGAGACCAAAAAACCAAACAGAGCTCACGAGTATGAGAAGGAAAACACTCGTTCTGTTTGTCTTCTGGAGCAGAAGCGCAAGGTTGTTTCTTCAAATATTGATGTGCCTCCAGCAAGGTAAGGACAGTTGGGTTTTTTTTGTGTTTTGTTTAACCTTTTTTTCTGCTTCCGTTTTAATGTTTTGTTTTTAGTGGGATGTTAGAGGTAAGTTTGGTAAGTAATACTGTGAAATAATAAGACAAGTATTTGTGTCCAAGCAGTCCAAAATCAAACACAACGCCACTATTTGAGAGATCAGCTAGAAAACTGAAAGCAGTACTAGCAGAAACTGAGGCCATCTGTAGTGTAGGACTTTGTATTGCTTTTGCAATGTTTTTGCCTTTAGAATGTGATGCAGCTGAGTTACTCTCAGAAGAGGACATGTCTTAACAGAAAGAGATTGTTGACCCAGCTTGACCCCAAGATGTAATCTTCTAAATTAGACACAGAATCATCCTACCTGATACCATTTTTTTAATTATTATTTTTTAGTATCATATCTACAACCGCTTTATAGTCATGGATGTGACTTACACTGCATAGAGGGAATGTGGTATCTTAAGTTCCATTACATCCTGGTATAGGCATACAGCTGTGTTATAATATTGAGAATCTCAGTAATCTAAAGAATCTTGCGTTTTGGGGAAGGACTTCACTGCTTTGAGAAAGAAAAGGAATGACTCCTAGGAAATGCTGAACATTAGTATAAAAAAACCCATATCCGGTAATGCTAAACAGACTCACTTCTATTCACGGTGGGGAAAATGACAACAAATTGGGTATTCTATTTTGCAAGATAACAAGCACTGTTTCTTTTTGTTATTCATGATTTGGTGTTGCCATCAGTCTATCTGCAGAGATTTGTTTTCCTTAACTTGCCTGGTAAATTGACTTGCACATGGTATTCAGTGAAACACCTTCTGAGTTTATATTGTCACTTAAAAAATACTGGATGCTTTGTTGTTTTTTGTTTGCTTGCTGTCTAAAAACCAACATAAACCAGCAGGTTCTGCCACATTACCCAGAACAGGATGACTGTCATTTTCCTCTTGCTTTCATAGATGACACTTGTGAAAACCACAAAGTTCATGAGCATTTTGACACCATTTTTCCCCCCATATATATATCTAGTAAAAAGCTGTGCATTTAAAACTTGAATATGTTAGGATACTTCCTTGAGATTTTCACCAGTAATTAACCCTGTAATGGCTGAGTGCCTTTCACAGTTATCCTTATGTGTCTCTAAGCAAGTAGGAGCGTCAGAAAATTCAGGTTCACAGGGACCTCAGGAAATCACCTAGTCCAACTTCCTGCTTGAACCGCATATTAGAATTTCCATTTTACAATTCAGGTGGCTGAAGTATGGGATTTAAGTGCCTTTTTGCGTGGCTTCATGCAGATAATGCTCTTCAAGAAGCGGTTGATCTCTGCTTTCCTGTAACTGTAAAATATCCATCCTTGGAGGGATGGATGTTTTTTCCCAAACAGGGTGAAAAATAGGATGAATAAATATCTTTAATGCCTTTTTAAGACTAATTGTGACACCAGTTGTGATCACAGGATACTTAAGATTTTAGGAAACAACTCAATTTCACATGTAAAGTTGTCTTCTAAAATTGTTCTTTGTTTCCATATTTTGTTTGGAACAGAAAAATGAACATATTATGTTGTTGCATATTTTCAGACATACAGGTTGAACTGCTACATTAGCAGAATTAGAAAATGAAGTAGAAAACAAACCTGGAGTCTAGATTGAATAGCATGATAAACATTTCTGTCACTCTTGCTACAGTTTTGCAGACAAGTTTAAGTTTCACTTTTAATCTGAGGTGAGATATTGGGCCATTTGTCCACACATTCAATACATTTGATGTTCTCCTGCCTCATTAGAAGCCACTTCCACTCTTCTGTCTAGGACTGTTTTGATGGAGTTGCGTGTTTCCTAGAGGCACATTCCTTCTCCCTTCGCCTCCTGGCAGGACTTGTTGGGTCGGCTGTCCTCTGCTCTGATGAGAACATCCATACGCCTTTTCAGATTTGTCATATCCAATTGTGGAAGGTCATCTTGAATTAATTAGATGATGTTTACAAAAACATGGAAGAAATAAGGGGTTTCATATGACCTTCAGTTTCTTATTGCTGCATTCGCCCTTTTTACAAAAAAAACCCCTCACAGCTATTGTTAATGAAGTAGAAAAATGCTGTGGAAATGAAGCTTGCTATTTATTGTTTTAAATCCTTAGTGGAGCTCAGGTTACCCACTTCTCTTCAGATGCCAAAGTAAAGGGTAACATTAAATTCTGCAGTATCCTACTAAACCCAGGACAATATGTGATTTTGAGACAGAAGGTTATCATACTGCAGAATCTTCATTAGCAAGGGCATATGAGTATCTCTATGAGACCTCTGAAAAACTGGCTGCAAAAGACTTGGTAGCATGGATGAGTATACTTCACTGACCACAAAATGAAACAAAGCCCATCATACCTTATCTGTTTTTTAAGGATCTCAATGAATAAGAATGAAAATCATTGTGAGGCACTGTATCCAAAATAACTAACAGTTCAGAAGGCACCAGCATAATAAATGTTCTTCTGAGGCATTCAGCCACAGGGCTTTCATTATTGCTTGCAGATTCTGAAATTTTAGAGATGTGAAAATAACTTAACCAAGTACCTGGTGTTTCAGGTGTGCTGAAATTACAGTAGGTGGAACTGTAGGGCAGGGACAGACTGGTGGCCCTCTTGAGTTCTCATGCTGGAGAAGAGGACACTAACGGGAACATGGACAGTTTAAAATATGTCAGTGATATATGGAGAGAAGGGGTAGGTCCATACTCAGTAACAGCCCAGCAGTTACATGCTTGCCTAGGGTGTGGTGTGCATTCAGGTTCTTCTGTTGTTGCATTTGGAGCAAGGATCTGAACAGGGGTCTTTGGTGTTCAAAGGAGGTATCGTAACCGTCAAAGTCCTGATGTATTCAAGATGCTTCATAGTGCAGCTCTTTAAAGTAATAGTGTCAGGCTAAATGTGGCAGACCCGAAAGAAATATTTTATTGCATGCAGGAGAATTTTAAGATCGAAATTAAATTGCTTTTTAAAGTTCATCGTTTACAATTTCTATTTAATTTTGAGAAAGTATTGCAGACCTTTCTCTCTGCATTATGAGCTGTACTGGAAGTGTCTTTTGGAGTAAAATAGGAGACCGTGACTTTTTTCTCACTGATTTTTGTGTTTGGGAATGCAAAAATGAAATGAGAGATTAGCAGCATTAAGTCTTTTCAGATTTCTTCATTTGGGCATTTTAAACAAATTTATATTGGAGTTCAGTAGCTTTCCTACTTCTGAAACTCAGATAAGCGTAAATGAAACTGTTCAGCTTGAGTAGACAAATTATTTAATATAATAAGAAAATTGGATTTCTTACTTGCCTTCCAAAGTTTTAATCTGTTGGTAGTTTTAGCACATGAAGGACTGCTGTCTTGGAGAAGGGGGTCTGACCACTCGACTATAAACTGCAATTCTCTTGAGAGTTGAGATATTATCTGTACAACAGAGGAGAGTACGCTTTAGACTGACCTCCAGTTCAAACATGAGCGATCAAACACAGCCCAGATCCCTAGGATCTGAGTAGTTAAAGCTCATTTACTAAAATGAGAGTGGTGTCCTGCAGACTAATCACCTTGTCTTGTGGGCAGAAGCAAGCACAGGTCTAGCAGTGCTCTTGGGCAGCTACATGCATAGAGGTCAGATGTAACCAAAGATGATGTTCCCAGTAGGCAGCAGTGTGGAGTTCACAGAGCTGTTTGCTCATTCGTATTTTCATCAGTTACTTACCATAACGCACACTTACTTCCAAAGCAAGTCAGCAAGAAAATGGGGAAAAGCCTGGACTGCTGATGTGGTGGGTGTGAGGGTATGAGACGTGATATAGGGACCCAGTGCAGGCCAGGCATACAGTGAATGACTTCTGCCTCTTGGAGGATGAGCTTGTAAGGGTGGGAGATGGAGAGCAAGGGATGAAATTTCCTTTTTTTTTTTTTCTTTTTTAATTGAAATATGAGGATAATTGTCAGGAAATTGTGACTGGTTTAAAGGTGCTTTTAGACAGAAGTGTTTCAACCACTCTTCAAAACTTTTATGCATTAGTGTCAGATGTGTTGTCCTTTTTGGGACTGGAAACACCTGAAAGGTTATGAGAATTAAAGAAGGAGCTAGGCAGGCATCACTTCTACCTCTCTGATGGGTGAAAGTATTTGAATAGTTGTGCTTTTATTCAGCTTTTGAGCTCAAAATATTGTGAATTTTTAATTATCCCCTTGCCACATCATTTTCCTTTCCTCCTGTCCTTTCCAGTCCTCCTATGCCCCATCTCCTCTGAAAAAAAAACCTCCTCTGAAAAGGAAATACAAACTTACCAACTGCCTTTTTCTACATTAAGTTTTTGTTCTTAAAGGACCAGCCAAAGCTAAACCTGAGGTGCTTAAGCACTTCCTATAGGATGAAAGCAGCTGTTGTGCAATAAAACCTTCTGGTTCCTGTGCTCTTCTGGTTCACTACTATTAAGCTGTGACATTTACCATGGCAGTAATATATTGGATATTATATTATATTCTTTTATACATATAGAAAGTTGCTTATTATGGTGACATTAATTTTTATTCGCTTACCTATACTTTATCTATTTATATATAATTTAATGAAAGAGTACATGAAGTAATTGAACTAGAGTAAATGAAACATCTCTAGGAATTCTCTCCTACATTGCCTCTTTAGGTCCTTCTAGAATAGCTACAGATAACAGGAGCAAAATTAATTGCAGCCATGTTTTCTGACCATCATTATAAAAAAGCAGTGTAGGCAGTGCTGCATTTTCAGCCCTAAATGATTTTCTTGCCTGGTCTCTCCAGGAATGCAGCTCTGGGCAGCCTTCTGATTAGAGAGTGGTTTGTTGATCTGTAAGGCCTGCTGGGCATGATTGATTATGCACTGTGCATGTCAGTGGAAACATTTGCCTATTTTCATAGGCAAAACTCTCCAGAAGCCTGACTCCGAGATCAGAAGCAGTATCTGCTTGACTGTGATACCCTCACTGGAACTTCCCTATCTGCTTGCAGAGGGAAGGACCTGATGATCAAGTTGCGGATTTCTGTTTATCCAGAGGTGGTGTTTATTCAGAGATCGTATTCTGTTATTCTTCTCCATCTGTTTTAGAAGCCTCATCAGTTCTCCTTGGGAGAGCTCCTTTTCTGTACCTCTTAAATTTTGGCAGAGAGGATTGATGGGGCAGCTTTAGAAGGCATCAACTATTTGTTGGCTGCTGAGGCTTTTCAGTCAAACTGGATGCAAACAAAATGCTGAGAAACCAGGCTGTGCTTCACATTTAGTGACTGTAGCTCTGCAAGCTTCTGAGCTCTCCAGCTTTTCCTTCTAGCACAAAAGCACTTAATTGGGGTGTGAGGTTTTCTCCAAATTTTTTCACCATCCTGTAGGTTGAGTGCTCCTGTTTCTTAGATTTCATTTTCTGTGCATCCAGGATAGTTAGAAACTTTGAAAACAGGTGTTTATCATGTAACGAGAATTACTCCCAGGGTCATTCCCGTATTTCAGGGCTTCTGTAGAAATGTTGGTGGTTGGCAATATCATGCATCTAAAAGCAGCTTTTCCAAATATCCACACCAGCTAATTATTGAAGTAGTAAATTGTTGCTTTGTTATGCTAAACTTTAGCTAAATATGTGTGCAGCTTGATTGGATTTCATCCAAGCACTCATTACAGCTTCATTATGTTTCATGTTGCTCATCATGGCCTGCTGCAAAAAGGTGTGGTGCCTTCTGGGATCTGACTGTTCATAGGAAAAAGAGGCTTCCCCAAAGAGCAGTGAGAGAATCTGTTAACACATTTCAAAGTAAAAAACCTGTATTTCTTGATGCTGTTTTTTAATACTAAATTTTCTTTGTGATCTAGAAGGACTGTATATGTGCTTTAAACTTGAGATGCCTTCGATCTGCCTGCAGCGTGCAAAAGTGCTGTAGCAGAAGCTTATTTGGAAAATGTAGATTAAATTGCAGATTAAAAGCTTTACAGTTAGCTACCGCAGAACCAAACTAGAACTCCAAAAGTCACCTTGTTCATTTAACTGGACTGTCAACTTCCAGATTACTTGTCTGGGTATGCATAGTGGTTACTGCCATGATAGCTGAAACAGCTTCTCATGGTGCTGAGACAGATGACAGCTTGCAGAATGTTGGAAACTCACTTTTCAAGTAGTGAGATGGATCAGGTCTCAAGTTCTGGGGAACAGGGGATACACTCAGTGGGATTGTCCCATTCAAAGCATCCTGACCATAGGGATGGCTGAGCTTGCTGTAAGATTGGATTTCATGGCTGGTGGTACAAACTCAGGCATTAGCGTTCAGAAGAGCCATAGTGGTATCTTGGCCAGAGAGCCATAGTGGTATCTTGGATTGGTGATTTGCTGGAAAGGGGTAACATACCCAGCTGTAGAAAAATTTACTCTGAAAGTGTGCATAATGTATTTTTATTTTCCAGTGGACTTTTGTCTTCTGATGTGTGCAGTAGTATTACTGGTGGAGGTGGCTGATGTCTTCTCTGAAGTAACAAGTGAGAAAGACAAGAGGAAATGACCTCAAGCTGTACTGGGGGGGGTGGGGGGTTGGGGGGGGTGGTGAGGGTTAGACTGGGTATTAGGAAAAATTTCTTCACCGAAAGGGTTGTCAAGTGTTGGAACAGGCTGCCCAGGGAAGTGGAATCACCATCCCTGGAAGTGTTCACAAACCGTGTAGATGAGGCCCTTAGTGACAGGTTGGCAGTCCTGGGGTAATGGTTGGACTTGATGATCTTAAAAGGTCTTTTCCAACCTAGTTGATTCAATGATTAATGTTATGAGAGGGAACTACTAACACCAGCTGGTGACTTCAGGCATCTGGATTTTGGCCAGTGTTTTTGTCCAGTTTTTTAACTGTGGACTTGTAATGGCATTTCTGGGGAATGAAATTCCAGTGAAAACAGAGCATGAAAATTTGATTGTATAATAAATAGTTGTAGTTGTCCTACTGCCTGACATTGCAGTCTGTATTATTTTAGGTAACTATTATTTTCAAAAGAAGATTTTGCTTGTGCATGTATACATACATATGCAGAAACA